>NC_139156.1:0-487790 GCF_964270905.1 Leucopleurus acutus
CCCTATAACCCTAACCCTAACCCTAACCCTAACCCTAACCCTAACCCTAACCCTAACCCTAACCCTAACCCTAACCCTAACCCTAACCCTAACCCTAACCCTAACCCTAACCCTAACCCTAACCCTAACCCTAACCCTAACCCTAACCCTAACCCTAACCCTAACCCTAACCCTAACCCTAACCCTAACCCTAACCCTAACCCTAACCCTAACCCTAACCCTAACCCTAACCCTAACCCTAACCCTAACCCTAACCCTAACCCTAACCCTAACCCTAACCCTAACCCTAACCCTAACCCTAACCCTAACCCTAACCCTAACCCTAACCCTAACCCTAACCCTAACCCTAACCCTAACCCTAACCCTAACCCTAACCCTAACCCTAACCCTAACCCTAACCCTAACCCTAACCCTAACCCTAACCCTAACCCTAACCCTAACCCTAACCCTAACCCTAACCCTAACCCTAACCCTAACCCTAACCCTAACCCTAACCCTAACCCTAACCCTAACCCTAACCCTAACCCTAACCCTAACCCTAACCCTAACCCTAACCCTAACCCTAACCCTAACCCTAACCCTAACCCTAACCCTAACCCTAACCCTAACCCTAACCCTAACCCTAACCCTAACCCTAACCCTAACCCTAACCCTAACCCTAACCCTAACCCTAACCCTAACCCTAACCCTAACCCTAACCCTAACCCTAACCCTAACCCTAACCCTAACCCTAACCCTAACCCTAACCCTAACCCTAACCCTAACCCTAACCCTAACCCTAACCCTAACCCTAACCCTAACCCTAACCCTAACCCTAACCCTAACCCTAACCCTAACCCTAACCCTAACCCTAACCCTAACCCTAACCCTAACCCTAACCCTAACCCTAACCCTAACCCTAACCCTAACCCTAACCCTAACCCTAACCCTAACCCTAACCCTAACCCTAACCCTAACCCTAACCCTAACCCTAACCCTAACCCTAACCCTAACCCTAACCCTAACCCTAACCCTAACCCTAACCCTAACCCTAACCCTAACCCTAACCCTAACCCTAACCCTAACCCTAACCCTAACCCTAACCCTAACCCTAACCCTAACCCTAACCCTAACCCTAACCCTAACCCTAACCCTAACCCTAACCCTAACCCTAACCCTAACCCTAACCCTAACCCTAACCCTAACCCTAACCCTAACCCTAACCCTAACCCTAACCCTGACCCTGACCCTGACCCTGACCCTGACCCTGACCCTGACCCTGACCCTGACCCTGACCCTGACCCTGACCCTGACCCTGACCCTGACCCTGACCCTGACCCTGACCCTGACCCTGACCCTGACCCTGACCCTGACCCTGACCCTGACCCTGACCCTGACCCTGACCCTAACCCTAACCCTAACCCTAACCCTAACCCTAACCCTAACCCTAACCCTAACCCTAACCCTAACCCTAACCCTAACCCTAACCCTAACCCTAACCCTAACCCTAACCCTAACCCTAACCCTAACCCTAACCCTAACCCTAACCCTAACCCTAACCCTAACCCTAACCCTAACCCTAACCCTAACCCTAACCCTAACCCTAACCCTAACCCTAACCCTAACCCTAACCCTAACCCTAACCCTAACCCTAACCCTAACCCTAACCCTAACCCTAACCCTAACCCTAACCCTAACCCTAACCCTAACCCTAACCCTAACCCTAACCCTAACCCTAACCCTAACCCTAACCCTAACCCTAACCCTAACCCTAACCCTAACCCTAACCCTAACCCTAACCCTAACCCTAACCCTAACCCTAACCCTAACCCTAACCCTAACCCTAACCCTAACCCTAACCCTAACCCTAACCCTAACCCTAACCCTAACCCTAACCCTAACCCTAACCCCTAACCCCTAACCCTAACCCTAACCCTAACCCTAACCCTAACCCTAACCCTAACCCTAACCCTAACCCTAACCCTAACCCTAACCCTAACCCTAACCCTAACCCTAACCCTAACCCTAAACCCTAACCCTAACCCTAACCCTAACCCTAACCCTAACCCTAACCCTAACCCTAACCCTAACCCTAACCCTAACCCTAACCCTAACCCTAACCCTAACCCTAACCCTAACCCTAACCCTAACCCCTAACCCTAACCCTAACCCTAACCCTAACCCTAACCCTAACCCTAACCCTAACCCTAACCCTAACCCTAACCCTAACCCTAACCCTAACCCTAACCCTAACCCTAACCCTAACCCTAACCCTAACCCGCGCCCTAACCCGCGCCCTCACACGTACGCTCCCAATAAAACGTTGCCGTACCCTCACCTGGACCCTAAACCGTCCCTGTCCCCTAACCCTAACCCTAGCCCGAACCCTAACCCTAACCCTTCCCCGATGCCTTCCCCTCACCCGTCCCCTAATCCTAACCCGTACGCTCACACTAACCCTTGCCCTCACACGTACGCTCCCCCTAAACCGTTGTCGTACCCTCACCTGGACCCTAAACCGTCCCCGTCCCCTAACCCTAACCCTAGCCCGAACCCTAACCCTAAACCTTCCCCGAAGCCTTCCCCTCACCCGTCCCCTATCCTAACCCGTACGCTAACACTAACCCGCGCCCTCACACGTACGCTCCCCCTAAACCTTTGTCGTACCCTCACCTGGACCCTAAACCGTCCCCGTCCCCTAACCCTAATCCTAGCACGAACCCTAACCCTAACCCTTCCCCGAAGCCTTCCCCTCACCCGTCCCCTAATCCTAACCCGGACGCTAACACTAACCCGCGCCCTCACACGTACACTCCCCCTAAACTGTTGTCGTACCCTCATCTGGACCGTAAACCGTCCCCGTCCGCAACCCTAACCCTAGCTCGAACCCTAAACGTAACCCTTCCCCGAAGCCTTCCCCTCACCCGTCCCCTAATCCTAACCCGTACGCTCACACTAACCCGCGCCCTCACACGTACGCTCCCCCTAAACCGTTGTCGTACCCTCACCTGGACCCTAAACCGTCCCCGTCCCCTAACCCTAACCCTAGCCCGAACCCTAACCGTAACCCTTCCCCGAAGCCTTCCCCTCACCCGTCCCCTAATCCTAACCCGTACACTCACACTAAACCACAGCCTCACACGTACGCTCCCTCTAAACCGTTCTCGTACCCTCACCTGGACCCTAAACCGTCCCCGTCCCCTAACCCTAACCCTAGCCCGAACCCTAACACTAACCCTTCCCCGAAGCCTTCCCCTCACCCGTCCCCTAATCCTAACCCGTACGCTCACACTAACCCACGTCCTCACACGTACGCTCCCCCTAAACCGTTGTCGTACCCTCACCTGGACCCTAAACCGTCCCCGTCCCCTAACCCTAACTCTAGCCCGAACCCTAACCCTAACCCTTCCCCGAAGCCTTCCCCTCACCCGTCCCCTAATCCTAACCCGTACGCTCACACTAACCCGCGTCCTCACACGTACGCTCCCCCTAAACATTTTCGTACCCTCACCTGGACCCTAAACCGTCCCCATCCCCTAACCCTAACCCTAGCCCGAACCCTAACCCTAAACCTTCCCCGAAGCCTTCCCCTCACCCGTCCCCTAATCCTAACCCGTACGCTAACACTATCCCGCGCCCTCACACGTACGCTCCCACTAAACCGTTGTCGTACCCTCATCTGGACCCTAAACCGTCCCCGTCCCCAACCCTAACCCTAGCTCGAACCCTAACCCTAACACTTCCCCGAAGCCTTCCCCTCACCCGTCCCCTAATCCTAACCCATACGCTCACACTAACCCGCGCCCTCACATGTACGCTCCCCCTAAACCGTTGTCGTACCCTCACCTGGACCCTAAACCGTCCCCGTCCCCTAACCCTAACCCTAGCCCGAACCATAACCCTAACCCTTCCCCGAAGTCTTCCCCTCACCCGTCCCCTAATCCTACCCCGTACGCTCACACTAACCCGCGCCCTCACACGTACGCTCCACCTAAACCGTTGTCGTACCCTCATCTGAACCCTAAACCGTCCCCGTCCCCAACCCTAACCCTAGCTCGAACCCTAAACCTAACCCTTCCCCGAAGCCTTCCCCTCACCCGTCCCCTAATCCTAACCCGTACGATCACACTAACCCGCGCCCTCACACGTACGCTCCCCCTAAACCGTTGTCGTACCCTCACCTGGACCCAAAACCGTCCCCATCCCCTAACCCTAACCCTAGCCCGAACACTAACCCTAACCCTTCCCCGAAGCCTTCCCCTCACCCGTCCCCAATCCTAACCCGTACGCTCACACTAACCCGCGCCCTCACACGTACGCTCCCCCTAAACCGTTGTCGTACCCTCACCTGGACCCTAAACCGTCCCCGTCCCCTAACCCTAACTCTAGCCCGAACCCTAACCCTACCCCTTCCCCGAAGCCTTCCCCTCACCCGTCCCCTAATCCTAACCCGTACGCTCACACTAACCCGCGCCCTCACACGTACGCTCCCCCTAAACCGTTGTCGTACCCTCACCTGGACCCTAAACCGTCCCCGTCCCCTAACCCTAACCCTAGCCCGAACCCTAACCTTAACCCTTCCCCGAAGCCTTCCCCTCACCCGTCCCCTAATCCTAACCCGTACGCTCACACTAACCCGCGCCCTCACACGTACGCTCCCCCTAAACCGTTGTCGTGCCCTCACCTGGACCCTAAACCGTCCCCGTCCCCTAACCCTTACCCTAGCCCGAACCATAACCCTAACCCTTCCCCGAAGCCATCCCCTCACCCGTCCCCTAATCCTAACCCGTACGCTCACACTAACCCGCGCCCTCACACGTACGCTCCCAATAAAACGTTGCCGTACCCTCACCTGGACCCTAAACCGTCCCTGTCCCCTAACCCTAACCCTAGCCCGAACCCTAATCCTAACCCTTCCCCGATGCCTTCCCCTCACCCGTCCCCTAATCCTAACCCGTACGCTCACACTAACCCTTGCCCTCACACGTACGCTCCCCCTAAACCGTTTTCGTACCCTCACCTGGACCCTAAACCGTCCCCGTCCCCTAACCCTAACCCTAGCCCGAACCCTAACCCTAACCCTTCCCCGAAGCCTTCCCCTCACCCGTCCCCTATCCTAACCCGTATGCTAACACTAACCCGCGCCCTCACACGTACGCTCCCCCTAAACCGTTGTCGTACCCTCACCTGGACCCTACACCGTCCCCGTCCCCTAACCCTAACCCTAGCCCGAACCCTAACCCTAACCCTTCCCCGAAGCCTTCCCCTCACCCGTCCCCTAATCCTAACCCGGACGCTAACACTAACCCGCGCCCTCACACGTACGCTCCCCCTAAACTGTTGTCGTACCCTCATCTGGACCCTAAACCGTCCCCGTCCCCAACCCTAACCCTAGCTCGAACCCTAAACCTAACACTTCCCCGAAGCCTTCCCCTCACCCGTCCCCTAATCCTAACCCGTACGCTCACACTAACCCGCGCCCTCACACGTACGCTCCCCCTAAACCGTTGTCGTACCCTCACCTGGACCCTAAACCGTCCCCGTCCCCTAACCCTAACCCTAGCCCGAACCCTAACCCTAACCCTTCCCCGAAGCCTTCCCCTCACCCGTCCCCTAATCCTAACCCGTACACTCACACTAAACCACGGCCTCACACGTACGCTCCCTATAAACCGTTCTCGTACCCTCACCTGGACCCTAAACCGTCCCCGTCCCCTAACCCTAACCCTAGCCCGAACCCTAACACTAATCCTTCCCCGAAGCCTTCCCCTCACCCATCCCCTAATCCTAACCCGTACGCTCACACTAACCCACGTCCTCACACGTACGCTCCCCCTAAACCGTTGTCGTACCCTCACCTGGACCCTAAACCGTCCCCGTCCCCTAACCCTAACTCTAGCCCGAACCCTAACCCTAACCCTTCCCCGAAGCCTTCCCCTCACCCGTCCCCTAATCCTAACCCGTACGCTCACACTAACCCGCGCCCTCACACGTACGCTCCCAATAAAACGTTGCCGTACCCTCACCTGGACCCTAAACCGTCCCTGTCCCCTAACCCTAACCCTAGCCCGAATCCTAACCCTAACCCTTCCCCGATGCCTTCCCCTCACCCGTCCCCTAATCCTAACCCGTACGCTCACACTAACCCGCGCCCTCACACGTACGCTCCCACTAAACCGTTGTCGTACCCTCATCTGGACCCTAAACCGTCCCCGTCCCCAACCCTAACCCTAGCTCGAACCCTAAACCTAACACTTCCCCGAAGCCTTCCCCTCACCCGTCCCCTAATCCTAACCCGTACGCTCACACTAACCCGCGCCCTCACACGTACGCTCCCCCTAAACCGTTGTCGTACCCTCACCTGGACCCTAAACCGTCCCCGTCCCCGTCCCCTAACCCTAGCCCGAACCCTAAACCTAACTCTTCCCCGAAGCCTTCCCCTCACCCGTCCCCTAATCCTAACCCGTACGCTCACACTAACCCGCGCCCTCACACGTACGCTCCCCCTAAACCGTTGTCGTACCCTCACGTGGACCCTAAACCGTCCCCGTTCCCTAACCCTAACCCTAGCCCGAACCCTAACCCTAACACTTCCCCGAAGCCTTCCCCTCACCCGTCCCCTAATCCTACCCCGTACGCTCACACTAACCCGCGCCCTCACACGTACGCTCCACCTAAACCGTTGTCGTACCCTCATCTGAACCCTAAACCGTCCCCGTCCCCAACCCTAACCCTAGCTCGAACCCTAAACCTAACCCTTCCCCGAAGCCTTCCCCTCACCCGTCCCCTAATCCTAACCCGTACGATCACACTAACCCGCGCCCTCACACGTACGCTCCCCCTAAACCGTTGTCGTACCCTCACCTGGACCCAAAACCGTCCCCATCCCCTAACCCTAACCCTAGCCCGAACACTAACCCTAACCCTTCCCCGAAGCCTTCCCCTCACCCGTCCCCAATCCTAACCCGTACGCTCACACTAACCCGCGCCCTCACACGTACGCTCCCCCTAAACCGTTGTCGTACCCTCACCTGGACCCTAAACCGTCCCCGTCCCCTAACCCTAACTCTAGCCCGAACCCTAACCCTACCCCTTCCCCGAAGCCTTCCCCTCACCCGTCCCCTAATCCTAACCCGTACGCTCACACTAACCCGCGCCCTCACACGTACGCTCCCCCTAAACCGTTGTCGTACCCTCACCTGGACCCTAAACCGTCCCCGTCCCCTAACCCTAACCCTAGCCCGAACCCTAACCTTAACCCTTCCCCGAAGCCTTCCCCTCACCCGTCCCCTAATCCTAACCCGTACGCTCACACTAACCCGCGCCCTCACACGTACGCTCCCCCTAAACCGTTGTCGTGCCCTCACCTGGACCCTAAACCGTCCCCGTCCCCTAACCCTAACCCTAGCCCGAACCATAACCCTAACCCTTCCCCGAAGCCATCCCCTCACCCGTCCCCTAATCCTAACCCGTACGCTCACACTAACCCGCGCCCTCACACGTACGCTCCCAATAAAACGTTGCCGTACCCTCACCTGGACCCTAAACCGTCCCTGTCCCCTAACCCTAACCCTAGCCCGAACCCTAATCCTAACCCTTCCCCGATGCCTTCCCCTCACCCGTCCCCTAATCCTAACCCGTACGCTCACACTAACCCTTGCCCTCACACGTACGCTCCCCCTAAACCGTTTTCGTACCCTCACCTGGACCCTAAACCGTCCCCGTCCCCTAACCCTAACCCTAGCCCGAACCCTAACCCTAACCCTTCCCCGAAGCCTTCCCCTCACCCGTCCCCTATCCTAACCCGTATGCTAACACTAACCCGCGCCCTCACACGTACGCTCCCCCTAAACCGTTGTCGTACCCTCACCTGGACCCTAAACCGTCCCCGTCCCCTAACCCTAACCCTAGCCCGAACCCTAACCCTAACCCTTCCCCGAAGCCTTCCCCTCACCCGTCCCCTAATCCTAACCCGGACGCTAACACTAACCCGCGCCCTCACACGTACGCTCCCCCTAAACTGTTGTCGTACCCTCATCTGGACCCTAAACCGTCCCCGTCCCCAACCCTAACCCTAGCTCGAACCCTAAACCTAACACTTCCCCGAAGCCTTCCCCTCACCCGTCCCCTAATCCTAACCCGTACGCTCACACTAACCCGCGCCCTCACACGTACGCTCCCCCTAAACCGTTGTCGTACCCTCACCTGGACCCTAAACCGTCCCCGTCCCCTAACCCTAACCCTAGCCCGAACCCTAACCCTAACCCTTCCCCGAAGCCTTCCCCTCACCCGTCCCCTAATCCTAACCCGTACACTCACACTAAACCACGGCCTCACACGTACGCTCCCTATAAACCGTTCTCGTACCCTCACCTGGACCCTAAACCGTCCCCGTCCCCTAACCCTAACCCTAGCCCGAACCCTAACACTAATCCTTCCCCGAAGCCTTCCCCTCACCCATCCCCTAATCCTAACCCGTACGCTCACACTAACCCACGTCCTCACACGTACGCTCCCCCTAAACCGTTGTCGTACCCTCACCTGGACCCTAAACCGTCCCCGTCCCCTAACCCTAACTCTAGCCCGAACCCTAACCCTAACCCTTCCCCGAAGCCTTCCCCTCACCCGTCCCCTAATCCTAACCCGTACGCTCACACTAACCCGCGCCCTCACACGTACGCTCCCAATAAAACGTTGCCGTACCCTCACCTGGACCCTAAACCGTCCCTGTCCCCTAACCCTAACCCTAGCCCGAATCCTAACCCTAACCCTTCCCCGATGCCTTCCCCTCACCCGTCCCCTAATCCTAACCCGTACGCTCACACTAACCCGCGCCCTCACACGTACGCTCCCACTAAACCGTTGTCGTACCCTCATCTGGACCCTAAACCGTCCCCGTCCCCAACCCTAACCCTAGCTCGAACCCTAAACCTAACACTTCCCCGAAGCCTTCCCCTCACCCGTCCCCTAATCCTAACCCGTACGCTCACACTAACCCGCGCCCTCACACGTACGCTCCCCCTAAACCGTTGTCGTACCCTCACCTGGACCCTAAACCGTCCCCGTCCCCGTCCCCTAACCCTAGCCCGAACCCTAAACCTAACTCTTCCCCGAAGCCTTCCCCTCACCCGTCCCCTAATCCTAACCCGTACGCTCACACTAACCCGCGCCCTCACACGTACGCTCCCCCTAAACCGTTGTCGTACCCTCACGTGGACCCTAAACCGTCCCCGTTCCCTAACCCTAACCCTAGCCCGAACCCTAACCCTAACACTTCCCCGAAGCCTTCCCCTCACCCGTCCCCTAATCCTAACCCGTACGCTCACACTAACCCGCGCCCTCACACGTACGCTCCCCCTAAACCGTTGTCGTACCCTCATCTGAACCCTAAACCGTCCCCGTCCCCAACCCTAACCCTAGCTCGAACCCTAAACCTAACCCTTCCCCGAAGCCTTCCCCTCACCCGTCCCCTAATCCTAACCCGTACGATCACACTAACCCGCGCCCTCACACGTACGCTCCCCCTAAACCGTTGTCGTACCCTCACCTGGACCCAAAACCGTCCCCATCCCCTAACCCTAACCCTAGCCCGAACACTAACCCTAACCCTTCCCCGAAGCCTTCCCCTCACCCGTCCCCTAATCCTAACCCGTACGCTCACACTAACCCGCGCCCTCACACGTACGCTCCCCCTAAACCGTTGTCGTACCCTCACCTGGACCCTAAACCGTCCCCGTCCCCGTCCCCTAACCCTAGCCCGAACCCTAAACCTAACTCTTCCCCGAAGCCTTCCCCTCACCCGTCCCCTAATCCTAACCCGTACGCTCACACTAACACGCGCCCTCACACGTACGCTCCCCCTAAACCGTTGTCGTACCCTCACGTGGACCCTAAACCGTCCCCGTCCCCTAACCCTAACCCTAGCCCGAACCCTAACCCTAACACTTCCCCGAAGCCTTCCCCTCACCCGTCCCCTAATCCTAACCCGTACGCTCACACTAACCCGCGCCCTCACACGTACGCTCCCCCTAAACCGTTGTCATACCCTCATCTGAACCCTAAACCGTCCCCGTCCCCAACCCTAACCCTAGCTCGAACCCTAAACCTAACCCTTCCCCGAAGCCTTCCCCTCACCCGTCCCCTAATCCTAACCCGTACGATCACACTAACCCGCGCCCTCACACGTACGCTCCCCCTAAACCGTTGTCGTACCCTCACCTGGACCCAAAACCGTCCCCATCCCCTAACCCTAACCCTAGCCCGAACACTAACCCTAACCCTTCCCCGAAGCCTTCCCCTCACCCGTAACCAATCCTAACCCGTACGCTCACACTAACCCGCGCCCTCACACGTACGCTCCCCCTAAACCGTTGTCGTACCCTCACCTGGACCCTAAACCGTCCCCGTCCCCTAACCCTAACTCTAGCCCGAACCCTAACCCTAACCCTTCCCCGAAGCCTTCCCCTCACCCGTCCCCTAATCCTAACCCGTACGCTCACACTAACCCGTGCCCTCACACGTACGCTCCCCCTAAACCGTTGTCGTACCCTCACCTGGACCCTAAACCGTCCCCGTCCCCTAACCCTAACCCTAGCCCGAACCCTAACCCTAACCCTTCCCCGAAGCCTTCCCCTCACCCGTCCCCTAATCCTAACCCGTACGCTCACACTAACCCGCGCCCTCACACGTACGCTCCCCCTAAACCGTTGTCGTACCCTCACCTGGACCCTAAACCGTCCCCGTCCCCTAACCCTAACCCTAGCCCGAACCATAACCCTAACCCTTCCCCGAAGCCATCCCCTCACCCGTCCCCTAATCCTAACCCGTACGCTCACACTAACCCGCGCCCTCACACGTACGCTCCCAATAAAACGTTGCCGTACCGTCACCTGGACCCTAAACCGTCCCTGTCCCCTAACCCTAACCCTAGCCCGAACCCTAACCCTAACCCTTCCCCGATGCCTTCCCCTCACCCGTCCCCTAATCCTAACCCGTACGCTCACACTAACCCTTGCCCTCACACGTACGCTCCCCCTAAACCGTTTTCGTACCCTCACCTGGACCCTAAACCGTCCCCGTCCCCTAACCCTAACCCTAGCCCGAACCCTAACCCTAACCCTTCCCCGAAGCCTTCCCCTCACCCGTCCCCTATCCTAACCCGTACGCTAACACTAACCCGCGCCCTCACACGTACGCTCCCCCTAAACCGTTGTCGTACCCTCACCTGGACCCTAAACCGTCCCCGTCCCCTAACCCTAACCCTAGCCCGAACCCTAACCCTAACCCTTCCCCGAAGCCTTCCCCTCACCCGTCCCCTAATCCTAACCCGGACGCTAACACTAACCCGCGCCCTCACACGTACGCTCCCCCTAAACTGTTGTCATACCTTCATCTGGACCCTAAACCGTCCCCGTCCCCAACCCTAACCCTAGCTCGAACCCTAAACCTAACCCTTCCCCGAAGCCTTCCCCTCACCCGTCCCCTAATCCTAACCCGTACGCTCACACTGACCCGCGCCCTCACAGGTACGCTCCCCCTAAACCGTTGTCGTACCCTCACCTGGACCCTAAACCGTCCCCGTCCCCTAACCCTAACCCTAGCCCGAACCCTAACCCTAACCCTTCCCCGAAGCCTTCCCCTCACCCGTCCCCTAATCCTAACCCGTACACTCACACTAAACCACGGCCTCACACGTACGCTCCCTCTAAACCGTTCTCGTACCCTCACCTGGACCCTAAACCGTCCCCGTCCCCTAACCCTAACCCTAGCCCGAACCCTAACACTAACCCTTCCCCGAAGCCTTCCCCTCACCCGTCCCCTAATCCTAACCCGTACGCTCACACTAACCCACGTCCTCACACGTACGCTCCCCCTAAACCGTTGTCGTACCCTCACCTGGACCCTAAACCGTCCCCGTCCCCTAACCCTAACTCTAGCCCGAACCGTAACCCTAACCCTTCCCCGAAGCCTTCCCCTCACCCGTCCCCTAATCCTAACCCGTACGCTCACACTAACCCGCGCCCTCACACGTACGCTCCCCCTAAACCGTTATCGTACCCTCACCTGGACCCTAAACAGTCCCCGTCCCCTAACCCTAATCCTAGCCCGAACCCGAACCCTAACACTTCCCCGAAGCCTTCCCCTCACCCGTCCCCTAATCCTAACCCGTACGCTCACACTAACCCGCGCCCTCACACGTACGCTCCCCCTAAACCGTTGTCGTACCCTCACCTGGACCCTAAACCGTCCCCGTCCCCTAACCCTAACCCTAGCCCGAACCATAACCCTAACCCTTCCCCGAAGCCTTCCACCTCACCCGTCCCCTAATCCTAACCCGTACGCTCACACTAACCCGCGCCCTCACACGTACGCTCCCCCTAAACCGTTGTCGTACCCTCACCTGGACCCTAAACCGTCCCCGTCCCCGTCCCCTAACCCTAGCCCGAACCCTAACCCTAACTCTTCCCCGAAGCCTTCCCCTCACCCGTCCCCTAATCCTAACCCGTACGCTCACACTAACCCGCGCCCTCACACGTACGCTCCCCCTAAACCGTTGTCGTACCCTCACGTGGACCCTAAACCGTCCCCGTCCCCTAACCCTAACCCTAGCCCGAACCCTAACCCTAACACTTCCCCGAAGCCTTCCCCTCACCCGTCCCCTAATCCTAACCCGTACGCTCACACTAACCCGCGCCCTCACACGTACGCTCCCCCTAAACCGTTGTCGTACCCTCACGTGGACCCTAAACCGTCCCCGTCCCCTAACCCTAACCCTAGCCCGAACCCTAACCCTAACACTTCCCCGAAGCCTTCCCCTCACCCGTCCCCTAATCCTAACCCGTACGCTCACACTAACCCGCGCCCTCACACGTACGCTCCCCCTAAACCGTTGTCGTACCCTCACGTGGACCCTAAACCGTCCCCGTCCCCTAACACTAACCCTAGCCCGAACCCTAACCCTAACACTTCCCCGAAGCCTTCCCCTCACCCGTCCCCTAATCCTAACCCGTACGCTCACACTAACCCGCGCCCTCACACGTACGCTCCCCCTAAACCGTTGTCGTACCCTCACCTGGACCCTAAACCGTCCCCGTCCCCTAACCCTAACCCTAGCCCGAACCCTAACCCTAACCCTTCCCCGAAGCCTTCCCCTCGCCCGTCCCCTAATCCTACCCCGTACGCTCACACTAACCCGCGCCCTCACACGTAGCTCCCCCTAAACCGTTCTCGTACCCTCACCTGGACCCTAAACCGTCCCCGTCCCCTAACCCTAACCCTAGCCCGAACCCTAACCCTAACCCTTCCCCGAAGCCTTCCCCTCACCCGTCCCCTAATCCTAACCCGTACACTCACACTAACCCACGCCCTCACACGTACGCTCCCCCTAAACTGTTGTCGTACCCTCACCTGGACCCTAAACCGTCCCCGTCCCCTAACCCTAACCCTAGCCCGAACCGTAACCCTAACCCTTCCCCGAAGCCTTCCCCTCACCCGTCCCCTAATCCTAACCCGTACGCTCACACTAACCCGCGTCCTAACACGTACGCTCCCCATAAACCATTGTCGTACCCTCACCTGGACCCTAAACCGTCCCCATCCCCTAACCCTAACCCTAGCCCGAACAGTAACCCTGACCGTTCCCCGAAGCCTTCCCCTCACCCGTCCCCTAATCCTAACCCGTACGCTAACACTAACCCGCGCCCTCACACGTACGCTCCCCCTAAACCGTTGTCGTACCCTCATCTGGACCCTAAACCGTCCCCGTCCCCTAACCCTAACCCTAGCCCGAACCCTAACCCTAACACTTCCCCGAAGCCTTCCCCTCACCCGTCCCCTAATCCTAACCCGTACGCTCACACTAACCCGCGCCCTCACACGTACGCTCCCCCTAAACCGTTGTCGTACCCTCACGTGGACCCTAAACCGTCCCCGTCCCCTAACCCTAACCCTAGCCCGAACCCTAACCCTAACACTTCCCCGAAGCCTTCCCCTCACCCGTCCCCTAATCCTAACCCGTACGCTCACACTAACCCGCGCCCTCACACGTACGCTCCCCCTAAACCGTTGTCATACCCTCACCTGGACCCTAAACTGTCCCCGTCCCCTAACCCTAACCCTAGACCGAACCCTAACCCTAACCATTCCCCGAAGCCTTCCCCTCACCCGTCCCCTAATCCTAACCCGTACGCTCACACTAACCCGCGCCCTCACACGTACGCTCCCCCTAAACCGTTGTCGTACCCTCACCTGGACCCTAAACCGTCCCCGTCCCCTAACCCTAACCCTAGCCCGAACCCTAACACTAACCCTTCCCCGAAGCCTTCCCCTCACCCGTCCCCGAATCCTAACCCGTACGTTCACACTAACCCGCGCCCTCACACGTACGCTCCCCCTAAACCGTTGTCGTACCCTCACCTGGACCCTAAACCGTCCCCGTCCCCTAACCCTAACCCTAGCCCGAACCCTAACCCTAACCCTTCCCCGAAGCCTTCCCCTCACCCGTCCCCTAATCCTAACCCGTACGCTCACACTAACCCACGCCCTCACACGTACGCTCCCCCTAAACCGTTGTCGTACCCTCACGTGGACCCTAAACCGTCCCCGTCCCCTAACCCTAACCCTAGCCCGAACCCTAACCCTAACCCTTCCCCGAAGCCTTCCCCTCACCCGTCCCCTAATCCTAACCCGTACGCTCACACTAACCCGCGCCCTCACACGTACGCTCCCCCTAAACCGTTGTCGTACCCTCACCTGGACCCTAAAACGTCCCCGTCCCCTAACCCTAACCCTAGCCCGAACCCTAACCCTAACCCTTCCCCGAAGCCTTCCCCTCACCCGTCCCCTAATCCTAACCCGTACGCTCACACTAACCCACGCCCTCACACGTACGCTCCCCCTAAACCGTTGTCGTACCCTCACCTGGACCCTAAACCGTCCCCGTCCCCTAACCCTAACCCTAGCCCGAACCCTAACCCTAACACTTCCCCGAAGCCTTCCCCTCTCCTGTCCCCTAATCCTAACCCGTACGCTCACACTAACCCGCGCCCTCACACGTACGCTCTCCCTAAACCTTTGTCGTACCCTCACCTGGACCCTAAACCGTCCCCGTCCCCTAAACCTAACCCTAGCCCGAACCCTAACCCTAACACTTCCCCGAAGCCTTCCCCTCACCCGTCCCCTAATCCTAACCCGTACGCTCACACTAACCCGCGTCCTCACACGTACGCTCCCCCTAACCATTTTCGTACCCTCACCTGGACCCTAAACCGTCCCCATCCCCTAACCCTAACCCTAGCCCGAACCCTAAACCTAAAGCTTCCCCGAAGCCTTCCCCTCACCCGTCCCCTAATCCTAACCCGTACGCTAACACTATCCCGCGCCCTCACACGTACGCTCCCACTAAACCGTTGTCGTACCCTCATCTGGACCCTAAACCGTCCCCGTCCCCAACCCTAACCCTAGCTCGAACCCTAACCCTAACACTTCCCCGAAGCCTTCCCCTCACACGTCCCCTAATCCTAACCCGTACGCTCACACTAACCCGCGCCCTCACATGTACGCTCCCCCTAAACCGTTGTCGTACCCTCACCTGGACCCTAAACCGTCCCCATCCCCTAACCCTAACCCTAGCCCGAACCCTAACCCTAACCCTTCCCCGAAGCCTTCCCCTCACCCGTCCCCTAATCCTAACCCGTACGCTCACACTAACCCACGCCCTCACACGTACGCTCCCCCTAAACCGTTGTCGTACCCTCACCTGGACCCTAAACCGTCCCCGTCCCCTAACCCTAACCCTAGCCCGAACCATAACCCTAACCCTTCCCCGAAGTCTTCCCCTCACCCGTCCCCTAATCCTACCCCGTACGCTCACACTAACCCGCGCCCTCACACGTACGCTCCCCCTAAACCGTTGTCGTACCCTCATCTGAACCCTAAACCGTCCCCGTCCCCAACCCTAACCCTAGCTCGAACCCTAAACCTAACCCTTCCCCGAAGCCTTCCCCTCACCCGTCCCCTAATCCTAACCCGTACGATCACACTAACCCGCGCCCTCACACGTACGCTCCCCCTAAACCGTTGTCGTACCCTCACCTGGACCCAAAACCGTCCCCATCCCCTAACCCTAACCCTAACCCGAACAATAACCCTAACCCTTCCCCGAAGCCTTCCCCTCACCCGTCCTCAATCCTAACCCGTACGCTCACACTAACCCGCGCCCTCACACGTACGCTCCACCTAAACCGTTGTCGTACCCTCACCTGGACCCTAAACCGTCCCCGTCCCCTAACCCTAACTCTAGCCCGAACCCTAACCCTAACCCTTCCCCGAAGCCTTCCCCTCACCCGTCCCCTAATCCTAACCCGTACGCTCACACTAACCCGCGCCCTCACACGTACGCTCCCCCTAAACCGTTGGCGTACCCTCAACTGGACCCTAAACCGTCCCCGTCCCCTAACCCTAACCCTAGCCCGAACCCTTACCCTAACCCTTCCCCGAAGCCTTCCCCTCACCCGTCCCCTAATCCTAACCCGTACGCTCACACTAACCCGCGCCCTCACACGTACGCTCCCCCTAAACCGTTGTCGTACCCTCACCTGGACCCTAAACCGTCCCCGTCCCCTAACCCTAACCCTAGCCCGAACCATAACCCTAACCCTTCCCCGAAGCCTTCCCCTCACCCGTCCCCTAATCCTAACCCGTACGCTCACACTAACCCGCGCCCTCACACGTACGCTCCCAATAAAACGTTGCCGTACCCTCACCTGGACCCTAAACCGTCCCTGTCCCCTAACCCTAACCCTAGCCCGAACCCTAACCCTAACCCTTCCCCGATGCCTTCCCCTCACCCGTCCCCTAATCCTAACCCGTACGCTCACACTAACCCTTGCCCTCACACGTACGCTCCCCCTAAACCGTTGTCGTACCCTCACCTGGACCCTAAACCGTCCCCGTCCCCTAACCCTAACCCTAGCCCGAACCCTAACCCTAAACCTTCCCCGAAGCCTTCCCCTCACCCGTCCCCTATCCTAACCCGTACGCTAACACTAACCCGCGCCCTCACACGTACGCTCCCCCTAAACCGTTGTCGTACCCTCACCTGGACCCTAAACCGTCCCCGTCCCCTAACCCTAACTCTAGCCCGAACCCTAACCCTAACCCTTCCCCGAAGCCTTCCCCTCACCCGTCCCCTAATCCTAACCCGTACGCTCACACTAACCCGTGCCCTCACACGTACGCTCCCCCTAAACCGTTGTCGTACCCTCACCTGGACCCTAAACCGTCCCCGTCCCCTAACCCTAACCCTAGCCCGAACCCTAACCCTAACCCTTCCCCGAAGCCTTCCCCTCACCCGTCCCCTAATCCTAACCCGTACGCTCACACTAACCCGCGCCCTCACACGTACGCTCCCCCTAAAACGTTGTCGTACCCTCACCTGGACCCTAAACCGTCCCAGTCCCCTAACCCTAACCCTAGCCCGAACCATAACCCTAACCCTTCCCCGAAGCCATCCCCTCACCCGTCCCCTAATCCTAACCCGTACGCTCACACTAACCCGCGCCCTCACACGTACGCTCCCAATAAAACGTTGCCGTACCGTCACCTGGACCCTAAACCGTCCCTGTCCCCTAACCCTAACCCTAGCCCGAACCCTAACCCTAACCCTTCCCCGATGCCTTCCCCTCACCCGTCCCCTAATCCTAACCCGTACGCTCACACTAACCCTTGCCCTCACACGTACGCTCCCCCTAAACCGTTTTCGTACCCTCACCTGGACCCTAAACCGTCCCCGTCCCCTAACCCTAACCCTAGCCCGAACCCTAACCCTAACCCTTCCCCGAAGCCTTCCCCTCACCCGTCCCCTATCCTAACCCGTACGCTAACACTAACCCGCGCCCTCACACGTACGCTCCCCCTAAACCGTTGTCGTACCCTCACCTGGACCCTAAACCGTCCCCGTCCCCTAACCCTAGCCCTAGCCCGAACCCTAACCCTAACCCTTCCCCGAAGCCTTCCCCTCACCCGTCCCCTATCCTAACCCGTACGCTAACACTAACCCGCGCCCTCACACGTACGCTCCCCCTAAACCTTTGTCGTACCCTCACCTGGACCCTAAACCGTCCCCGTCCCCTAACCCTAATCCTAGCACGAACCCTAACCCTAACCCTTCCCCGAAGCCTTCCCCTCACCCGTCCCCTAATCCTAACCCGGACGCTAACACTAACCCGCGCCCTCACACGTACGCTCCCCCTAAACTGTTGTCGTACCCTCATCTGGACCGTAAACCGTCCCCGTCCGCAACCCTAACCCTAGCTCGAACCCTAAACGTAACCCTTCCCCGAAGCCTTCCCCTCACCCGTCCCCTAATCCTAACCCGTACGCTCACACTAACCCGCGCCCTCACACGTACGCTCCCCCTAAACCGTTGTCGTACCCTCACCTGGACCCTAAACCGTCCCCGTCCCCTAACCCTAACCCTAGCCCGAACCCTAACCGTAACCCTTCCCCGAAGCCTTCCCCTCACCCGTCCCCTAATCCTAACCCGTACACTCACACTAAACCACAGCCTCACACGTACGCTCCCTCTAAACCGTTCTCGTACCCTCACCTGGACCCTAAACCGTCCCCGTCCCCTAACCCTAACCCTAGCCCGAACCCTAACACTAACCCTTCCCCGAAGCCTTCCCCTCACCCGTCCCCTAATCCTAACCCGTACGCTCACACTAACCCACGTCCTCACACGTACGCTCCCCCTAAACCGTTGTCGTACCCTCACCTGGACCCTAAACCGTCCCCGTCCCCTAACCCTAACTCTAGCCCGAACCCTAACCCTAACCCTTCCCCGAAGCCTTCCCCTCACCCGTCCCCTAATCCTAACCCGTACGCTCACACTAACCCGCGTCCTCACACGTACGCTCCCCCTAAACATTTTCGTACCCTCACCTGGACCCTAAACCGTCCCCATCCCCTAACCCTAACCCTAGCCCGAACCCTAACCCTAAACCTTCCCCGAAGCCTTCCCCTCACCCGTCCCCTAATCCTAACCCGTACGCTAACACTATCCCGCGCCCTCACACGTACGCTCCCACTAAACCGTTGTCGTACCCTCATCTGGACCCTAAACCGTCCCCGTCCCCAACCCTAACCCTAGCTCGAACCCTAACCCTAACACTTCCCCGAAGCCTTCCCCTCACCCGTCCCCTAATCCTAACCCATACGCTCACACTAACCCGCGCCCTCACATGTACGCTCCCCCTAAACCGTTGTCGTACCCTCACCTGGACCCTAAACCGTCCCCGTCCCCTAACCCTAACCCTAGCCCGAACCATAACCCTAACCCTTCCCCGAAGTCTTCCCCTCACCCGTCCCCTAATCCTACCCCGTACGCTCACACTAACCCGCGCCCTCACACGTACGCTCCACCTAAACCGTTGTCGTACCCTCATCTGAACCCTAAACCGTCCCCGTCCCCAACCCTAACCCTAGCTCGAACCCTAAACCTAACCCTTCCCCGAAGCCTTCCCCTCACCCGTCCCCTAATCCTAACCCGTACGATCACACTAACCCGCGCCCTCACACGTACGCTCCCCCTAAACCGTTGTCGTACCCTCACCTGGACCCAAAACCGTCCCCATCCCCTAACCCTAACCCTAGCCCGAACACTAACCCTAACCCTTCCCCGAAGCCTTCCCCTCACCCGTCCCCAATCCTAACCCGTACGCTCACACTAACCCGCGCCCTCACACGTACGCTCCCCCTAAACCGTTGTCGTACCCTCACCTGGACCCTAAACCATCCCCGTCCCCTAACCCTAACCCTAGCCCGAACCCTAACCCTAACCCTTCCCCGAAGCCTTCCCCTCACCCGTCCCCTAATCCTAACCCGTACACTCACACTAAACCACGGCCTCACACGTACGCTCCCACTAAACCGTTCTCGTACCCTCACCTGGACCCTAAACCGTCCCCGTCCCCTAACCCTAACCCTAGCCCGAACCCTAACACTAACCCTTCCCCGAAGCCTTCCCCTCACCCGTCCCCTAATCCTAACCCGTACACTCACACTAAACCACGGCCTCACACGTACGCTCCCTCTAAACCGTTCTCGTACCCTCACCTGGACCCTAAACCGTCCCCGTCCCCGTCCCCTAACCCTAGCCCGAACCCTAAACCTAACTCTTCCCCGAAGCCTTCCCCTCACCCGTCCCCTAATCCTAACCCGTACGCTCACACTAACACGCGCCCTCACACGTACGCTCCCCCTAAACCGTTGTCGTACCCTCACGTGGACCCTAAACCGTCCCCGTCCCCTAACCCTAACCCTAGCCCGAACCCTAACCCTAACACTTCCCCGAAGCCTTCCCCTCACCCGTCCCCTAATCCTAACCCGTACGCTCACACTAACCCGCGCCCTCACACGTACGCTCCCCCTAAACCGTTGTCATACCCTCATCTGAACCCTAAACCGTCCCCGTCCCCAACCCTAACCCTAGCTCGAACCCTAAACCTAACCCTTCCCCGAAGCCTTCCCCTCACCCGTCCCCTAATCCTAACCCGTACGATCACACTAACCCGCGCCCTCACACGTACGCTCCCCCTAAACCGTTGTCGTACCCTCACCTGGACCCAAAACCGTCCCCATCCCCTAACCCTAACCCTAGCCCGAACACTAACCCTAACCCTTCCCCGAAGCCTTCCCCTCACCCGTAACCAATCCTAACCCGTACGCTCACACTAACCCGCGCCCTCACACGTACGCTCCCCCTAAACCGTTGTCGTACCCTCACCTGGACCCTAAACCGTCCCCGTCCCCTAACCCTAACTCTAGCCCGAACCCTAACCCTAACCCTTCCCCGAAGCCTTCCCCTCACCCGTCCCCTAATCCTAACCCGTACGCTCACACTAACCCGTGCCCTCACACGTACGCTCCCCCTAAACCGTTGTCGTACCCTCACCTGGACCCTAAACCGTCCCCGTCCCCTAACCCTAACCCTAGCCCGAACCCTAACCCTAACCCTTCCCCGAAGCCTTCCCCTCACCCGTCCCCTAATCCTAACCCGTACGCTCACACTAACCCGCGCCCTCACACGTACGCTCCCCCTAAACCGTTGTCGTACCCTCACCTGGACCCTAAACCGTCCCCGTCCCCTAACCCTAACCCTAGCCCGAACCATAACCCTAACCCTTCCCCGAAGCCATCCCCTCACCCGTCCCCTAATCCTAACCCGTACGCTCACACTAACCCGCGCCCTCACACGTACGCTCCCAATAAAACGTTGCCGTACCGTCACCTGGACCCTAAACCGTCCCTGTCCCCTAACCCTAACCCTAGCCCGAACCCTAACCCTAACCCTTCCCCGATGCCTTCCCCTCACCCGTCCCCTAATCCTAACCCGTACGCTCACACTAACCCTTGCCCTCACACGTACGCTCCCCCTAAACCGTTTTCGTACCCTCACCTGGACCCTAAACCGTCCCCGTCCCCTAACCCTAACCCTAGCCCGAACCCTAACCCTAACCCTTCCCCGAAGCCTTCCCCTCACCCGTCCCCTATCCTAACCCGTACGCTAACACTAACCCGCGCCCTCACACGTACGCTCCCCCTAAACCGTTGTCGTACCCTCACCTGGACCCTAAACCGTCCCCGTCCCCTAACCCTAACCCTAGCCCGAACCCTAACCCTAACCCTTCCCCGAAGCCTTCCCCTCACCCGTCCCCTAATCCTAACCCGGACGCTAACACTAACCCGCGCCCTCACACGTACGCTCCCCCTAAACTGTTGTCATACCTTCATCTGGACCCTAAACCGTCCCCGTCCCCAACCCTAACCCTAGCTCGAACCCTAAACCTAACCCTTCCCCGAAGCCTTCCCCTCACCCGTCCCCTAATCCTAACCCGTACGCTCACACTGACCCGCGCCCTCACACGTACGCTCCCCCTAAACCGTTGTCGTACCCTCACCTGGACCCTAAACCGTCCCCGTCCCCTAACCCTAACCCTAGCCCGAACCCTAACCCTAACCCTTCCCCGAAGCCTTCCCCTCACCCGTCCCCTAATCCTAACCCGTACACTCACACTAAACCACGGCCTCACACGTACGCTCCCTCTAAACCGTTCTCGTACCCTCACCTGGACCCTAAACCGTCCCCGTCCCCTAACCCTAACCCTAGCCCGAACCCTAACACTAACCCTTCCCCGAAGCCTTCCCCTCACCCGTCCCCTAATCCTAACCCGTACGCTCACACTAACCCACGTCCTCACACGTACGCTCCCCCTAAACCGTTGTCGTACCCTCACCTGGACCCTAAACCGTCCCCGTCCCCTAACCCTAACTCTAGCCCGAACCGTAACCCTAACCCTTCCCCGAAGCCTTCCCCTCACCCGTCCCCTAATCCTAACCCGTACGCTCACACTAACCCGCGCCCTCACACGTACGCTCCCCCTAAACCGTTATCGTACCCTCACCTGGACCCTAAACAGTCCCCGTCCCCTAACCCTAATCCTAGCCCGAACCCGAACCCTAACACTTCCCCGAAGCCTTCCCCTCACCCGTCCCCTAATCCTAACCCGTACGCTCACACTAACCCGCGCCCTCACACGTACGCTCCCCCTAAACCGTTGTCGTACCCTCACCTGGACCCTAAACCGTCCCCGTCCCCTAACCCTAACCCTAGCCCGAACCATAACCCTAACCCTTCCCCGAAGCCTTCCACCTCACCCGTCCCCTAATCCTAACCCGTACGCTCACACTAACCCGCGCCCTCACACGTACGCTCCCCCTAAACCGTTGTCGTACCCTCACCTGGACCCTAAACCGTCCCCGTCCCCGTCCCCTAACCCTAGCCCGAACCCTAACCCTAACTCTTCCCCGAAGCCTTCCCCTCACCCGTCCCCTAATCCTAACCCGTACGCTCACACTAACCCGCGCCCTCACACGTACGCTCCCCCTAAACCGTTGTCGTACCCTCACGTGGACCCTAAACCGTCCCCGTCCCCTAACCCTAACCCTAGCCCGAACCCTAACCCTAACACTTCCCCGAAGCCTTCCCCTCACCCGTCCCCTAATCCTAACCCGTACGCTCACACTAACCCGCGCCCTCACACGTACGCTCCCCCTAAACCGTTGTCGTACCCTCACGTGGACCCTAAACCGTCCCCGTCCCCTAACCCTAACCCTAGCCCGAACCCTAACCCTAACACTTCCCCGAAGCCTTCCCCTCACCCGTCCCCTAATCCTAACCCGTACGCTCACACTAACCCGCGCCCTCACACGTACGCTCCCCCTAAACCGTTGTCGTACCCTCACGTGGACCCTAAACCGTCCCCGTCCCCTAACACTAACCCTAGCCCGAACCCTAACCCTAACACTTCCCCGAAGCCTTCCCCTCACCCGTCCCCTAATCCTAACCCGTACGCTCACACTAACCCGCGCCCTCACACGTACGCTCCCCCTAAACCGTTGTCGTACCCTCACGTGGACCCTAAACCGTCCCCGTCCCCTAACCCTAACCCTAGCCCGAACCCTAACCCTAACCCTTCCCCGAAGCCTTCCCCTCGCCCGTCCCCTAATCCTACCCCGTACGCTCACACTAACCCGCGCCCTCACACGTAGCTCCCCCTAAACCGTTCTCGTACCCTCACCTGGACCCTAAACCGTCCCCGTCCCCTAACCCTAACCCTAGCCCGAACCCTAACCCTAACCCTTCCCCGAAGCCTTCCCCTCACCCGTCCCCTAATCCTAACCCGTACACTCACACTAACCCACGCCCTCACACGTACGCTCCCCCTAAACTGTTGTCGTACCCTCACCTGGACCCTAAACCGTCCCCGTCCCCTAACCCTAACCCTAGCCCGAACCGTAACCCTAACCCTTCCCCGAAGCCTTCCCCTCACCCGTCCCCTAATCCTAACCCGTACGCTCACACTAACCCGCGTCCTCACACGTACGCTCCCCATAAACCATTGTCGTACCCTCACCTGGACCCTAAACCGTCCCCATCCCCTAACCCTAACCCTAGCCCGAACAGTAACCCTGACCGTTCCCCGAAGCCTTCCCCTCACCCGTCCCCTAATCCTAACCCGTACGCTAACACTAACCCGCGCCCTCACACGTACGCTCCCCCTAAACCGTTGTCGTACCCTCATCTGGACCCTAAACCGTCCCCGTCCCCTAACCCTAACCCTAGCCCGAACCCTAACCCTAACACTTCCCCGAAGCCTTCCCCTCACCCGTCCCCTAATCCTAACCCGTACGCTCACACTAACCCGCGCCCTCACACGTACGCTCCCCCTAAACCGTTGTCGTACCCTCACGTGGACCCTAAACCGTCCCCGTCCCCTAACCCTAACCCTAGCCCGAACCCTAACCCTAACACTTCCCCGAAGCCTTCCCCTCACCCGTCCCCTAATCCTAACCCGTACGCTCACACTAACCCGCGCCCTCACACGTACGCTCCCCCTAAACCGTTGTCGTACCCTCACGTGGACCCTAAACCGTCCCCGTCCCCTAACCCTAACCCTAGCCCGAACCCTAACCCTAACACTTCCCCGAAGCCTTCCCCTCACCCGTCCCCTAATCCTAACCCGTACGCTCACACTAACCCGCGCCCTCACACGTACGCTCCCCCTAAACCGTTGTCGTACCCTCACCTGGACCCTAAACCGTCCCCGTCCCCTAACCCTAACCCTAGCCCGAACCCTAACCCTAACCCTTCCCCGAAGCCTTCCCCTCGCCCGTCCCCTAATCCTACCCCGTACGCTCACACTAACCCGCGCCCTCACACGTAGCTCCCCCTAAACCGTTCTCGTACCCTCACCTGGACCCTAAACCATCCCCGTCCCCTAACCCTAACCCTAGCCCGAACCCTAACCCTAACCCTTCCCCGAAGCCTTCCCCTCACCCGTCCCCTAATCCTAACCCGTACGCTCACACTAACCCACGCCCTCACACGTACGCTCCCCCTAAACTGTTGTCGTACCCTCACCTGGACCCTAAACCGTCCCCGTCCCCTAACCCTAACCCTAGCCCGAACCGTAACCCTAACCCTTCCCCGAAGCCTTCCCCTCACCCGTCCCCTAATCCTAACCCGTACGCTCACACTAACCCGCGTCCTCACACGTACGCTCCCCATAAACCGTTGTCGTACCCTCACCTGGACCCTAAACCGTCCCCATCCCCTAACCCTAACCCTAGCCCGAACCGTAACCCTGACCCTTCCCCGAAGCCTTCCCCTCACCCGTCCCCTAATCCTAACCCGTACGCTAACACTAACCCGCGCCCTCACACGTACGCTCCCCCTAAACCGTTGTCGTACCCTCATCTGGACCCTAAACCGTCCCCGTCCCCAACCCTAACCCTAGCTCGAACCCTAAACCTAACCCTTCCCCGAAGCCTTCCCCTCACCCGTCCCCTAATCCTAACCCGAACGCTCAAACTAACCCGCGCCCTCACACGTACGCTCCCCCTAAACCGTTGTCGTACCCTCACCTGGACCCAAAACCGTCCCCGTCCCCTAACCCTAACCCTAGCCCGAACCCTAACCCTAACACTTCCCCGAAGCCTTCCCCTCTCCTGTCCCCTAATCCTAACCCGAACGCTCACACTAATCCGCGCCCTCACACGTACGCTCCCCCTAAAGTGTTGTCGTACACTCACCTGGACCCTAAACCGTCCCCGGCCCCTAACCCTAACCCTAGCGCGAACCATAACCCTAACCCTTCCCCGAAGCCTTCCCCTCACCCGTCCCCTAATCCTAACCTGTACGCTCACACTAACCCGCGCCCTCACACGTACGCTCCCCCTAAACCGTTGTCGTACCTTCAACTGGACCCTAAACCGTCCCCGTCCCCTAGCCTTAACCCTAGCCCGAACCCTAACCCTAACCCTTTCCCGAAGCCTTCCCCTCACCCGTCCCCTAATGCTAACCCGTACCCTCACACTAATCGGCGCCCTCACACGTACGCTCCCCTTAAACCGTTGTCGTACCCTCACCTGGACCCTAAACCGTCCCCGTCCCCGTCCCCTAACCCTAGCCCAAACCCTAACTCTAACCCTTCCCCGAAGCCTTCCCCTCACCCATCCCCTAATCCTAACCCGTACGCTCACACTAACCCGCGCTCTCACACGTATGCTCCCCCTAAACTGTTGTCGTACCCTCAGCTGGACCCTAAACCGTCCCCGTCCCCTATCCCTAACCCTAGCCCGAACCCTAACCCTAACCCTTCCCCGAAGCCTTCCCCTCACCCGTCCCCTAATCCTAACCCGTACGGTCACACTAACCCACGCCCTCACACGTACGCTCCCCCTAAACCGTTGTCATACCCTCACCTGGACCCTAAACCGTCCCCGTCCCCTAACCCTAACCCTAGACCGAACCCTAACCCTAACCCTTCCCCGAAGCCTTCCCCTCACCCGTCCCCTAATCCTAACCCGTACGCTCACACTAACCCGCGCCCTCACACGTACGCTCCCCCTAAACCGTTGTCGTACCCTCACCTGGACCCTAAACCGTCCCCGTCCCCTAACCCTAACCCTAGCCCGAACCCTAACACTAACCCTTCCCCGAAGCCTTCCCCTCACCCGTCCCCAATCCTAACCTGTACGCTAAAACTAACCCGCGCCCTCACACGTACGCGCCCCCTAAACCGTTGTCGTACCCTCACCTGGACCCTAAACCGTCCCCGTCCCCTAACCCTAACCCTAGCCCGAACCCTAACCCTAACCCTTCCCCGAAGCCTTCCCCTCACCCGTCCCCTAATCCTAACCCGTACGCTAACACTAACCCGCGCCCTCACACGTACGCTCCCCCTAAACCGTTGTCGTACCCTCATCTGGACCCTAAACCGTCCCCTTCCACAAACATAACCCTAGCTTGAACCCTAAACCTAACCCTTCCCCGAAGCCTTCCCCTCACCCGTCCCCTAATCCTAACCCGTACTCTCACACTAACCCGCGCCCTCACACGTACGCTCCCCCTAAACCGTTGTCGTACCCTCACCTGGACCCTAAACCGTCCCCGTCCCCTAACCCTAACCCTAGCCCGAACCCTAACCCTAACCGTTCCACGAAGCCTTCCCCTCACCCGTCCCCTAATCCTAAACCGTACGCTCACACTAACCCGCGCCCTCACACGTACGCTCCCCCTAAACCGTTGTCGTACCCTCACCTGGACCCTAAACCGTCCCCGTCCCCTAACCCTAACCCTAGCCCGAACCCTAACCCTAACCCTTCACCGAAGCCTTCCCCTCACCCGTCCCCTAATCCTAACCCGTACGCTCACACTAACCCGCGCCCTCACACGTACGCTCCCCCTAAACCGTTGTCGTACCCTCACCTGGACCCTAAACCGTCCCCGTCCCCTAACCCTAACCCTAGCCCGAACCATAACCCTAACCCTTCCCCGAAGCCTTCCCCTCACCCGTCCCCTAATCCTACCCCGTACGCTCACACTAACCCGCGCCCTCACACGTACGCTCCCCCTAAACCGTTGTCGTACCCTCACCTGGACCCTAAACCGTCCCCGTCCCCTAACCCTAACCCTAGCCCGAACCCTAACCGTAACCCTTCCCCGAAGCCTTCCCCTCACCCGTCCCCTAATACTAACCCGTACACTCACACTAAACCACGGCCTCACACGTACGCTCCCCCTAAACCGTTCTCGTACCCTCACCTGGACCCTAAACCGTCCCCGTCCCCTAACCCTAACCCTAGCCCTAACCCTAACACTAACCCTTCCCCGAAGCCTGCCCCTCACCCGTTCCCTAATCCTAACCCGTACGCTCACACTAACCCACGCCCTCACACGTACGCTCCCCCTAAACCGTTGTCGTACCCTCACCTGGACCTTAAACCGTCCCCGTCCCCTAATCCTAACTCTAGCCCGAACCCTAACCCTAACACTTCCCCGAAGCCTTCCCCTCACCCGTCCCCTAATCCTAACCCGTACGCTCACACTAACCCGCGCCCTCACACGTACGCTCCCACTAAACCGTTGTCGTACCCTCATCTGGACCCTAAACCGTCCCCGTCCCCTAACCCTAACCCTAGCCCGAACCCTAACCCTAACACTTCCCCGAAGCCTTCCCCTCTCCTGTCCCCTAATCCTAACCCGTACGCTCACACTAACCCGCGCCCTCACACGTACGCTCCCCCTAAACCTTTGTCGTACCCTCACCTGGACCCTAAACCGTCCCCGTCCCCTAACCCTAACCCTAGCCCGAACCCTAACCCTAACACTTCCCCGAAGCCTTCCCTTCACCCGTCCCCTAAACCTAACCCGTACGCTCACACTAACCCGCGCCCTCACACGTACGCTCCAACTAAACCGTTGTCGTACCCTCATCTGGACCCTAAACCGTCCCCATCCCCTAACCCTAACCCTAGCCCGAACCCTAACCCTAACCCTTCCCCGAAGCCTTCCCCTCACCCGTCCCCTAATCCTAACCCGTACGCTCACACTAACCCGCGCCCTCACACGTACGCTCCCCCTAAACCGTTGTCGTACCCTCACCTGGACCCTAAATCGTCCCCGTCCCCTAACCCTAACCCTAGCCCGAACCATAACCCTAACCCTTCCCCGAAGTCTTCCCCTCACCCGTCCCCTAATCCTACCCCGTACGCTCACACTAACCCACGCCCTCACACGTACGCTCCCCCTAAACCGTTGTCGTACCCTCATCTGAACCCTAAACCGTCCCCGTCCCCAACCCTAACCCTAGCTCGAACCCTAAACCTAACCCTTCCCCGAAGCCTTCCCCTCACCCGTCCCCTAATCCTAACCCGTACAATCACACTAACCCGCGCCCTCACACGTACGCTCCCCCTAAACCGTTGTCGTACCCTCACCTGGACCCAAAACCGTCCCCATCCCCTAACCCTAACCCTAGCCCGAACACTAACCCTAACCCTTCCCCGAAGCCTTCCCCTCCCCCGTCCCCAATCCTAACCCGTACGCTCACACTAACCCGCGCCCTCACACGTACGCTCCCCCTAAACCGTTGTCGTACCCTCACCTGGACCCTAAACCGTCCCCGTCCCCTAACCCTAACTCTAGCCCGAACCCTAACCCTAACCCTTCCCCGAAGCCTTCCCCTCACCCGTCCCCTAATCCTAACCTGTACACTCACACTAACCCGCGCCCTCACACGTACGCTCCCCCTAAACCGTTGTCGTACCCTCACCTGGACCCTAAACCGTCCCCGTCCCCTAACCCTAACCCTAGCCCGAACCGTAACCCTAACCCTTCCCCGAAGCCTTCCCCTCACCCGTCCCCTAATCCTAACCCGTACGCTCACACTAACCCGCGCCCTCACACGTACGCTCCCCCTAAACCGTTGTCGTACCCTCACCTGGACCCTAAACCGTCCCCGTCCCCTAACCCTAACCCTAGCCCGAACCATAACCCTAACCCTTCCCCGAAGCCTTCCCCTCACCCGTCCCCTAATCCTAACCCGTACGCTCACACTAACCCGCGCCCTCACACGTACGCTCCCAATAAAACTTTGCCGTACCCTCACCTGGACCCTAAACCGTCCCTGTCCCCTAACCCTAACCCTAGCCCTAACCCTAACCCTAACCCTTCCCCGAAGTCTTCCCCTCACCCGTCCCCTAATCCTACCCCGTACGCTCACACTAACCCACGCCCTCACACGTACGCTCCCCCTAAACCGTTGTCGTACCCTCATCTGAACCCTAAACCGTCCCCGTCCCCAACCCTAACCCTAGCTCGAACCCTAAACCTAACCCTTCCCCGAAGCCTTCCCCTCACCCGTCCCCTAATCCTAACCCGTACAATCACACTAACCCGCGCCCTCACACGTACGCTCCCCCTAAACCGTTGTCGTACCCTCACCTGGACCCAAAACCGTCCCCATCCCCTAACCCTAACCCTAGCCCGAACACTAACCCTAACCCTTCCCCGAAGCCTTCCCCTCCCCCGTCCCCAATCCTAACCCGTACGCTCACACTAACCCGCGCCCTCACACGTACGCTCCCCCTAAACCGTTGTCGTATCCTCACCTGGACCCTAAACCGTCCCCGTCCCCTAACCCTAACTCTAGCCCGAACCCTAACCCTAACCCTTCCCCGAAGCCTTCCCCTCACCCGTCCCCTAATCCTAACCCGTACGCTCACACTAACCCGCGCCCTCACACGTACGCTCCCCCTAAACCGTTGTCGTACCCTCACCTGGACCCTAAACCGTCCCCGTCCCCAATCCTAACCCTAGCCCGAACCGTAACCCTAACCCTTCCCCGAAGCCTTCCCCTCACCCGTCCCCTAATCCTAACCCGTACGCTCACACTAACCCGCGCCCTCACACGTACGCTCCCCATAAACCGTTGTCGTACCCTCACCTGTATCCAAAACCGTCCCCATCCCCTAACCGTAACCCTAGCCCGAACACTAACCCTAACCCTTCCCCGAAGCCTTCCCCTCACCCGTCCCCTAATCCTAACCCGTACGCTCACACTAACCCGCGCCCTCACACGTACGCTCCCCCTAAACTGTTGTCGTACACTCACCTGGACCCTAAACCGTCCCCGGCCCCTAACCCTAACCCTAGCGCGAACCATAACCCTAACCCTTCCCCGAAGCCTTCCCCTCACCCGTCCCCTAATCCTAACCCGTACGCTCACACTAACCCGCGCCCTAACACGTACGCTCCCCCTAAACCGTTGTCGTACCCTCAACTGGACCCTAAACCATCCCCGTCCCCTAGCCTTAACCCTAGCCCGAACCCTAACCCTAACCCTTCCCCGAAGCCTTCCCCTCACCCGTCCCCTAATCCTAACCCGTACGCTCACACTAATCGGCGCCCTCACACGTACGCTCCCCTTAAACCGTTGTCGTACCCTCACCTGGACCCTAAACCGTCCCCGTCCCCGTCCCCTAACCCTAGTCCAAACCCTAACTCTAACCCTTCCCCGAAGCCTTCCCCTCACCCGTCCCCTAATCCTAACCCGTACACTCACACTAACCCGCGCCCTCACACGTACGCTCCCCCTAAACCGTTGTCGTACCCTCAGCTGGACCCTAAACCGTCCCCGTCCCCTATCCCTAACCCTAGCCCGAACCCTAACCCTAACCCTTCCCCGAAGCATTCCCCTCACCCGTCCCCTAATCCTAACCCGTACGGTCACACTATCCCACGCCCTCACACGTACGCTCCCCCTAAACCGTTGTCGTACCCTCACCTGGACCCTAAACCGTCCCCGTCCCCTAACCCTAACCCTAGCCCGAACCCTAACCCTAACCCTTCCCCGAAGCCTTCCCCTCACCCGTCCCCTAATCCTAACCCGTACGCTCACACTAACCCGCGCCCTCACACGTACGCTCCCCCTAAACCGTTGTCGTACCCTCACCTGGACCCTAAACCGTCCCCGTCCCCTAACCCTAACCCTAGCCAGAACCCTAACCCTAACCCTTCCCCGAAGCCTTCCCCTCACCCGTCCCCTAATCCTAACCCGTACGCTCACACTAACACGCGCCCTCACACGTACGCTCCCCCTAAACCGTTGTCGTACCCTCACCTGGACCCTAAACCGTCCCCGTCCCCTAACCCTAACCTTAGCCCGAACCCTAACCCTAACCCTTCCTCGAAGCCTTCCCCTCACCCGTCCCCAATCCTAACCCGTACGCTAACACTAACCCGCGCCCTCACACGTACGCTCCCCCTAAACCGTTGTCGTACCCTCACCTGGACCCTAAACCGTCCCCGTCCCCTAACCCTAACCCTAGCCCGAACCCTAACCCTAACCCTTCCCCGAAGCCTTCCCCTCACCCGTCCCCTAATCCTAACCCGTACGCTAACACTAACCCGCGCCCTCACACGTACGCTCCCCCTAAACCGTTGTCGTACCCTCATCTGGACCCTAAACCGTCCCCTTCCCCAACCCTAACCCTAGCTTGAACCCTAAACCTAACACTTCCCCGAAGCCTTCCCCTCACCCGTCCCCTAATCCTAACCCGTATGCTCACACTAACCCGCGCCCTCACACGTACGCTCCCCCTAAACCGTTGTCGTACCCTCACTTGGACCCTAAACCGTCCCCGTCCCCTAACCCTAACCCTAGCCCGAACCATAACCCTAACCCTTCCCCGAAGCCTTCCCCTCACCCGTCCCCTAATCCTACCCCGTACGCTCACACTAACCCGCGCCCTCACACGTACGCTCCCCCTAAACCGTTGTCGTACCCTCACATGGACCCTAAACCGTCCCCGTCCCCTAACCCTAACCCTAGCCCGAACCCTAACCCTAACCCTTCCCCGAAGCCTTCCCCTCACCCGTCCCCTAATCCTAACCCGTACACTCACACTAAACCACGGCCTCACACGTACGCTCCCCCTAAACCGTTCTCGTACCCTCACCTGGACCCTAAACCGTCCCCGTCCCCTAACCCTAACTCTAGCCCGAACCCTAATCCTAACCCTTCCCCGAAGCCTTCCCCTCACCCGTCCCCTAATCCTAACCGGTACGCTCACATTAAACCGCGCCTTCACACGTACGCTCCCCCTAAACCGTTGTCGTACCCTCATCTGAACCCTAAACCGTCCCCATCCCCAACCCTAACCCTAGCTCGAACCCTAAACCTAACCCTTCCCCGAAGCCTTCCCCTCACCCGTCCCCTAATCCTAACCCGTACGATCACACTAACCCGCGCCCTCACACGTACGCTCCCCCTAAACCGTTGTCGTACCCTCACCTGGACCCAAAACCGTCCCCATCCCCTAAGCCTAACCCTAGCCCGAACACTAACCCTAACCCTTCCCCGAAGCCTTCCCCTCACCCGTCCCCAATCCTAACCCGTACATTCACACTAACCCGCGCCCTCACACGTACGCTCCCCCTCAACCGTTGTCGAACCCTCACCTGGACCCTAAACCGTCCCCGTCCCCTAACCCTAACCCTAGCCCGAACCCTAAACCTAACCCTAACCCTTACCCGAAGCCTTCCCCTCACCCGTCCCCTAATCCTAACCCGTACGCTCACACTAACCCGCGCCCTCACACGTACGCTCCCCCTAAACAGTTGTCGTACCCTCACCTGGACCCTAAACCGTCCCCGTCCCCTAACCCTAACCCTAGCTCGAACCCTAACCCTAACCCTTCCCCGAAGCCTTCCCCTCACCCGTACCCTAATCCTAACCCGTATGCTCACACTAACCCGCGTCCTCACACGTACGCTCCCCCTAAACCATTTTCGTACCCTCACCTGGACCCTAAAACGTCCCCATCCCCTAACCCTAACCCTAGCCCGAACCCTAACCCTAAACCTTCCCCGAAGCCTTCCCCTCACCCGTCCCCTAATCCTAACCCGTACGCTAACACTAACCCTCGCCCTCACACGTACGCTCCCACTAAACCGTTGTCGTACCCTCATCTGGACCCTAAACCGTCCCCGTCCCCAACTCTAACCCTAGCTCGAACCCTAACCCTAACACTTCCCCGAAGCCTTCCCCTCACCCGTCCCCTAATCCTAACCCGTACGCTCACACTAACCTGCGCCCTCACACGTACGCTCCCCCTAAACCGTTGTCGTACCCTCACCTGGACCCTAAACCGTCCCCGTCCCCTAACCCTAACCCTAGCCCGAACCCTAATCCTAACCCTAACGCTTCCCCTTAGCCTTCCCCTCACCCGTCCCCTTATCCTAACCCGTACGCTCACCTTAACACGAGCCCTCACACGTACGCTCTTCCTAAACCGTTGTCGTACCATCACCTGGACCCTAAACCGTCCCCGTCCCCTAACCCTAAACCTAGCCCGAAACCTAACCCTAACCCTTCCCCGAAGCCTTCCCCTCACCCGTCCCCTAATCCTAACCCGTACATTCACACTAACCCGCGCCCTCACACGTACGCTCCCCCTCAACCGTTGTCGAACCCTCACCTGGACCCTAAACCGTCCCCGTCCCCTAACCCTAACCCTAGCCCGAGCCCTAAACCTAACCCTAACCCTTCCCCGAAGCCTTCCCCTCACCCGTCCCCTAATCCTAACCCGTACACTCACACTAAACCACGGCCTCACACGTACGCTCCCCCTAAACCGTTCTCGTACCGTCACCTGGATCCTAAACCGTCCCCGTCCCCTAACCCTAACCCTAGCCCGAACCCTAACCCTAACCCTTCCCCGAAGCCTTCCCCTCACCCGTCCCCTAATCCTAACCCGTACGCTCACACTAACCTGCGTCCTCACACGTACGCTCCCCCTAAACCATTGTCGTACCTTCACCTGGACCCTAAACCGTCCCCATCCCCTAACCCTAACCTTAGCCCGAACCCTAACCCTAACCCTTCCTCGAAGCCTTCCCCTCACCCGTCCCCAATCCTAACCCGTACGCTAACACTAACCCGCGCCCTCACACGTACGCTCCCCCTAAACCGTTGTCGTACCCTCACCTGGACCCTAAACCGTCCCCGTCCCCTAACCCTAACCCTAGCCCGAACCCTAACCCTAACCCTTCCCCGAAGCCTTCCCCTCACCCGTCCCCTAATCCTAACCCGTACGCTAACACTAACCCGCTCCCTCACACGTACGCTCCCCCTAAACCGTTGTCGTACCCTCATCTGGACCCTAAACCGTCCCCTTCCCCAACCCTAACCCTAGCTTGAACCCTAAACCTAACACTTCCCCGAAGCCTTCCCCTCACCCGTCCCCTAATCCTAACCCGTATGCTCACACTAACCCGCGCCCTCACACGTACGCTCCCCCTAAACCGTTGTCGTACCCTCACTTGGACCCTAAACCGTCCCCGTCCCCTAACCCTAACCCTAGCCCGAACCATAACCCTAACCCTTCCCCGAAGCCTTTCCCTCACCCGTCCCCTAATCCTACCCCGTACGCTCACACTAACCCGCGCCCTCACACGTACGCTCCCCCTAAACCGTTGTCGTACCCTCACATGGACCCTAAACCGTCCCCGTCCCCTAACCCTAACCCTAGCCCGAACCCTAACCCTAACCCTTCCCCGAAGCCTTCCCCTCACCCGTCCCCTAATCCTAACCCGTACACTCACACTAAACCACGGCCTCACACGTATGCTCCCCCTAAACCGTTCTCGTACCCTCACCTGGACCCTAAACCGTCCCCGTCCCCTAAGCCTAACCCTAGCCCTAACCCTAACACTAACCCTTCCCCAAAGCCTTCCCCTCACCCGTCCCCTAATCCTAACCCGTACGCTCACACTAACCCTCGCCCTCACACGTACGCTCCCCCTAAACCGTTGTCGTACCCTCACCTGGACCCTAAACCGTCCCCGTCCCCTAACCCTAACTCTAGCCCGAACCCTAATCCTAACCCTTCCCCGAAGCCTTCCCCTCACCCGTCCCCTAATCCTAACCGGTACGCTCACATTAAACCGCGCGCTCACACGTACGCTCCCCCTAAACCGTTGTCGTACCCTCATCTGAACCCTAAACCGTCCCCATCCCCAACCCTAACCCTAGCTCGAACCCTAAACCTAACCCTTCCCCGAAGCCTTCCCCTCACCCGTCCCCTAATCCTAACCCGTACGATCACACTAACCCGCGCCCTCACACGTACGCTCCCCCTAAACCGTTGTCGTACCCTCACCTGGACCCAAAACCGTCCCCATCCCCTAAGCCTAACCCTAGCCCGAACACTAACCCTAACCCTTCCCCGAAGCCTTCCCCTCACCCGTCCCCAATCCTAACCCATACGCTCACACTAACCCGCGCCCTCACACGTACGCTCCCCCTAAACCGTTGTCGTACCCTCACCTGGACCCTAAACCGTCCCCGTCCCCTAACCCTAACTCTAGCCCGAACCCTAACCCTAACCCTTCCCCGAAGCCTTCCCCTCACCCGTCCCCTAATCCTAACCCGTACATTCACACTAACCCGCGCCCTCACACGTACGCTCCCCCTCAACCGTTGTCGAACCCTCACCTGGACCCTAAACCGTCCCCGTCCCCTAACCCTAACCCTAGCCCGAACCCTAAACCTAACCCTAACCCTTCCCCGAAGCCTTCCCCTCACCCGTCCCCTAATCCTAACCCGTACGCTCACACTAACCCGCGCCCTCACACGTACGCTCCCCCTAAACAGTTGTCGTACCCTCACCTGGACCCTAAACCGTCCCCGTCCCCTAACCCTAACCCTAGCTCGAACCCTAACCCTAACCCTTCCCCGAAGCCTTCCCCTCACCCGTACCCTAATCCTAACCCGTACGCTCACACTAACCCGCGTCCTCACACGTACGCTCCCCCTAAACCATTTTCGTACCCTCACCTGGACCCTAAAACGTCCCCATCCCCTAACCCTAACCCTAGCCCGAACCCTAACCCTAAACCTTCCCCGAAGCCTTCCCCTCACCCGTCCCCTAATCCTAACCCGTACGCTAACACTAACCCTCGCCCTCACACGTACGCTCCCACTAAACCGTTGTCGTACCCTCATCTGGACCCTAAACCGTCCCCGTCCCCAACTCTAACCCTAGCTCGAACCCTAACCCTAACACTTCCCCGAAGCCTTCCCCTCACCCGTCCCCTAATCCTAACCCGTACGCTCACACTAACCTGCGCCCTCACACGTACGCTCCCCCTAAACCGTTGTCGTACCCTCACCTGGACCCTAAACCGTCCCCGTCCCCTAGCCCTAACCCTAGCCCGAACCCTAATCCTAACCCTAACCCTTCCCCTTAGCCTTCCCCTCACCCGTCCCCTTATCCTAACCCGTACGCTCACCTTAACACGAGCCCTCACACGTACGCTCTTCCTAAACCGTTGTCGTACCATCACCTGGACCCTAAACCGTCCCCGTCCCCTAACCCTAAACCTAGCCCGAACCCTAACCCTAACCCTTCCCCGAAGCCTTCCCCTCACCCGTCCCCTGATCCTAACCCGTACGCTCACACTAACCCGCGCCCTCACATGTACGCTCCCCCTCAACCGTTGTCGTACCCTCACCTGGATCTTAAACCGTCCCTGTCCCCTAACCCTAACCCTAGCCCGAACCCTAACCCTAACCCTTCCCCGAAGCCTTCCCCTCACCCGTCCCCTAATCCTAACCCGTACACTCACACTAACCCGCGCCCTCACACGTACGCTCCCCCTCAACCGTTGTTGTACCCTCACCTGGACCCTAAACCATCCCCGTCCCCTAACCCTAACCCTAGCCCGAACCCTAACCCTAACCCTTCCCCGAAGCCTTCCCCTCACCCGTCCCCTAATCCTAACCCGTACATTCACACTAACCCGCGCCCTCACACGTACGCTCCCCCTCAACCGTTGTCGAACCCTCACCTGGACCCTAAACCGTCCCCGTCCCCTAACCCTAACCCTAGCCCGAGCCCTAAACCTAACCCTAACCCTTCCCCGAAGCCTTCCCCTCACCCGTCCCCTAATCCTAACCCGTACACTCACACTAAACCACGGCCTCACACGTACGCTCCCCCTAAACCGTTCTCGTACCGTCACCTGGATCCTAAACCGTCCCCGTCCCCTAACCCTAACCCTAGCCCGAACCCTAACCCTAACCCTTCCCCGAAGCCTTCCCCTCACCCGTCCCCTAATCCTAACCCGTACGCTCACACTAACCTGCGTCCTCACACGTACGCTCCCCCTAAACCATTGTCGTACCTTCACCTGGACCCTAAACCGTCCCCATCCCCTAACCCTAACCCTAGCCCGAACCCTAACCCTAAACCTTCCCCGAAGCCTTCCCCTCACCCATCCCCTAATCCTAACCCGTACCCTAACACTAACCCGTGCCCTCACACGTACGCTCCCCCTAAACCGTTGTCGTACCCTCACGTGGACCCTTAACCGTCCCCGTCCCCTAACCCTAACCCTAGCCCGAACCCTAACCCTAACCCTTCCCCGAAGCTTTCCCCTCATCCGTCCCCTAATCCTAACCCGTACGCTCACACTAACCCGAGTCCTCACATGTATGCTCCCCCTCAACCGTTCTCGTACACTCACCTGGACCCTAAACCGTCCCCGTACCCTAACCCTAACCCTAGCCCGTACCCTAACACTAACTCTTCCCCGATGCCTTCCCCTCACCCGTCCCCTAATCCTAACCCGTACGCTCACACTAACCCGCGCCCTCACACGTACGCTCCCCCTAAACCGTTGTGGTACCCTCACCTGGACCCTAAACCGTCCCCGTCCCCTAACACTAACCCTAGCCCGAACCCTGACCCTAACCCTTCCCCGAAGCCTTCCCCTCACCCGTCCCCTAATCCTAACCGGTACGCTCACACTAACCCGCGCCCTCACATGTACGCTCCCCCTAAACCGTTGTCGTACCCTCACCTGGACCCTAAACCGTCCCCGTCCCCTAACCCTAACCCTAGTCCGAACCCTAACCCTAACCCTTCCCCGAAGCCTTCCCCTCACCCGTCCCCTAATCCTAACCCGTACGCTCACACTAACCCGCGCCCTCACACGTACGCTCCCCCTAAACCGTTGTCGTACCCTCACCTGGACCCTAAACCGTCCCCGTCCCCTAACCCTAACCCTAGCCCGAACCATAACCCTAACCCTTCCCCGAAGCCTTCCCCTCACCCGTCCCCTAAGCCTACCCCGTACGCTGACACTAACCCGCGCCCTCACACGTACGCTCCCCCTAAACCGTTGTCGTACCCTCACCTGGATCCTAAACCGTCCCAGTCCCCTAACCCTAACCCTAGCCCGAACCCTAACCCTAACCCTTCCCCGAAGCCTTCCCCTCACCCGTCCCCTAATCCTAACCCGTACACTCACACTAAACCACGGCCTCACACGTACGCTCCCCCTAAACCGTTCTCGTACCGTCACCTGGATCCTAAACCGTCCCCGTCCCCTAACCCTAACCCTAGCCCGAACCCTAACCCTAACCCTTCCCCGAAGCCTTCCCCTCACCCGTCCCCTAATGCTAACCCGTACGCTCACACTAACCCACGCCCTCACACGTACGCTCCCCCTAAACCGTTGTCGTACCCTCACCAGGACCCTAAACCGTCCCCGTCCCCTAACCCTAACCCTAGCCCGAACCCTAACCCTAATCCTTCCCCGAAGCCTTCCCTTCACCCGTCCCCTAATCCTAACCCGTACGCTCACACTAACCCGCGTCCTCACATGTACGCTTCCCCTAAACCATTGTCGTACCCTCACCTGGACCCTAAACCGTCCCCATCCCCTAACCCTAACCCTAGCCCGAACCCTAACCCTAAACCTTCCCCGAAGCCTTCCCCTCACCCGTCCCCTAATCCTAACCCGTACGCTCACACTAACCTGCGCCCTCACACGTACGCTCCCCCTAAACCGTTGTCGTACCCTCATCTGGACCCTAAACCATCCCCGTCCCCGACCCTAACCCTAGCTCGAACCCTAAACCTAACACTTCCCCGAAGCCTTCCCCTCACCCGTCCCCAATCCTAACCCGTACGCTCACACTAACCCGCGCCCTCACACGTACACTCCCCCTAAACCGTTGTCGTACCCTCACCTGGACCCTAAAACGTCCCTGTCCCCTAACCCTAACCCTAGCCAGAACCCTAACCCTAACCCTTCCCCGAAGCCTTCCCCTCACCCGTCCCCTAATCGTAACCCGTACGCTCACAGTAACCCGCGCCCTCACACATACGCTTCCCCTAAACCGTTGTCGTACCCTCACCTGGACCCTAAACCGACCCCGTCCCCTAACCCTACCCCTAGGCCGAACCCTAAACCTATCCCTTCCCCGAAGCCTTCCCCTCACCCGTCCCCTAATCCTAACCCGTACACTCACACTAACCCGCGCCCTCACACGTACGCTCCCCCTAAACCGTTGTCATACCCTCACCTGGACCCTAAACCGTCCCCGTCCCCTAACCCTAACCCTAGCCCGAACCCTAACCCTAAACCTTCTCCGAAGCCTTCCCCTCACCCGTCCCCTAATCCTAACCCGTACGCTCACACTAACTCGGGCCCTCACATGTACACTCCCCCTAAACCGTTGTCGTCCCTCACCTGGACCCTAAACCGTCCCCGTCCCCTAACCCTAACCCTAGCCTGAACCCTAAACCTAACCCTTCCCCAAAGCCTTCCCCTCACCCGTCCCCTAATCCTAACCCGTACGCTCACACTAACCCGTGCCCTCACACGTATGCTCCCCTAAACCGTTGTCGTACCCTCACCTGGACCCTAAACCGTCCCAGTCCCCTAACCTTAACCCTAGCCCGAACACGGACCCTAACCCTTCCCCGAAGCCTTCCCCTCACCCGTCCCCTAATCCTAACCCGTACGCTCACACTAACCCGCGCCCTCACACGTACGCTCCCCCTAAACCGTTGTCGTACCCTCACTTGGACCCTAAACCGTCCCCGTCCCCTAACCCTAACCCTAGCCCGAACCATAACCCTAACCCTTCCCCGAAGCCTTCCCCTCACCCGTCCCCTAATCCTACCCCGTACGCTCACACTAACCCGCGCCCTCACACGTACGCTCCCCCTAAACCGTTGTCGTACCCTCACATGGACCCTAAACCGTCCCCGTCCCCTAACCCTAACCCTAGCCCGAACCCTAACCCTAACCCTTCCCCGAAGCCTTCCCCTCACCCGTCCCCTAATCCTAACCCGTACACTCACACTAAACCACGGCCTCACACGTACGCTCCCCCTAAACCGTTCTCGTACCCTCACCTGGACCCTAAACCGTCCCCGTCCCCTAAGCCTAACCCTAGCCCTAACCCTAACACTAACCCTTCCCCAAAGCCTTCCCCTCACCCGTCCCCTAATCCTAACCCGTACGCTCACACTAACCCTCGCCCTCACACGTACGCTCCCCCTAAACCGTTGTCGTACCCTCACCTGGACCCTAAACCGTCCCCGTCCCCTAACCCTAACTCTAGCCCGAACCCTAATCCTAACCCTTCCCCGAAGCCTTTCCCTCACCCGTCCCCTAATCCTAACCGGTACGCTCACATTAAACCGCGCCCTCACACGTACGGTCCCCCTAAACCGTTGTCGTACCCTCATCTGAACCCTAAACCGTCCCCATCCCCAACCCTAACCCTAGCTCGAACCCTAAACCTAACCCTTCCCCGAAGCCTTCCCCTCACCCGTCCCCTAATCCTAACCCGTACGATCACACTAACCCGCGCCCTCACACGTACGCTCCCCCTAAACCGTTGTCGTACCCTCACCTGGACCCAAAACCGTCCCCATCCCCTAAGCCTAACCCTAGCCCGAACACTAACCCTAACCCTTCCCCGAAGCCTTCCCCTCACCCGTCCCCAATCCTAACCCGTACGCTCACACTAACCCGCGCCCTCACACGTACGCTCCCCCTAAACCGTTGTCATACCCTCACCTGGACCCTAAACCGTCCCCGTCCCCTAACCCTAACTCTAGCCCGAACCCTAACCCTAACCCTTCCCCGAAGCCTTCCCCTCACCCGTCCCCTAATCCTAACCCGTACATTCACACTAACCCGCGCCCTCACACGTACGCTCCCCCTCAACCGTTGTCGAACCCTCACCTGGACCCTAAACCGTTCCCGTCCCCTAACCCTAACCCTAGCCCGAACCCTAAACCTAACCCTAACCCTTCCCCGAAGCCTTCCCCTCACCCGTCCCCTAATCCTAACCCGTACGCTCACACTAACCCGCGCCCTCACACGTACGCTCCCCCTAAACAGTTGTCGTACCCTCACCTGGACCCTAAACCGTCCCCGTCCCCTAACCCTAACCCTAGCTCGAACCCTAACCCTAACCCTTCCCCGAAGCCTTCCCCTCACCCGTACCCTAATCCTAACCCGTACGCTCACACTAACCCGCGTCCTCACACGTACGCTCCCCCTAAACCATTTTCGTACCCTCACCTGGACCCTAAAACGTCCCCATCCCCTAACCCTAACCCTAGCCCGAACCCTAACCCTAAACCTTCCCCGAAGCCTTCCCCTCACCCGTCCCCTAATCCTAACCCGTACGCTAACACTAACCCTCGCCCTCACACGTACGCTCCCACTAAACCGTTGTCGTACCCTCATCTGGACCCTAAACCGTCCCCGTCCCCAACTCTAACCCTAGCTCGAACCCTAACCCTAACACTTCCCCGAAGCCTTCCCCTCACCCGTCCCCTAATCCTAACCCGTACGCTCACACTAACCTGCGCCCTCACACGTACGCTCCCCCTAAACCGTTGTCGTACCCTCACCTGGACCCTAAACCGTCCCCGTCCCCTAACCCTAACCCTAGCCCGAACCCTAATCCTAACCCTAACCCTTCCCCTTAGCCTTCCCCTCACCCGTCCCCTTATCCTAACCCGTACGCTCACCTTAACACGAGCCCTCACACGTACGCTCTTCCTAAACCGTTGTCGTACCATCACCTGGACCCTAAACCGTCCCCGTCCCCTAACCATAATCCTAGCCCGAACCCTAACCCTAACCCTTCCCCGAAGCCTTCCCCTCAGCCGTCCCCTAATCCTAACCCGTACGCTCACACTAACCCGCGCCCTCACACGTACGCTCCCCCTCAACCGTTGTCGTACCCTCACCTGGATCTTAAACCGTCCCTGTCCCCTAACCCTAACCCTAGCCCGAACCCTAACCCTAACTCTTCCCCGAAGCCTTCCCCTCACCCGTCCCCTAATCCTAACCCGTACACTCACACTAACCCGCGCCCTCACACGTACGCTCCCCCTCAACCGTTGTCGAACCCTCACCTGGACCCTAAACCGTCCCCGTCCCCTAACCCTAACCCTAGCCCGAGCCCTAAACCTAACCCTAACCCTTCCCCGAAGCCTTCCCCTCACCCGTCCCCTAATCCTAACCCGTACACTCACACTAAACCACGGCCTCACACGTACGCTCCCCCTAAACCGTTCTCGTACCGTCACCTGGATCCTAAACCGTCCCCGTCCCCTAACCCTAACCCTAGCCCGAACCCTAACCCTAACCCTTCCCCGAAGCCTTCCCCTCACCCGTCCCCTAATCCTAACCCGTACGCTCACACTAACCTGCGTCCTCACACGTACGCTCCCCCTAAACCATTGTCGTACCTTCACCTGGACCCTAAACCGTCCCCATCCCCTAACCCTAACCCTAGCCCGAACCCTAACCCTAAACCTTCCCCGAAGCCTTCCCCTCACCCATCCCCTAATCCTAACCCGTACCCTAACACTAACCCGTGCCCTCACACGTACGCTCCCCCTAAACCGTTGTCGTACCCTCACGTGGACCCTAAACCGTCCCCGTACCCTAACCCTAACCCTAGCCCGAACCCTAACCCTAACCCTTCCCCGAAGCTTTCCCCTCATCCGTCCCCTAATCCTAACCCGTACGCTCACACTAACCCGAGTCCTCACATGTATGCTCCCCCTCAACCGTTCTCGTACACTCACCTGGACCCTAAACCGTCCCCGTACCCTAACCCTAACCCTAGCCCGTACCCTAACACTAACTCTTCCCCGATGCCTTCCCCTCACCCGTCCCCTAATCCTAACCCGTACGCTCACACTAACCCGCGCCCTCACACGTACGCTCCCCCTAAACCGTTGTGGTACCCTCACCTGGACCCTAAACCGTCCCCGTCCCCTAACACTAACCCTAGCCCGAACCCTGACCCTAACCCTTCCCCGAAGCCTTCCCCTCACCCGTCCCCTAATCCTAACCGGTACGCTCACACTAACCCGCGCCCTCACATGTACGCTCCCCCTAAACCGTTGTCGTACCCTCACCTGGACCCTAAACCGTCCCCGTCCCCTAACCCTAACCCTAGTCCGAACCCTAACCCTAACCCTTCCCCGAAGCCTTCCCCTCACCCGTCCCCTACTCCTAACCCGTACGCTCACACTAACCCGCGCCCTCACACGTACGCTCCCCCTAAACCATTGTCGTACCCTCACCTGGACCCTAAACCGTCCCCGTCCCCTAACCCTAACCCTAGCCCGAACCATAACCCTAACCCTTCCCCGAAGCCTTCCCCTCACCCGTCCCCTAAGCCTACCCCGTACGCTCACACTAACCCGCGCCCTCACACGTACGCTCCCCCTAAACCGTTGTCGTACCCTCACCTGGACCCTAAACCGTCCCAGTCCCCTAACCCTAACCCTAGCCCGAACCCTAACGCTAACCCTTCCCCGAAGCCTTCCCCTCACCCGTCCCCTAATCCTAACCCGTACACTCACACTAAACCACGGCCTCACACGTACGCTCCCCCTAAACCGTTCTCGTACCGTCACCTGGATCCTAAACCGTCCCCGTCCCCTAACCCTAACCCTAGCCCGAACCCTAACCCTAACCCTTCCCCGAAGCCTTCCCCTCACCCGTCCCCTAATTCTAACCCGTACGCTCACACTAACCCACGCCCTCACACGTACGCTCCCCCTAAACCGTTGTCGTACCCTCACCTGGACCCTAAACCGTCCCCGTCCCCTAACCCTAACCCTAGCCCGAACCCTAACCCTAATCCTTCCCCGAAGCCTTCCCTTCACCCGTCCCCTAATCCTAACCCGTACGCTCACACTAACCCGCGTCCTCACACGTACGCTTCCCCTAAACCATTGTCGTACCCTCACCTGGACCCTAAACCGTCCCCATCCCCTAACCCTATCCCTAGCCCGAACCCTAACCCTAAACCTTCCCCGAAGCCTTCCCCTCACCCGTCCCCTAATCCTAACCCGTACGCTCACACTAACCCGCGCCCTCACACGTACGCTCCCCCTAAACCGTTGTCGTACCCTCATCTGGACCCTAAACCGTCCCCGTCCCCGACCCTAACCCTAGCTCGAACCCTAAACCTAACCCTTCCCCGAAGCCTTCCCCTCACCCGTCCCCAATCCTAACCCGTACGCTCACACTAACCCGCGCCCTCACACGTACACTCCCCCTAAACCGTTGTCGTACTCTCACCTGGACCCTAAAACGTCCCTGTCCCCTAACCCTAACCCTAGCCCGAACCCTAACCCTAACCCTTCCCCGAAGCCTTCCCCTCACCCGTCCCCTAATCCTAACCCGTACGCTCACAGTAACCCGCGCCCTCACACATACGCTTCCCCTAAACCGTTGTCGTACCCTCACCTGGACCCTAAACCGTCCCCGTCCCCTAACCCTACCCCTAGGCCGAACCCTAAACCTATCCCTTCCCCGAAGCCTTCCCCTCACCCGTCCCCTAATCCTAACCCGTACACTCACACTAACCCGCGCCCTCACACGTACGCTCCCCCTAAACCGTTGTCATACCCTCACCTGGACCCTAAACCGTCCCCGTCCCCTAACCCTAACCCTAGACCGAACCCTAACCCTAAACCTTCTCCGAAGCCTTCCCCTCACCCGTCCCCGAATCCTAACCCGTACGCTCACACTAACTCGGGCCCTCACATGTACGCTCCCCCTAAACCGTTGTCGTACCCTCACCTGGACCCTAAACCGTCCCCGTCCCCTAACCCTAACCCTAGCCTGAACCCTAAACCTAACCCTTCCCCAAAGCCTTCCCCTCACCCGTCCCCTAATCCTAACCCGTACGCTCACACTAACCCGTGCCCTCACACGTATGCTCCCCTAAACCGTTGTCGTACCCTCACGTGGACCCTAAACCGTCCCAGTCCCCTAACCTTAACCCTAGCCCGAACACGGACCCTAACCCTTCCCCGAAGCCTTCCCCTCACCCGTCCCCTAATCCTAACCCGTACGCTCACACTAACCCGCGCCCTCACACGTACGCTCCCCCTAAACCGTTGTCGTACCCTCACCTGGACCCTAAACCGTCCCCGTCCCCTAACCTTAACCCTAGCCCGAACCCTAACCCTAACCCTTCCCCGAAGCGTTCCCCTCACCCATCCCCTGATCCTAACCCGTACGCTCACACTAACCCGCGCCCTCACACGTACGCTCCCCCTCAACCGTTGTCGTACCCTCACCTGGACCCTAAACCGTCCCCGTGCCCTAACCCTAACCCTTGCCCGAACCCTAACCCTAACCCTTCCCCGAAGCCTTCCCCTCACCCGTCCCCTAATCCTAACCCGTACATTCACACTAACCCGCGCCCTCACACGTACGCTCCCCCTCAACCGTTGTCGTACCCTCACCTGGACCCTAAACCGTCCCCGTCCCCTAACCCTAACCCTAGCCCGAACCATAAACCTAACGCTAACCCTTCCCCGATGCCTTCCCCTCACCCGTCCCCTAATCCTAACCCGTACGCTCACACTAACACGCGCCCTCACATGTACGCTCCCCCTAAACCATTGTCGTACCCTCACCTGGACCCTAAACCTTCCCCGTCCCCTAACACTAACCCTAGCTCGAATCCTAACCCTAACCCTTCCCCGAAGCCTTCCCCTCACCCGTTCCCTAATCCTAACCCGTACGCTCACACTAACCCGCGCCCTCACAAGTACGCTCCCCCTAAACCGTTGTCGTACCCTCACCTGGACCCTAAACCGTCCCCGTCCCCTAACCCTAACCCTAGTCCGAACCCTAACCCTAACACTTCCCCGAAGACTTCCCCTCACCCGTCCCCTAATTCTAACCCGTATGCTCACACTAACCCACGCCCTCACACGTACGCTCCCCCTAAACCGTTGTCGTACCCTCACCTGGACCCTAAACCGTCCCCGTCCCCTAAGCCTAACCCTAGCCCGAACCCTAACCCTAACCCTTCCCCGAAGCCTTCCCCTCACCCGTCCCCTAATCCTAACCCGTACGCTCACACTAACCCGCGCCCTCACACGTACGCTCCCCCTAAACCGTTGTCGTACCCTCACCTGGACCCTAAACCGTCCCCGTCCCCTAACCCTAACCTTAGGCCGAACCCTAACCCTAAACCTTCCCCGAAGCCTTCCCCTCACTCGTCCCCTAATCCTAACCCGTACGCTCACACTAACCTGCGCCCTCACACGTACGCTCCCCATAAACCGTTGTCGTACCCTCACCTGGACCCTAAACCGTCCCCGTCCCCTAACCCTAACCCTAGCCCGAACCCTAACACTAACCCTTCCCCGAAGCCTTCCCCTCAACCGTCCCCTAATCCTAACCCGTACGCTCACACTAACCCGCGCCCTCACACGTACGCTCCCCCTAAACTGTTGTCGTACCCTCACCTGGACCCTAAACGGTCCCCGTCCGCTAACCCTAACCCTAGCCCTAACCCTAACCCTAACCCTTCCCCGAAGCCTTCCCCTCACCCGTCCCCTAATCCTAACCCGTACGCTCACACTAATCCCCGCCCGCACACGTACGCTCCCCCTAAACCGTTGTCGTACCCTCACCTGGACCCTAAACCGTCCCCGTCCCCTAACCCTAACTCTAGCCCGAACCCTAACCCTAAACCTTCCCCGAGGCCTTCCCCTCACCCGTCCCCTAATCCTAATCCGTACTCTCACACTAACACGCGCCCTGACACGTACGCTCCCCGTAAACCGTTGTCGTACCCTCACCTGGACCCTAAACCATCCCCATCCCCTAACCCTAACCCTACCCCGAACCCTAACCCTAACCCTTTCCGAAGCCTTCCCCTCACCCGTCCCCTAATCCTAACCCGTACGCTCACACTAACCCGCGCCCTCACACGTACGCTCCCCCTAAACCGTTGTCGTACCCTCACCTGGACCCTAAACCGTCCCCGTCCCCTAACCCTAACCCTAGTCCGAACCCTAACCCTAACCCTTCCCCGAAGCCTTCCCCTCACCCGTCCCCTAATCCTAACCCGTACGCTCACACTAACCCGCGCCCTCACACGTACGCTCCCCCTAAACCGTTGTCGTACCCTCACGTGGACCCTAAACCGTCCCCGTCCCCTAACCCTAACCCTAGCCCGAACCCTAACCCTAACCCTTCCCCGAAGCTTTCCCCTCATCCGTCCCCTAATCCTAACCCGTACGCTCACACTAACCCGAGTCCTCACATGTATGCTCCCCCTCAACCGTTCTCGTACACTCACCTGGACCCTAAACCGTCCCCGTACCCTAACCCTAACCCTAGCCCGTACCCTAACACTAACTCTTCCCCGATGCCTTCCCCTCACCCGTCCCCTAATCCTAACCCGTACGCTCACACTAACCCGCGCCCTCACACTTACGCTCCCCCTAAACCGTTGTGGTACCCTCACCTGGACCCTAAACCGTCCCCGTCCCCTAACACTAACCCTAGCCCGAACCCTGACCCTAACCCTTCCCCGAAGCCTTCCCCTCACCCGTCCCCTAATCCTAACCGGTACGCTCACACTAACCCGCGCCCTCACACGTACGCTCCCCCTAAACCGTTGTCGAACCCTCACCTGGACCCTAAACCGTCCCCGTCCCCTAACCCTAACCCTAGTCCGAACCCTAACCCTAACCCTTCCCCGAAGCCTTCCCCTCACCCGTCCCCTAATCCTAACCCGTACACTCACACTAACCCGCGCCCTCACACGTACGCTCCCCCTAAACCGTTGTCGTACCCTCACCTGGACCCTAAACCGTCCCCGTCCCCTAACCCTAACCCTAGCCCGAACCATAACCCTAACCCTTCCCCGAAGCCTTCCCCTCACCCGTCCCCTAATCCTAACCCGTACGCTCACACTAACCCGCGCCCTCACACGTACGCTCCCCCTAAACCGTTGTCGTACCCTCACCTGGACCCTAAACCGTCCCCGTCCCCTAACCCTAACCCTAGCCCGAACCATAACCCTAACCCTTCCCCGAAGCCTTCCCCTCACCCGTCCCCTAATCCTAACCCGTACGCTCACACTAACCCGCGCCCTCACACGTACGCTCCCAATAAAACGTTGCCGTACCCTCACCTGGACCCTAAACCGTCCCTGTCCCCTAACCCTAACCCTAGCCCTAACCCTAACCCTAACTCTTCCCCGATGCCTTCCCCTCACCCGTCCCCTAATCCTAACCCGTACGCTAACACTAACCCACGCCCTCACACGTACGCTCCCCCTAAACCGTTGTCGTACCCTCATCTGGACCCTAAACCGTCCCCGTCCCCAATCCTAACCCTAGCTCGAACCCTAAACCTAACCCTTCCCCGAAGCCTTCCCCTCACCCGTCCCCTAATCCTAACCCGTACACTCACACTAACCCGCGCCCTCACACGTACGCTCCCCATAAACCGTTGTCGTACCCTCACCTGGACCCAAAACCGTCCCCATCCCCTAACCGTAACCCTAGCCCGAACACTAACCCTAACCATTCCCCGAAGCCTTCCCCTCACCCGTCCCCTAATCCTAACCCGTACGCTCACACTAACCCGCGCCCTCACACGTACGCTCCCCCTAAACTGTTGTCGTACACTCACCTGGACCCTAAACCGTCCCCGGCCCCTAACCCTAACCCTAGCGCGAACCATAACCCTAACCCTTCCCCGAAGCCTTCCCCTCACCCGTCCCCTAATCCTAACCCGTACGCTCACACTAACCCGCGCCCTCACACGTACGCTCCCCCTAAACCGTTGTCGTACCCTCAACTGGACCCTAAACCATCCCCGTCCCCTAGCCTTAACCCTAGCCCGAACCCTAACCCTAACCCTTCCCCGAAGCCTTCCCCTCACCCGTCCCCTAATCCTAACCCGTACGCTCACACTAATCGGCGCCCTCACACGTACGCTCCCCTTAAACCGTTGTCGTACCCTCACCTGGACCCTAAACCATCCCCGTCCCCGTCCCCTAACCCTAGCCCAAACCCTAACTCTAACCCTTCCCCGAAGCCTTCCCATCACCCGTCCCCTAATCCTAACCCGTACACTCACACTAACCCGCGCCCTCACACGTACGCTCCCCCTAAACCGTTGTCGTACCCTCAGCTGGACCCTAAACCGTCCCCGTCCCCTATCCCTAACCCTAGCCCGAACCCTAACCCTAACCCTTCCCCGAAGCATTCCCCTCACCCGTCCCCTAATCCTAACCCGTACGGTCACACTATCCCACGCCCTCACACGTACGCTCCCACTAAACCGTTGTCGTACCCTCACCTGGACCCTAAACCGTCCCCGTCCCCTAACCCTAACCCTAGCCCGAACCCTAACCCTAACCCTTCCCCGAAGCCTTCCCCTCACCCGTCCCCTAATCCTAACCCGTACGCTCACACTAACCCGCGCCCTCACACGTACGCTCCCCCTAAACCGTTGTCGTACCCTCACCTGGACCCTAAACCGTCCCCGTCCCCTAACCCTAACCCTAGCCCGAACCCTAACCCTAACCCTTCCCCGAAGCCTTCCCCTCACCCGTCCCCTAATCCTAACCCGTACGCTCACACTAACACGCGCCATCACACGTACGCTCCCCCTAAACCGTTGTCGTACCCTCACCTGGACCCTAAACCGTCCCCGTCCCCTAACCCTAACCTTAGCCCGAACCCTAACCCTAACCCTTCCTCGAAGCCTTCCCCTCACCCGTCCCCAATCCTAACCCGTACGCTAACACTAACCCGCGCCCTCACACGTACGCTCCCCCTAAACCGTTGTCGTACCCTCACCTGGACCCTAAACCGTCCCCGTCCCCTAACCCTAACCCTAGCCCGAACCCTAACCCTAACACTTCCCCGAAGCCTTCCCCTCACCCGTCCCCTAATCCTAACCCGTACGCTAACACTAACCCGCGCCCTCACACGTACGCTCCCCCTAAACCGTTGTCGTACCCTCATCTGGACCCTAAACCGTCCCCTTCCCCAACCCTAACCCTAGCTTGAACCCTAAACCTAACACTTCCCCGAAGCCTTCCCCTCACCCGTCCCCTAATCCTAACCCGTATGCTCACACTAACCCGCGCCCTCACACGTACGCTCCCCCTAAACCGTTGTCGTACCCTCACTTGGACCCTAAACCGTCCCCGTCCCCTAACCCTAACCCTAGCCCGAACCATAACCCTAACCCTTCCCCGAAGCCTTCCCCTCACCCGTCCCCTAATCCTACCCCGTACGCTCACACTAACCCACGCCCTCACACGTACGCTCCCCCTAAACCGTTGTCGTACCCTCACATGGACCCTAAACCGTCCCCGTCCCCTAACCCTAACCCTAGCCCGAACCCTAACCCTAACCCTTCCCCGAAGCCTTCCCCTCACCCGTCCCCTAATCCTAACCCGTACACTCACACTAAACCACGGCCTCACACGTACGCTCCCCCTAAACCGTTCTCGTACCCTCACCTGGACCCTAAACCGTCCCCGTCCCCTAAGCCTAACCCTAGCCCTAACCCTAACACTAACCCTTCCCCAAAGCCTTCCCCTCACCCGTCCCCTAATCCTAACCCGTACGCTCACACTAACCCTCGCCCTCACACGTACGCTCCCCCTAAACCGTTGTCGTACCCTCACCTGGACCCTAAACCGTCCCCGTCCCCTAACCCTAACTCTAGCCCGAACCCTAATCCTAACCCTTCCCCGAAGCCTTCCCCTCACCCGTCCCCTAATCCTAACCGGTACGCTCACATTAAACCGCGCCCTCACACGTACGCTCCCCCTAAACCGTTGTCGTACCCTCATCTGAACCCTAAACCGTCCCCATCCCCAACCCTAACCCTAGCTCGAACCCTAAACCTAACACTTCCCCGAAGCCTTCCCCTCACCCGTCCCCTAATCCTAACCCGTACGATCACACTAACCCGCGCCCTCACACGTACGCTCCCCCTAAACCGTTGTCGTACCCTCACCTGGACCCAAAACCGTCCCCATCCCCTAAGCCTAACCCTAGCCCGAACACTAACCCTAACCCTTCCCCGAAGCCTTCCCCTCACCCGTCCCCAATCCTAACCCGTACGCTCACACTAACCCGCGCCCTCACACGTACGCTCCCCCTAAACCGTTGTCGTACCCTCACCTGGACCCTAAACCGTCCCCGTCCCCTAACCCTAACTCTAGCCGGAACCCTAACCCTAACCCTTCCCCGAAGCCTTCCCCTCACCCGTCCCCTAATCCTAACCCGTACATTCACACTAACCCGCGCCCTCACACGTACGCTCCCCCTCAACCGTTGTCGAACCCTCACCTGGACCCTAAACCGTCCCCGTCCCCTAACCCTAACCCTAGCCCGAACCCTAAACCTAACCCTAACCCTTCCCCGAAGCCTTCCCCTCACCCGTCCCCTAATCCTAACCCGTACGCTCACACTAACCCGCGCCCTCACACGTACGCTACCCCTAAACAGTTGTCGTACCCTCACCTGGACCCTAAACCGTCCCCGTCCCCTAACCCTAACCCTAGCTCGAACCCTAACCCTAACCCTTCCCCGAAGCCTTCCCCTCACCCGTACCCTAATCGTAACCCGTACGCTCACACTAACCCGCGTCCTCACACGTACGCTCCCCCTAAACCATTTTCGTACCCTCACCTGGACCCTAAAACGTCCCCATCCCCTAACCCTAACCCTAGCCCGAACCCTAACCCTAAACCTTCCCCGAAGCCTTCCCCTCACCCGTCCCCTAATCCTAACCCGTACGCTAACACTAACCCTCGCCCTCACACGTACGCTCCCACTAAACCGTTGTCGTACCCTCATCTGGACCCTAAACCGTCCCCGTCCCCAACTCTAACCCTAGCTCGAACCCTAACCCTAACACTTCCCCGAAGCCTTCCCCTCACCCGTCCCCTAATCCTAACCCATACGCTCACACTAACCTGCGCCCTCACACGTACGCTCCCCCTAAACCGTTGTCGTACCCTCACCTGGACCCTAAACCGTCCCCGTCCCCTAACCCTAACCCTAGCCCGAACCCTAATCCTAACCCTAACCCTTCCCCTTAGCCTTCCCCTCACCCGTCCCCTTATCCTAACCCGTACGCTCACCTTAACACGAGCCCTCACACGTACGCTCTTCCTAAACCGTTGTCGTACCATCACCTGGACCCTAAACCGTCCCCGTCCCCTAACCCTAAACCTAGCCCGAACCCTAACCCTAACCCTTCCCCGAAGCCTTCCCCTCACCCGTCCCCTAATCCTAACCCGTACGCTCACACTAACCCGCGCCCTCACACGTACGCTCCCCCTCAACCGTTGTCGTACCCTCACCTGGATCTTAAACCGTCCCTGTCCCCTAACCCTAACCCTAGCCCGAACCCTAACCCTAACCCTTCCCCGAAGCCTTCCCCTCACCCGTCCCCTAATCCTAACCCGTACACTCACACTAACCCGCGCCCTCACACGTACGCTCCCCCTCAACCGTTGTTGTACCCTCACCTGGACCCTAAACCATCCCCGTCCCCTAACCCTAACCCTAGCCCGAACCCTAACCCTAACCCTTCCCCGAAGCCTTCCCCTCACCCGTCCCCTAATCCTAACCCGTACATTCACACTAACCCGCGCCCTCACACGTACGCTCCCCCTCAACCGTTGTCGAACCCTCACCTGGACCCTAAACCGTCCCCGTCCCCTAACCCTAACCCTAGCCCGAGCCCTAAACCTAACCCTAACCCTTCCCCGAAGCCTTCCCCTCACCCGTCCCCTAATCCTAACCCGTACACTCACACTAAACCACGGCCTCACACGTACGCTCCCCCTAAACCGTTCTCGTACCGTCACCTGGATCCTAAACCGTCCCCGTCCCCTAACCCTAACCCTAGCCCGAACCCTAACCCTAACCCTTCCCCGAAGCCTTCCCCTCACCCGTCCCCTAATCCTAACCCGTACGCTCACACTAACCTGCGTCCTCACACGTACGCTCCCCCTAAACCATTGTCGTACCTTCACCTGGACCCTAAACCGTCCCCATCCCCTAACCCTAACCCTAGCCCGAACCCTAACCCTAAACCTTCCCCGAAGCCTTCCCCTCACACATCCCCTAATCCTAACCCGTACCCTAACACTAACCCGTGCCCTCACACGTACGCTCCCCCTAAACCGTTGTCGTACCCTCACGTGGACCCTAAACCGTCCCCGTCCCCTAACCCTAACCCTAGCCCGAACCCTAACCCTAACCCTTCCCCGAAGCTTTCCCCTCATCCGTCCCCTAATCCTAACCCGTACGCTCACACTAACCCGAGTCCTCACATGTATGCTCCCCCTCAACCGTTCTCGTACACTCACCTGGACCCTAAACCGTCCCCGTACCCTAACCCTAACCCTAGACCGGACCCTAACACTAACTCTTCCCCGATGCCTTCCCCTCACCCGTCCCCTAATCCTAACCCGTACGCTCACACTAACCCGCGCCCTCACACGTACGCTCCCCCTAAACCGTTGTGGTACCCTCACCTGGACCCTAAACCGTCCCCATCCCCTAACACTAACCCTAGCCCGAACCCTGACCCTAACCCTTCCCCGAAGCCTTCCCCTCACCCGTCCCCTAATCCTAACCGGTACGCTCACACTAACCCGCGCCCTCACATGTACGCTCCCCCTAAACCGTTGTCGTACCCTCACCTGGACCCTAAACCGTCCCCGTCCCCTAACCCTAACCCTAGTCCGAACCCTAACCCTAACCCTTCCCCGAAGCCTTCCCCTCACCCGTCCCCTAATCCTAACCCGTACGCTCACACTAACCCGCGCCCTCACACGTACGCTCCCCCTAAACCGTTGTCGTACCCTCACCTGGACCCTAAACCGTCCCCGTCCCCTAACCCTAACCCTAGCCCGAACAATAACCCTAACCCTTCCCCGAAGCCTTCCCCTCACCCGTCCCCTAAGCCTACCCCGTACGCTCACACTAACCAGCGCCCTCACACGTACGCTCCCCCTAAACCGTTGTCGTACCCTCACCTGGACCCTAAACCGTCCCCGTCCCCTAACCCTAACCCTAGCCCGAACCCTAACCCTAACCCTTCCCCGAAGCCTTCCCCTCACCCGTCCCCTAATCCTAACCCGTACACTCACACTAAACCACGGCCTCACACGTACGCTCCCCCTAAACCGTTCTCGTACCGTCACCTGGATCCTAAACCGTCCCCGTCCCCTAACCCTAACCCTAGCCCGAACCCTAACCCTAACCCTTCCCCGAAGCCTTCCCCTCACCCGTCCCCTAATTCTAACCCGTACGCTCACACTAACCCACGCCCTCACACGTACGCTCCCCCTAAACCGTTGTCGTACCCTCACCTGGACCCTAAACCGTCCCCGTCCCCTAACCCTAACCCTAGCCCGAACCCTAACCCTAATCCTTCCCCGAAGCCTTCCCTTCACCCGTCCCCTAATCCTAACCCGTACGCTCACACTAACCCGCGTCCTCACACGTACGCTTCCCCTAAACCATTGTCGTACCCTCACCTGGACCCTAAACCGTCCCCATCCCCTAACCCTAACCCTAGCCCGAACCCTAACCCTAAACCTTCCCCGAAGCCTTCCCCTCACCCGTCCCCTAATCCTAACCGGTACGCTCACACTAACCCGCGCCCTCACATGTACGCTCCCCCTAAACCGTTGTCGTACCCTCACCTGGACCCTAAACCGTCCCCGTCCCCTAACCCTAACCCTAGTCCGAACCCTAACCCTAACCCTTCCCCGAAGCCTTCCCCTCACCCGTCCCCTACTCCTAACCCGTACGCTCACACTAACCCGCGCCCTCACACGTACGCTCCCCCTAAACCATTGTCGTACCCTCACCTGGACCCTAAACCGTCCCCGTCCCCTAACCCTAACCCTAGCCCGAACCATAACCCTAACCCTTCCCCGAAGCCTTCCCCTCACCCGTCCCCTAAGCCTACCCCGTACGCTCACACTAACCCGCGCCCTCACACGTACGCTCCCCCTAAACCGTTGTCGTACCCTCACCTGGACCCTAAACCGTCCCAGTCCCCTAACCCTAACCCTAGCCCGAACCCTAACGCTAACCCTTCCCCGAAGCCTTCCCCTCACCCGTCCCCTAATCCTAACCCGTACACTCACACTAAACCACGGCCTCACACGTACGCTCCCCCTAAACCGTTCTCGTACCGTCACCTGGATCCTAAACCGTCCCCGTCCCCTAACCCTAACCCTAGCCCGAACCCTAACCCTAACCCTTCCCCGAAGCCTTCCCCTCACCCGTCCCCTAATTCTAACCCGTACGCTCACACTAACCCACGCCCTCACACGTACGCTCCCCCTAAACCGTTGTCGTACCCTCACCTGGACCCTAAACCGTCCCCGTCCCCTAACCCTAACCCTAGCCCGAACCCTAACCCTAATCCTTCCCCGAAGCCTTCCCTTCACCCGTCCCCTAATCCTAACCCGTACGCTCACACTAACCCGCGTCCTCACACGTACGCTTCCCCTAAACCATTGTCGTACCCTCACCTGGACCCTAAACCGTCCCCATCCCCTAACCCTATCCCTAGCCCGAACCCTAACCCTAAACCTTCCCCGAAGCCTTCCCCTCACCCGTCCCCTAATCCTAACCCGTACGCTCACACTAACCCGCGCCCTCACACGTACGCTCCCCCTAAACCGTTGTCGTACCCTCATCTGGACCCTAAACCGTCCCCGTCCCCGACCCTAACCCTAGCTCGAACCCTAAACCTAACCCTTCCCCGAAGCCTTCCCCTCACCCGTCCCCAATCCTAACCCGTACGCTCACACTAACCCGCGCCCTCACACGTACACTCCCCCTAAACCGTTGTCGTACTCTCACCTGGACCCTAAAACGTCCCTGTCCCCTAACCCTAACCCTAGCCCGAACCCTAACCCTAACCCTTCCCCGAAGCCTTCCCCTCACCCGTCCCCTAATCCTAACCCGTACGCTCACAGTAACCCGCGCCCTCACACATACGCTTCCCCTAAACCGTTGTCGTACCCTCACCTGGACCCTAAACCGTCCCCGTCCCCTAACCCTACCCCTAGGCCGAACCCTAAACCTATCCCTTCCCCGAAGCCTTCCCCTCACCCGTCCCCTAATCCTAACCCGTACACTCACACTAACCCGCGCCCTCACACGTACGCTCCCCCTAAACCGTTGTCATACCCTCACCTGGACCCTAAACCGTCCCCGTCCCCTAACCCTAACCCTAGACCGAACCCTAACCCTAAACCTTCTCCGAAGCCTTCCCCTCACCCGTCCCCGAATCCTAACCCGTACGCTCACACTAACTCGGGCCCTCACATGTACGCTCCCCCTAAACCGTTGTCGTACCCTCACCTGGACCCTAAACCGTCCCCGTCCCCTAACCCTAACCCTAGCCTGAACCCTAAACCTAACCCTTCCCCAAAGCCTTCCCCTCACCCGTCCCCTAATCCTAACCCGTACGCTCACACTAACCCGTGCCCTCACACGTATGCTCCCCTAAACCGTTGTCGTACCCTCACGTGGACCCTAAACCGTCCCAGTCCCCTAACCTTAACCCTAGCCCGAACACGGACCCTAACCCTTCCCCGAAGCCTTCCCCTCACCCGTCCCCTAATCCTAACCCGTACGCTCACACTAACCCGCGCCCTCACACGTACGCTCCCCCTAAACCGTTGTCGTACCCTCACCTGGACCCTAAACCGTCCCCGTCCCCTAACCTTAACCCTAGCCCGAACCCTAACCCTAACCCTTCCCCGAAGCGTTCCCCTCACCCATCCCCTGATCCTAACCCGTACGCTCACACTAACCCGCGCCCTCACACGTACGCTCCCCCTCAACCGTTGTCGTACCCTCACCTGGACCCTAAACCGTCCCCGTGCCCTAACCCTAACCCTTGCCCGAACCCTAACCCTAACCCTTCCCCGAAGCCTTCCCCTCACCCGTCCCCTAATCCTAACCCGTACATTCACACTAACCCGCGCCCTCACACGTACGCTCCCCCTCAACCGTTGTCGTACCCTCACCTGGACCCTAAACCGTCCCCGTCCCCTAACCCTAACCCTAGCCCGAACCATAAACCTAACGCTAACCCTTCCCCGATGCCTTCCCCTCACCCGTCCCCTAATCCTAACCCGTACGCTCACACTAACACGCGCCCTCACATGTACGCTCCCCCTAAACCATTGTCGTACCCTCACCTGGACCCTAAACCTTCCCCGTCCCCTAACACTAACCCTAGCTCGAATCCTAACCCTAACCCTTCCCCGAAGCCTTCCCCTCACCCGTTCCCTAATCCTAACCCGTACGCTCACACTAACCCGCGCCCTCACAAGTACGCTCCCCCTAAACCGTTGTCGTACCCTCACCTGGACCCTAAACCGTCCCCGTCCCCTAACCCTAACCCTAGTCCGAACCCTAACCCTAACACTTCCCCGAAGACTTCCCCTCACCCGTCCCCTAATTCTAACCCGTATGCTCACACTAACCCACGCCCTCACACGTACGCTCCCCCTAAACCGTTGTCGTACCCTCACCTGGACCCTAAACCGTCCCCGTCCCCTAAGCCTAACCCTAGCCCGAACCCTAACCCTAACCCTTCCCCGAAGCCTTCCCCTCACCCGTCCCCTAATCCTAACCCGTACGCTCACACTAACCCGCGCCCTCACACGTACGCTCCCCCTAAACCGTTGTCGTACCCTCACCTGGACCCTAAACCGTCCCCGTCCCCTAACCCTAACCTTAGGCCGAACCCTAACCCTAAACCTTCCCCGAAGCCTTCCCCTCACTCGTCCCCTAATCCTAACCCGTACGCTCACACTAACCTGCGCCCTCACACGTACGCTCCCCATAAACCGTTGTCGTACCCTCACCTGGACCCTAAACCGTCCCCGTCCCCTAACCCTAACCCTAGCCCGAACCCTAACACTAACCCTTCCCCGAAGCCTTCCCCTCAACCGTCCCCTAATCCTAACCCGTACGCTCACACTAACCCGCGCCCTCACACGTACGCTCCCCCTAAACTGTTGTCGTACCCTCACCTGGACCCTAAACGGTCCCCGTCCGCTAACCCTAACCCTAGCCCTAACCCTAACCCTAACCCTTCCCCGAAGCCTTCCCCTCACCCGTCCCCTAATCCTAACCCGTACGCTCACACTAATCCCCGCCCGCACACGTACGCTCCCCCTAAACCGTTGTCGTACCCTCACCTGGACCCTAAACCGTCCCCGTCCCCTAACCCTAACTCTAGCCCGAACCCTAACCCTAAACCTTCCCCGAGGCCTTCCCCTCACCCGTCCCCTAATCCTAATCCGTACTCTCACACTAACACGCGCCCTGACACGTACGCTCCCCGTAAACCGTTGTCGTACCCTCACCTGGACCCTAAACCATCCCCATCCCCTAACCCTAACCCTACCCCGAACCCTAACCCTAACCCTTTCCGAAGCCTTCCCCTCACCCGTCCCCTAATCCTAACCCGTACGCTCACACTAACCCGCGCCCTCACACGTACGCTCCCCCTAAACCGTTGTCGTACCCTCACCTGGACCCTAAACCGTCCCCGTCCCCTAACCCTAACCCTAGTCCGAACCCTAACCCTAACCCTTCCCCGAAGCCTTCCCCTCACCCGTCCCCTAATCCTAACCCGTACGCTCACACTAACCCGCGCCCTCACACGTACGCTCCCCCTAAACCGTTGTCGTACCCTCACGTGGACCCTAAACCGTCCCCGTCCCCTAACCCTAACCCTAGCCCGAACCCTAACCCTAACCCTTCCCCGAAGCTTTCCCCTCATCCGTCCCCTAATCCTAACCCGTACGCTCACACTAACCCGAGTCCTCACATGTATGCTCCCCCTCAACCGTTCTCGTACACTCACCTGGACCCTAAACCGTCCCCGTACCCTAACCCTAACCCTAGCCCGTACCCTAACACTAACTCTTCCCCGATGCCTTCCCCTCACCCGTCCCCTAATCCTAACCCGTACGCTCACACTAACCCGCGCCCTCACACTTACGCTCCCCCTAAACCGTTGTGGTACCCTCACCTGGACCCTAAACCGTCCCCGTCCCCTAACACTAACCCTAGCCCGAACCCTGACCCTAACCCTTCCCCGAAGCCTTCCCCTCACCCGTCCCCTAATCCTAACCGGTACGCTCACACTAACCCGCGCCCTCACACGTACGCTCCCCCTAAACCGTTGTCGAACCCTCACCTGGACCCTAAACCGTCCCCGTCCCCTAACCCTAACCCTAGTCCGAACCCTAACCCTAACCCTTCCCCGAAGCCTTCCCCTCACCCGTCCCCTAATCCTAACCCGTACACTCACACTAACCCGCGCCCTCACACGTACGCTCCCCCTAAACCGTTGTCGTACCCTCACCTGGACCCTAAACCGTCCCCGTCCCCTAACCCTAACCCTAGCCCGAACCATAACCCTAACCCTTCCCCGAAGCCTTCCCCTCACCCGTCCCCTAATCCTAACCCGTACGCTCACACTAACCCGCGCCCTCACACGTACGCTCCCCCTAAACCGTTGTCGTACCCTCACCTGGACCCTAAACCGTCCCCGTCCCCTAACCCTAACCCTAGCCCGAACCATAACCCTAACCCTTCCCCGAAGCCTTCCCCTCACCCGTCCCCTAATCCTAACCCGTACGCTCACACTAACCCGCGCCCTCACACGTACGCTCCCAATAAAACGTTGCCGTACCCTCACCTGGACCCTAAACCGTCCCTGTCCCCTAACCCTAACCCTAGCCCTAACCCTAACCCTAACTCTTCCCCGATGCCTTCCCCTCACCCGTCCCCTAATCCTAACCCGTACGCTAACACTAACCCACGCCCTCACACGTACGCTCCCCCTAAACCGTTGTCGTACCCTCATCTGGACCCTAAACCGTCCCCGTCCCCAATCCTAACCCTAGCTCGAACCCTAAACCTAACCCTTCCCCGAAGCCTTCCCCTCACCCGTCCCCTAATCCTAACCCGTACACTCACACTAACCCGCGCCCTCACACGTACGCTCCCCATAAACCGTTGTCGTACCCTCACCTGGACCCAAAACCGTCCCCATCCCCTAACCGTAACCCTAGCCCGAACACTAACCCTAACCCTTCCCCGAAGCCTTCCCCTCACCCGTCCCCTAATCCTAACCCGTACGCTCACACTAACCCGCGCCCTCACACGTACGCTCCCCCTAAACTGTTGTCGTACACTCACCTGGACCCTAAACCGTCCCCGGCCCCTAACCCTAACCCTAGCGCGAACCATAACCCTAACCCTTCCCCGAAGCCTTCCCCTCACCCGTCCCCTAATCCTAACCCGTACGCTCACACTAACCCGCGCCCTCACACGTACGCTCCCCCTAAACCGTTGTCGTACCCTCAACTGGACCCTAAACCATCCCCGTCCCCTAGCCTTAACCCTAGCCCGAACCCTAACCCTAACCCTTCCCCGAAGCCTTCCCCTCACCCGTCCCCTAATCCTAACCCGTACGCTCACACTAATCGGCGCCCTCACACGTACGCTCCCCTTAAACCGTTGTCGTACCCTCACCTGGACCCTAAACCATCCCCGTCCCCGTCCCCTAACCCTAGCCCAAACCCTAACTCTAACCCTTCCCCGAAGCCTTCCCATCACCCGTCCCCTAATCCTAACCCGTACACTCACACTAACCCGCGCCCTCACACGTACGCTCCCCCTAAACCGTTGTCGTACCCTCAGCTGGACCCTAAACCGTCCCCGTCCCCTATCCCTAACCCTAGCCCGAACCCTAACCCTAACCCTTCCCCGAAGCATTCCCCTCACCCGTCCCCTAATCCTAACCCGTACGGTCACACTATCCCACGCCCTCACACGTACGCTCCCACTAAACCGTTGTCGTACCCTCACCTGGACCCTAAACCGTCCCCGTCCCCTAACCCTAACCCTAGCCCGAACCCTAACCCTAACCCTTCCCCGAAGCCTTCCCCTCACCCGTCCCCTAATCCTAACCCGTACGCTCACACTAACCCGCGCCCTCACACGTACGCTCCCCCTAAACCGTTGTCGTACCCTCACCTGGACCCTAAACCGTCCCCGTCCCCTAACCCTAACCCTAGCCCGAACCCTAACCCTAACCCTTCCCCGAAGCCTTCCCCTCACCCGTCCCCTAATCCTAACCCGTACGCTCACACTAACACGCGCCATCACACGTACGCTCCCCCTAAACCGTTGTCGTACCCTCACCTGGACCCTAAACCGTCCCCGTCCCCTAACCCTAACCTTAGCCCGAACCCTAACCCTAACCCTTCCTCGAAGCCTTCCCCTCACCCGTCCCCAATCCTAACCCGTACGCTAACACTAACCCGCGCCCTCACACGTACGCTCCCCCTAAACCGTTGTCGTACCCTCACCTGGACCCTAAACCGTCCCCGTCCCCTAACCCTAACCCTAGCCCGAACCCTAACCCTAACACTTCCCCGAAGCCTTCCCCTCACCCGTCCCCTAATCCTAACCCGTACGCTAACACTAACCCGCGCCCTCACACGTACGCTCCCCCTAAACCGTTGTCGTACCCTCATCTGGACCCTAAACCGTCCCCTTCCCCAACCCTAACCCTAGCTTGAACCCTAAACCTAACACTTCCCCGAAGCCTTCCCCTCACCCGTCCCCTAATCCTAACCCGTATGCTCACACTAACCCGCGCCCTCACACGTACGCTCCCCCTAAACCGTTGTCGTACCCTCACTTGGACCCTAAACCGTCCCCGTCCCCTAACCCTAACCCTAGCCCGAACCATAACCCTAACCCTTCCCCGAAGCCTTCCCCTCACCCGTCCCCTAATCCTACCCCGTACGCTCACACTAACCCACGCCCTCACACGTACGCTCCCCCTAAACCGTTGTCGTACCCTCACATGGACCCTAAACCGTCCCCGTCCCCTAACCCTAACCCTAGCCCGAACCCTAACCCTAACCCTTCCCCGAAGCCTTCCCCTCACCCGTCCCCTAATCCTAACCCGTACACTCACACTAAACCACGGCCTCACACGTACGCTCCCCCTAAACCGTTCTCGTACCCTCACCTGGACCCTAAACCGTCCCCGTCCCCTAAGCCTAACCCTAGCCCTAACCCTAACACTAACCCTTCCCCAAAGCCTTCCCCTCACCCGTCCCCTAATCCTAACCCGTACGCTCACACTAACCCTCGCCCTCACACGTACGCTCCCCCTAAACCGTTGTCGTACCCTCACCTGGACCCTAAACCGTCCCCGTCCCCTAACCCTAACTCTAGCCCGAACCCTAATCCTAACCCTTCCCCGAAGCCTTCCCCTCACCCGTCCCCTAATCCTAACCGGTACGCTCACATTAAACCGCGCCCTCACACGTACGCTCCCCCTAAACCGTTGTCGTACCCTCATCTGAACCCTAAACCGTCCCCATCCCCAACCCTAACCCTAGCTCGAACCCTAAACCTAACACTTCCCCGAAGCCTTCCCCTCACCCGTCCCCTAATCCTAACCCGTACGATCACACTAACCCGCGCCCTCACACGTACGCTCCCCCTAAACCGTTGTCGTACCCTCACCTGGACCCAAAACCGTCCCCATCCCCTAAGCCTAACCCTAGCCCGAACACTAACCCTAACCCTTCCCCGAAGCCTTCCCCTCACCCGTCCCCAATCCTAACCCGTACGCTCACACTAACCCGCGCCCTCACACGTACGCTCCCCCTAAACCGTTGTCGTACCCTCACCTGGACCCTAAACCGTCCCCGTCCCCTAACCCTAACTCTAGCCGGAACCCTAACCCTAACCCTTCCCCGAAGCCTTCCCCTCACCCGTCCCCTAATCCTAACCCGTACATTCACACTAACCCGCGCCCTCACACGTACGCTCCCCCTCAACCGTTGTCGAACCCTCACCTGGACCCTAAACCGTCCCCGTCCCCTAACCCTAACCCTAGCCCGAACCCTAAACCTAACCCTAACCCTTCCCCGAAGCCTTCCCCTCACCCGTCCCCTAATCCTAACCCGTACGCTCACACTAACCCGCGCCCTCACACGTACGCTACCCCTAAACAGTTGTCGTACCCTCACCTGGACCCTAAACCGTCCCCGTCCCCTAACCCTAACCCTAGCTCGAACCCTAACCCTAACCCTTCCCCGAAGCCTTCCCCTCACCCGTACCCTAATCGTAACCCGTACGCTCACACTAACCCGCGTCCTCACACGTACGCTCCCCCTAAACCATTTTCGTACCCTCACCTGGACCCTAAAACGTCCCCATCCCCTAACCCTAACCCTAGCCCGAACCCTAACCCTAAACCTTCCCCGAAGCCTTCCCCTCACCCGTCCCCTAATCCTAACCCGTACGCTAACACTAACCCTCGCCCTCACACGTACGCTCCCACTAAACCGTTGTCGTACCCTCATCTGGACCCTAAACCGTCCCCGTCCCCAACTCTAACCCTAGCTCGAACCCTAACCCTAACACTTCCCCGAAGCCTTCCCCTCACCCGTCCCCTAATCCTAACCCATACGCTCACACTAACCTGCGCCCTCACACGTACGCTCCCCCTAAACCGTTGTCGTACCCTCACCTGGACCCTAAACCGTCCCCGTCCCCTAACCCTAACCCTAGCCCGAACCCTAATCCTAACCCTAACCCTTCCCCTTAGCCTTCCCCTCACCCGTCCCCTTATCCTAACCCGTACGCTCACCTTAACACGAGCCCTCACACGTACGCTCTTCCTAAACCGTTGTCGTACCATCACCTGGACCCTAAACCGTCCCCGTCCCCTAACCCTAAACCTAGCCCGAACCCTAACCCTAACCCTTCCCCGAAGCCTTCCCCTCACCCGTCCCCTAATCCTAACCCGTACGCTCACACTAACCCGCGCCCTCACACGTACGCTCCCCCTCAACCGTTGTCGTACCCTCACCTGGATCTTAAACCGTCCCTGTCCCCTAACCCTAACCCTAGCCCGAACCCTAACCCTAACCCTTCCCCGAAGCCTTCCCCTCACCCGTCCCCTAATCCTAACCCGTACACTCACACTAACCCGCGCCCTCACACGTACGCTCCCCCTCAACCGTTGTTGTACCCTCACCTGGACCCTAAACCATCCCCGTCCCCTAACCCTAACCCTAGCCCGAACCCTAACCCTAACCCTTCCCCGAAGCCTTCCCCTCACCCGTCCCCTAATCCTAACCCGTACATTCACACTAACCCGCGCCCTCACACGTACGCTCCCCCTCAACCGTTGTCGAACCCTCACCTGGACCCTAAACCGTCCCCGTCCCCTAACCCTAACCCTAGCCCGAGCCCTAAACCTAACCCTAACCCTTCCCCGAAGCCTTCCCCTCACCCGTCCCCTAATCCTAACCCGTACACTCACACTAAACCACGGCCTCACACGTACGCTCCCCCTAAACCGTTCTCGTACCGTCACCTGGATCCTAAACCGTCCCCGTCCCCTAACCCTAACCCTAGCCCGAACCCTAACCCTAACCCTTCCCCGAAGCCTTCCCCTCACCCGTCCCCTAATCCTAACCCGTACGCTCACACTAACCTGCGTCCTCACACGTACGCTCCCCCTAAACCATTGTCGTACCTTCACCTGGACCCTAAACCGTCCCCATCCCCTAACCCTAACCCTAGCCCGAACCCTAACCCTAAACCTTCCCCGAAGCCTTCCCCTCACACATCCCCTAATCCTAACCCGTACCCTAACACTAACCCGTGCCCTCACACGTACGCTCCCCCTAAACCGTTGTCGTACCCTCACGTGGACCCTAAACCGTCCCCGTCCCCTAACCCTAACCCTAGCCCGAACCCTAACCCTAACCCTTCCCCGAAGCTTTCCCCTCATCCGTCCCCTAATCCTAACCCGTACGCTCACACTAACCCGAGTCCTCACATGTATGCTCCCCCTCAACCGTTCTCGTACACTCACCTGGACCCTAAACCGTCCCCGTACCCTAACCCTAACCCTAGACCGGACCCTAACACTAACTCTTCCCCGATGCCTTCCCCTCACCCGTCCCCTAATCCTAACCCGTACGCTCACACTAACCCGCGCCCTCACACGTACGCTCCCCCTAAACCGTTGTGGTACCCTCACCTGGACCCTAAACCGTCCCCATCCCCTAACACTAACCCTAGCCCGAACCCTGACCCTAACCCTTCCCCGAAGCCTTCCCCTCACCCGTCCCCTAATCCTAACCGGTACGCTCACACTAACCCGCGCCCTCACATGTACGCTCCCCCTAAACCGTTGTCGTACCCTCACCTGGACCCTAAACCGTCCCCGTCCCCTAACCCTAACCCTAGTCCGAACCCTAACCCTAACCCTTCCCCGAAGCCTTCCCCTCACCCGTCCCCTAATCCTAACCCGTACGCTCACACTAACCCGCGCCCTCACACGTACGCTCCCCCTAAACCGTTGTCGTACCCTCACCTGGACCCTAAACCGTCCCCGTCCCCTAACCCTAACCCTAGCCCGAACAATAACCCTAACCCTTCCCCGAAGCCTTCCCCTCACCCGTCCCCTAAGCCTACCCCGTACGCTCACACTAACCAGCGCCCTCACACGTACGCTCCCCCTAAACCGTTGTCGTACCCTCACCTGGACCCTAAACCGTCCCCGTCCCCTAACCCTAACCCTAGCCCGAACCCTAACCCTAACCCTTCCCCGAAGCCTTCCCCTCACCCGTCCCCTAATCCTAACCCGTACACTCACACTAAACCACGGCCTCACACGTACGCTCCCCCTAAACCGTTCTCGTACCGTCACCTGGATCCTAAACCGTCCCCGTCCCCTAACCCTAACCCTAGCCCGAACCCTAACCCTAACCCTTCCCCGAAGCCTTCCCCTCACCCGTCCCCTAATTCTAACCCGTACGCTCACACTAACCCACGCCCTCACACGTACGCTCCCCCTAAACCGTTGTCGTACCCTCACCTGGACCCTAAACCGTCCCCGTCCCCTAACCCTAACCCTAGCCCGAACCCTAACCCTAATCCTTCCCCGAAGCCTTCCCTTCACCCGTCCCCTAATCCTAACCCGTACGCTCACACTAACCCGCGTCCTCACACGTACGCTTCCCCTAAACCATTGTCGTACCCTCACCTGGACCCTAAACCGTCCCCATCCCCTAACCCTAACCCTAGCCCGAACCCTAACCCTAAACCTTCCCCGAAGCCTTCCCCTCACCCGTCCCCTAATCCTAACCCGTACGCTCACACTAACCCGCGCCCTCACACGTACGCTCCCCCTAAACCGTTGTCGTACCCTCATCTGGACCCTAAACCGTCCCCGTCCCCGACCCTAACCCTAGCTCGAACCCTAAACCTAACCCTTCCCCGAAGCCTTCCCCTCACCCGTCCCCAATCCTAACCCGTACGCTCACACTAACCCGCGCCCTCACACGTACACTCCCCCTAAACCGTTGTCGTACCCTCACCTGGACCCTAAAACGTCCCTGTCCCCTAACCCTAACCCTAGCCCGAACCCTAACCCTAACCCTTCCCCGAAGCCTTCCCCTCACCCGTCCCCTAATCCTAACCCGTACGCTCACAGTAACCCGCGCCCTCACACATACGCTTCCCCTAAACCGTTGTCGTACCCTCACCTGGACCCTAAACCGTCCCCGTCCCCTAACCCTACCCCTAGGCCGAACCCTAAACCTATCCCTTCCCCGAAGCCTTCCCCTCACCCGTCCCCTAATCCTAACCCGTACACTCACACTAACCCGCGCCCTCACACGTACGCTCCCCCTAAACCGTTGTCATACCCTCACCTGGACCCTAAACCGTCCCCGTCCCCTAACCCTAACCCTAGCCCGAACCCTAACGCTAACCCTTCCCCGAAGCCTTCCCCTCACCCGTCCCCGAATCCTAACCCGTACGATCACACTAACTCGGGCCCTCACATGTACGCTCCCCCTAAACCGTTGTCGTACCCTCACCTGGACCCTAAACCGTCCCCGTCCCCTAACCCTAACCCTAGCCTGAACCCTAAACCTAACCCTTCCCCAAAGCCTTCCCCTCACCCGTCCCCTAATCCTAACCCGTACGCTCACACTAACCCGTGCCCTCACACGTATGCTCCCCTAAACCGTTGTCGTACCCTCACGTGGACCCTAAACCGTCCCAGTCCCCTAACCTTAACCCTAGCCCGAACACGGACCCTAACCCTTCCCCGAAGCCTTCCCCTCACCCGTCCCCTAATCCTAACCCGTACGCTCACACTAACCCGCGCCGTCACACGTACGCTCCCCCTAAACCGTTGTCGTACCCTCACCTGGACCCTAAACCGTCCCCGTCCCCTAACCTTAACCCTAGCCCGAACCCTAACCCTAACCCTTCCTCGAAGCGTTCCCCTCACCCATCCCCTGATCCTAACCCGTACGCTCACACTAACCCGCGCCCTCACACGTACGCTCCCCCTCAACCGTTGTCGTACCCTCACCTGGACCCTAAACCGTCCCCGTGCCCTAACCCTAACCCTTGCCCGAACCCTAACCCTAAACCTTCCCCGAAGCCTTCCCCTCACCCGTCCCCTAATCCTAATCCGTACTCTCACACTAACACGCGCCCTGACACGTACGCTCCCCGTAAACCGTTGTCGTACCCTCACCTGGACCCTAAACCATCCCCATCCCCTAACCCTAACCCTACCCCGAACCCTAACCCTAACCCTTTCCGAAGCCTTCCCCTCACCCGTCCCCTAATCCTAACCCGTACGCTCACACTAACCCGCGCCCTCACACGTACGCTCCCCCTAAACCGTTGTCGTACCCTCACCTGGACCCTAAACCGTCCCCGTCCCCTAACCCTAACCCTAGTCCGAACCCTAACCCTAACCCTTCCCCGAAGCCTTCCCCTCACCCGTCCCCTAATCCTAACCCGTACGCTCACACTAACCCGCGCCCTCACACGTACGCTCCCCCTAAACCGTTGTCGTACCCTCACGTGGACCCTAAACCGTCCCCGTCCCCTAACCCTAACCCTAGCCCGAACCCTAACCCTAACCCTTCCCCGAAGCTTTCCCCTCATCCGTCCCCTAATCCTAACCCGTACGCTCACACTAACCCGAGTCCTCACATGTATGCTCCCCCTCAACCGTTCTCGTACACTCACCTGGACCCTAAACCGTCCCCGTACCCTAACCCTAACCCTAGCCCGTACCCTAACACTAACTCTTCCCCGATGCCTTCCCCTCACCCGTCCCCTAATCCTAACCCGTACGCTCACACTAACCCGCGCCCTCACACGTACGCTCCCCCTAAACCGTTGTGGTACCCTCACCTGGACCCTAAACCGTCCCCGTCCCCTAACACTAACCCTAGCCCGAACCCTGACCCTAACCCTTCCCCGAAGCCTTCCCCTCACCCGTCCCCTAATCCTAACCGGTACGCTCACACTAACCCGCGCCCTCACACGTACGCTCCCCCTAAACCGTTGTCGTACCCTCACCTGGACCCTAAACCGTCCCCGTCCCCTAACCCTAACCCTAGTCCGAACCCTAACCCTAACCCTTCCCCGAAGCCTTCCCCTCACCCGTCCCCTAATCCTAACCCGTACGCTCACACTAACCCGCGCCCTCACACGTACGCTCCCCCTAAACCGTTGTCGTACCCTCACCTGGACCCTAAACCGTCCCCGTCCCCTAACCCTAACCCTAGCCCGAACCATAACCCTAACCCTTCCCCGAAGCCTTCCCCTCACCCGTCCCCTAAGCCTACCCCGTACGCTCACACTAACCCGCGCCCTCACACGTACGCTCCCCCTAAACCGTTGTCGTACCCTCACCTGGACCCTAAACCGTCCCAGTCCCCTAACCCTAACCCTAGCCCGAACCCTAACCCTAACCCTTCCCCGAAGCCTTCCCCTCACCCGTCCCCTAATCCTAACCCGTACACTCACACTAAACCACGGCCTCACACGTACGCTCCCCCTAAACCGTTCTCGTACCGTCACCTGGATCCTAAACCGTCCCCGTCCCCTAACCCTAACCCTAGCCCGAACCCTAACCCTAACCCTTCCCCGAAGCCTTCCCCTCACCCGTCCCCTAATCCTAACCCGTACGCTCACAGTAACCCGCGCCCTCACACATACGCTTCCCCTAAACCGTTGTCGTACCCTCACCTGGACCCTAAAACGTCCCCGTCCCCTAACCCTAACCCTAGCCCGAACCCTAACCCTAACCCTTCCCCGAAGCCTTCCCCTCACCCGTCCCCTAATCCTAACCCGTACGCTCACAGTAACCCGCGCCCTCACACGTACGCTCCCCCTAAACCGTTGTCGTACCCTCACCAGGACCCTAAACCGTCCCCGTCCCCTAACCTTAACCCTAGCCCGAACACGGACCCTAACCCTTCCCCGAAGCCTTCCCCTCACCCGTCCCCTAATCCTAACCCGTACGCTCACACTAACCCGCGCCCTCACACGTACGCTCCCCCTAAACCGTTGTCGTACCCTCACCAGGACCCTAAACCGTCCCCGTCCCCTAACCTTAACCCTAGCCCGAACCCTAACCCTAACCCTTCCCCGAAGCGTTCCCCTCACCCATCCCCTGATCCTAACCCGTACGCTCACACTAACCCGCGCCCTCACACGTACGCTCCCCCTCAACCGTTGTCGTACCCTCACCTGGACCCTAAACCGTCCCCGTGCCCTAACCCTAACCCTTGCCCGAACCCTAACCCTAACCCTTCCCCGAAGCCTTCCGCTCACCCGTCCCCTAATCCTAACCCGTACATTCACACTAACCCGCGCCCTCACACGTACGCTCCCCCTCAACCGTTGTCGTACCCTCACCTGGACCCTAAACCGTCCCCGTCCCCTAACCCTAACCCTAGCCCGAACCCTAAACCTAACGCTAACCCTTCCCCGAAGGCTTCCCCTCACCCGTCCCCTAATCCTAAACCGTACGCTCACACTAACACGCGCCCTCACATGTACGCTCCCCCTAAACCATTGTCGTACCCTCACCTGGACCCTAAACCTTCCCCGTCCCCTAACACTAACCCTAGCTCGAATCCTAACCCTACCCCTTCCCCGAAGCCTTCCCCTCACCCGTTCCCTAATCCTAACCCGTACGCTCACACTAACCCGCGCCCTCACAAGTACGCTCCCCCTAAACCGTTGTCGTACCCTCACCTGGACCCTAAACCGTCCCCGTCCCCTAACCCTAACCCTAGTCCGAACCCTAACCCTAACACTTCCCCGAAGCCTTCCCCTCACCCGTCCCCTAATTCTAACCCGTATGCTCACACTAACCCGCGCCCTCACACGTACGCTCCCCCTAAACCGTTGTCGTACCCTCACCTGGACCCTAAACCGTCCCCGTCCCCTAAGCCTAACCCTAGCCCGAACCCTAACCCTAACCCTTCCCCGAAGCCTTCCCCTCAACTGTCCCCTAATCCTAACCCGTACGTTCACACTAACCCGCGCCCTCACACGTACGCTCCCCCTAAACCGTTGTCGTACCCTCACCTGGACCCTAAACCGTCCCCGTCCCCTAACCCTAACCTTAGCCCGAACCCTAACCCTAAACCTTCCCCGAAGCCTTCCCCTCACTCGTCCCCTAATCCTAACCCGTACGCTCACACTAACCTGCGCCCTCACACGTACGCTCCCCCTAAACCGTTGTCGTACCCTCACCTGGACCCTAAACGGTCCCCGTCCGCTAACCCTAACCTCAGCCCTAACCCTAACCCTAACCCTTCCCCGAAGCCTTCCGCTCACCCGTCCCCTAATCCTAACCCGTACGCTCACAATAATCCCCGCCCGCACACGTACGCTCCCCCTAAACCGTTGTCGTACCCTCACCTGGACCCTAAACCGTCCCCGTCCCCTAACCCTAACTCTAGCCCGAACCCTAACCCTAAACCTTCCCCGAAGCCTTCCCCTCACCCGTCCCCTAATCCTAATCCGTACTCTCACACTAACACGCGCCCTGACACGTACGCTCCCCGTAAACCGTTGTCGTACCCTCACCTGGACCCTAAACCATCCCCATCCCCTAACCCTAACCCTACCCCGAACCCTAACCCTAACCCTTTCCGAAGCCTTCCCCTCACCCGTCCCCTAATCCTAACCCGTACGCTCACACTAACCCGCGCCCTCACACGTACGCTGCCCCTAAACCGTTGTCGTACCCTCACCTGGACCCTAAACCGTCCCCGTCCCCTAACCCTAACCCTAGTCCGAACCCTACCCCTAACCCTTCCCCGAAGCCTTCCCCTCACCCGTCCCCAATCCTAAACCGTACGCTGACACTAACCCGCGCCCTCACACGTACGCTCCCCCTAAACCGTTGTTGTACCCTCACCTGGACCCTAAACCGTCCCCGTCCACTAACCCTAACCCTAGCCCGAACCCTAACCCTAACCCTTCCCCGAAGCCTTCCCCTCACCCGTCCCCTAATCCTAACCCGTACGGTCACACTAAATCGCACCCACACACGTACGCTCCCCCTAAATCGTTGTCGTACCCTCACCTGGACCCTAAACCGTCCCCGTTCCCTAACCCTAACCCTAGCCCGAACCCTAACCCTAACCCTTCCCCTAAGCCTTCCCCTCACCCGTCCCCTAATCCTAACTCGTACGCTCACACTAACCCGCGCCCTCACACGTACGCTCCCCCTAAACCGTTGTCGTACCCTCACCTGGACCCTAAAACGTCCCCGTCCCCTAACCATAACCCTAGCCCGAACCCTAACCCTAGCACTTCCCCGAAGCCTTCCCCTCACCCGTCCCCTAATCCTAACCCGTACGCTCACACTAACCCGCGCCCTCACACGTACGCTCCCCCTAAACCGTTGTCGTACCCTCACCTGGACCCTAAACCATCCCCGTCCCCTAACCCTAACCCTAGCCCGAACCCTAACACTAAGACTTCCCCGAAGCCTTCCCCTCATCCGTCCCCTAATCCTAACCCGTACGCTCACACTATCCCGCGCCCTCACACGTACGCTCCCCCTAAACCGTTGTCGTACCCTCACCTGGACCCTAAACGGTCCCCGTCCGCTAACCCTAACCCTAGCCCGAACCCTAACCCTAACCCTTCCCCGAAGCCTTCCCCTCACCCGTCCCTTAATCCTAACCCGTACGCTCACACTAATCCCCGCCCGCACACGTACGCTCCCCCTAAACCGTTGTCGTACCCTCACCTGGACCCTAAACCGTCCCCGTCCCCTAACCCTAACCCTAGCCCGAACCCTAACCCTAACCCTTCCCCGAAGCCTTCCCCTCACCCGTCCCCTAATCCTAACCCGTACGCTCACACAAACCCGCGCCCTCACACGTACGCTCCCCCTCAACCGTTGTCGTACCCTCACCTGGACCCTACACCGTCCGCGTCCCCTAACCCTAACCCTAGCCCGAACCCTAACCCTAACCCTTCCCCGAAGCATTCCCCTCACCCGTCCCCTAATCCTAACCCGTACGCTCACACTAACCCGCGCCCTCACACGTACGCTCCCCCTCAACCGTTGTCGTACCCTCACCTGGACCCTAAACCGTCCCCGTCCCCTAACCCTAACCCTAGTCCGAACCCTAACCCTAACCCTTCCCCGAACCCTTCCCCTCACCCGTTCCCTAATCCTAACCCGTACGCTCACACTAACCCGCGCCCTCACACGTACGCTCCCCCTAAACCGTTGTTGTACCCTCACCTGGACCCTAAACCGTCCCCGTCCCCTAACCCTAACCCTAGCCCGAACCCTAACCCTAACCCTTCCCCGAAGCCTTCCCCTCACCCGTCCCCTAATCCTAACCCGTACGGTCACACTAAATCGCACCCACACACGTACGCTCCCCCTAAATCGTTGTCGTACCCTCACCTGGACCCTAAACCGTCCCCGTCCCCTAACCCTAACCCTAGCCCGAACCCTAACCCTAACCCTTCCCCTAAGCCTTCCCCTCACCCGTCCCCTAATCCTAACTCGTACGCTCACACTAACCCGCGCCCTCACACGTACGCTCCCCTTAAACCGTTGTCGTACCCTCACCTGGACCCTAAAACGTCCCCGTCCCCTAACCATAACCCTAGCCCGAACCCTAACCCTAGCACTTCCCCGAAGGCTTCCCCTCACCCGTCCCCTAATCCTAACCCGTACGCTCACACTAACCCGCGCCCTCACACGTACGCTCCCCCTCAACCATTGTCGTACCCTCACCTGGACCCTAAACCGTCCCCGTTCCCTAACCCTAACCCTAGCCCGAACCCTACTCCTAACACTTTCCCGAAGACTTCCCCTCACCCTTCCCCTAATCCTAACCCGTACGCTCACACTAACATGCGCCCTCACACGTACGCTCCCCTCAACCGTTGTCGTACCCTCACCTGGACCCTAAACGGTCCCCATCCCCTAACCCTAACCCTAGCCCGAACCCTAACCCTAACCCTTCCCCGAAGCCTTCCCCTCACCCGTCCCCTAATCCTAACCCGTACGCTCACACTAACCCGCGCCCTCACACGTACGCTCCCCCAAACCGTTGTAGTACCCTCACCTGGACCCTAAACCGTCCCCATCCCCTAACCCTATCCCTAGCCCGAACCCTAACCCTAACCCTTCCCCGAAGCCTTCCACTCACCCGTCCCCTAATCCTAACCCGTACGCTCACACTAACCCACGCCCTCACACGTACGCTCCCCCAAACCGTTGTCGTACCCTCACCTGGAACCTAAACCGTCCCCGTCCCCTAACCCTAACCCTAGCCCGAACCCTAACCCTAACCCTTCCCCGAAGCCTTCCCCTCACCCGTCCCCTAATCCTAAACCGTACGCTAACACTAACCCGCGCCCTCACACGTACGCTCCCCCTAAACCGTTGTCGTACCCTCACCTGGACCCTAAACCGTCCCCGTCCCCTAACCCTAACCCTAGCCAAAACCCTAACCCTAACCCTTCCCCGAAGCCTTCCCCTCACCCGTCCCATATTCCTAACCCGTACGCTCACAATAACCCGCGCCCTCACACGTACGCTCCCCCTAAACCGTTGTCGTACCCTCACCTGGACCCTAAACCGTCCCCGTCCCCTAACCCTAACCCTAGCCCGAACCCTAACCCTAGCCCTTCCCCGAAGCCTTCCCCTCACCTGTCTCCTAATCGTAACCCGTACGCTCACACTAACCCGCGCCCTCACACGTACGCTCCCTCTCAACCGTTGTACCCTCACCTGGATCCTAAACCGTCCCCGTCCCCTAACCCTAACCCTAGCCCGAACCCTAAGCCTAACCCTTCCCCGAAGCCTTCCCCTCACCCGTCCCCTAATCCTAACCCGTACACTCACACTAACCCGCGCCCTCACACGTACGCTCCCCCTCAACCGTTGTCGTTCCCTCACCTGGACGCTAAACCGTCCCCGTCCTCTAACCCTAACCCTAGCCCGAACCCTAACCCTAACACTTCCCCGAAGCCTTCCCCTCACCCGTCCCCTAATCCTATCCCGTACGCTCACACTAACCCGCGCCCTCACACGTACGCTCCCCCTAAACCGTTGTCGTACCCTCACCTGGACCCTAAACCGTCCCCGTCCCCTAACCCTAACCCTAACCCTAGCCCGAACCCTAAACCTAACCCTTCCCCGAAGCCTTCCCATCACCCGTCCCCTAATCCTAACCCGTACGCTCACACTAACCCACGCCCTCACACGTACGCTTCCCCTAAACCGTTGTCGTACCCTCACCTGGACCCTACACCGTCCACGTCCCCTAACCCTAACCATAGCCCGAACCCTAACCCTAACACTTCCCCGAAGCCTTCCCCTCACCTGTCCCCTAATCCTAACCCGTACGCTCAAACTAACCAATGCTCTCACACGTACGCTCCCCCTAAACCGTTGTCGTACCCTCATCTGGACCCTAAACTGTCCCCATCCCCTAACACTAACCCTAGCCCGAACCCTAACCCTAACCCTTCCCCGAAGCCTTCCCCTCACCCGTCCCCTAATCCTAACCCGTACGCTCACACTAACCCGCGCCCTCACACGTACGCTCCCCCTAAACCGTTTTCGTACCCTCACCTGGACCCTAAACCATCCCGTCCCCTAACCCTAACCCTAGCCCGAAACCTAACCCTTACCCTTCCCGAAACTTTCCCCTCGCCCGTCACCTAATCCTAACCCGTACGCTCAAACTAACCCGCGCCCTCACACGTACGCTCCCCCAAAACCGTTGTTGTACCCTCACCTGGACCATAAACCGTCCCCGTCCCCTAACCCTAACCCTAGCCCGAACCCTAACCCTTACCCTTCCCCGAAGCCTTCCCCTCACCCGTCTCCTAATCCTAACCCGTACGATCACACTAACCCACGCCCTCACACGTACGCTCCCCCTAAACCGTTGTCGTACCCTCACCTGGACCCTAAACTGTCCCCGTCCCCTAACCTTAACCCTAGCCCGAATCCTAACCCTAAACCTTCCCCGAAGCCTTCCCCTCACCCGTCCCCTAATCCTAACCGGTACGCTCACACTAACCCGCGCCCTCACACGTACGCTCCCCCTAAACCGTTGTCGTACCCTCACCTGGACGATAAACCGTCCCCTTCCCCTAAACCTAACCCTAGCCCGAACCCTAAACCTAACCCTTCCCCGAAGCCTTCCCCTCACCCGTACCCTAATCCTAACCCGTACGCTCACACTAACCCGCGCCATCACACGTACGCTCCCCCTAAACCGTTGTCGTACCCTCACCTGGACTCTAAACCGTCCCCGTTTCCTAACCCTAACCCTAGCCCGAACCCTAACCCTAACCCTTCCCCGAAGCCTTCCCCTCAACCGTCCCCTAATCCTAACCCGTACGCTCACACTAACCCACGCCCTCACACGTACACTCCCCATAAACCGTTGTCGTACCCTCACCTGGACCCTAAATCGTCCTCGTCCCCTAACCCTAAACCTAGCCCGAACCCTAACCCTAACCCTTCCCCGAAGCCTTCCCCTCAACCGTCCCATAATCCTATCCCGTAGGCTCACACTAACTCGCGCCCTCACACGTATGCTCCCCCTAAACCGTTGTCGTACCCTCACCTGGACCCTAAACCGTCCCCGTCCCCTAAACCTAACCCTACCCCGAACCCTAACCCTAACCCTTCCCCGAAGCCTTCCCATCACCCGTCCCCTAATCCTAACCCGTACGCTCACACTAACCCACGCCCTCACACGTACGCTCCCCGTAAACCGTTGTCGTACCCTCACCTGGACCCTACACCGTCCACGTCCCCTAACCCTAACCATAGCCCGAACCCTAAACCTAACCCTTCCCAGAAGCCTTCCCCTCACCCGTCCCCTAATCCTAACCCGTACGCTCAAACTAACCGATGCTCTCACACGTACGTGCCCCCTAAACCGTTGTCGTACCCTCACCTGGACCCTAAACCGTCCCCGTCCCCTAGCCTTAACCCTAGCCCGAACCCTAACCCTAACCCTTTCCCGAAGCCTTCCCCTCACCCGTCCCCTAATCCTAACCCGTACGCTCACACTAATCGACGCCCTCACACGTACGCTCCCCTTAAACCATTGTCGTACCCTCACCTGGACCCTAAACCGTCCCCGTCCCCGTCCCCTAACCCTAGTCCAAACCCTAACTCTAACCCTTCCCCGAAGCCTTCCCCTCACCCGTCCCCTAATCCTAACCCGTACGGTCACACTAACACATGCCCTCACACGTACGCTCCCCCTAAACCGTTGTCGTACCCTCACCTGGACACTAAACCGTCCCCGTCCCCTAACCCTAACCCTAGCCCGAACCCTAACCCTAACACTTCCCCGAAGCCTTCCCCTCACCCGTCCCCTAATCCTAACCCGTACGCTCACACTAACCCGCGCCCTCACACGTACACTCCCCCTAAACCGTTGTCATACCCTCACCTGGACCCTAAACCGTCCCCGTCCCCTAACCCTAACCCTAGCCCGAACCCTAACCCTAACCCTTCCCCGAAACCTTCCCCTCACCCGTCCCCTAATCCTAACCCGTACGCTCACACTAACCCGCGCCCTCACACGTACGCTCCCCCTAAACCGTTGTCGTACCCTCACCTGGACCCTAAACCGTCCCCGTCCCCTAACCCTAACCCTAGCCCGAACCCTAACACTAACCCTTCCCCGAAGCCTTCCCCTCACCCGTCCCCAATCCTAACCCGTACGCTAACACTAACCCGCGCCCTCACACGTACGCTCCCCCTAAACCGTTGTCGTACCCTCACCTGGACCCTAAACCGTCCCCGTCCCCTAACCCTAACCCTAACCCGAACCCTAACCCTAACCCTTCCCCGAAGCCTTCCCCTCACCCGTTCCCTAATCCTAACCCGTACGCTAACACTAACCCGCGCCCTCACACGTACGCTCCCCCTAAACCGTTGTCGTACCCTCATCTGGACCCTAAACCGTCCCCTTCCCCAAACATAACCCTAGCTTGAACCCTAAACCTAACCCTTCCCCGAAGCCTTCCCCTCACCCGTCCCCTAATCCTAAATCGTACGCTCACACTAACCCGTGCCCTCACACGTACGCTCCCCTAAACCGTTGTCGTACCCTCACCTGGACCCTAAACCGTCCCCGTCCCCTAACCCTAACCCTAGCCCGAACCCTAACCCTAACCCTTCACCGAAGCCTTCCCCTCACCCGTCCCCTAATCCTAACCCGTACGCTCACACTAACCCGCGCCCTCACACGTACGCTCCCCCTAAACCGTTGTCGTACCCTCACCTGGACCCTAAACCGTCCCCGTCCCCTAACCCAAACCCTAACCCGAACCATAACCCTAACCCTTCCTCGAAGCCTTCCCCTCACCCGTCCCCTAATCCTACCCCGTACGCTCACACTAACCCGCGCCCTCACACGTACGCTCCCCCTAAACCGTTGTCGTACCCTCACCTGGACCTTAAACCGTCCCCGTCCCCTAACCCTAACCCTAGCCCGAACCCTAACCCTAACAATTCCCCGAAGCCTTCCCCTCACCCGTCCCCTAATCCTAACCCGTACACTCACACTAAACCACGGCCTCACACGTACGCTCCCCCTAAACCGTTCTCGTACCCTCACCTGGACCCTAAACCGTCCCGGTCCCCTAACCCTAACCCTAGCCCTAACCCTAACAGTAACCCTTCCCCGAAGCCTGCCCCTCACCCGTCCCCTAATCCTAACCCGTACGCTCACACTAACCCACGCCCTCACATGTACGCTCCCCCTAAACCGTTGTCGTACCCTCACCTGCACCTTAAACCGTCCCCGTCCCCTAATCCTAACTCTAGCCCGAACCGTAACCCTAACCCTTCCCCGAAGCCTTCCCCTCACCCGTCCCCTAATCCTAACCCGTACGCTCACACTAAACCGGGCCCTCACACGTACGCTCCCCCTAAACCGTTGTCGTACCCTCACCTGGACCCTAAACCGTCCCCGTCCCCTAACCCTAACCCCAGCCCGAACCCTAACCCTAACCCTTCCCCGAAGCCTTCCCCTCACCCGTCCCCTAATCCTAACCCGTACGCTCACACTAACCCGCGCCCTCACACATACGCTCCCCCTCAACCGTTGTCGTACCCTCATCTGGACCCTAAACCGTCCCCGTCCCCTAACCCTAACCCTAGCCCGAACCCTAACCCTAACACTTCCCCGAAGCCTTCCCCTCTCCTGTCCCCTAATCCTAACCCGTACGCTCACACTAACCCGCGCCTTCACACGTACGCTCCCCCTAAACCTTTGTCGTACCCTCACCTGGACCCTAAACCGTCCCCGTCCCCTAACCCTAACCCTAGACCAAACCCTAACCCTAACACTTCCCCGAAGCCTTCCCCTCACCCGTCCCCTAATCCTAACCCGTACGCTCACACTAACCCGCGCCCTCACACGTACGCTCCCCCTAAACCGTTGTCGTACCCTCACCTGGACCCTAAACCGTCCCCGTCCCCTAACCCTAACCCTAGCCCGAACCCTAACCCTAACCCTTCCCCGAAGCCTTCCCCTCACCCGTCCCCTAATCCTAACCCGTACGCTCACGCTAACCCGCGCCCTCACACGTACGCTCCCCCTAAACCGTTGTCGTACCCTCACCTGGACCCTAAACCGTCCCCGTCCCCTAACCCTAACCCTAGCCCGAACCCTAACGCTAACCCTTCCCCGAAGCCTTCCCCTCACCCGTCCCCTAATCCTAAACCGTACGCTCACACTAACCCGCGCACTCACACGTACGCTCCCAATAAAACGTTGCCGTACAATCACCTGGACCCTAAACCGTCCCTGTCCCCTAACCCAAACCCTAGCCCGAACCCTAACCCTAACTCTTCCCCGATGCCTTCCCCTCACCCGTCCCCTAATCCTAACCCGTACGCTAACACTAACCCGCGCCCTCACACGTACGCTCCCCCTAAACGGTTGTCGTACCCTCATCTGGACCCTAAACCGTCCCCGTCCCCAATCCTAACCCTAGCTCGAACCCTAAACCTAACCCTTCCCCGAAGCCTTCCCCTCACCCGTCCCCTAATCCTAACCCGTACACTTACACTAACCCGCGCCCTCACACGTACGCTCCCCATAAACCGTTGTCGTACCCTCACCTGGACCCAAAACCGTCCCCATCCCCTAACCCTAACCCTAGCCCGAACACTAACCCTAACCCTTCCCCTAAGCCTTCCCCTCACCCGTCCCCTAATCCTAACCCGTACGCTCACACTAACCCACGCCCTCACACGTACGCTCCCCCTAAACCGTTGTCGTACACTCACCTGGATCCTAAACCGTCCCCGTCCCCTAACCCTAACCCTAGCCCGAACCCTAACCCTAACAATTCCCCGAAGCCTTCCCCTCACCCGTCCCCTAATCCTAACCCGTACACTCACACTAAACCACGGCCTCACACGTACGCTCCCCCTAAACCGTTCTCGTACCCTCACCTGGACCCTAAACCGTCCCCGTCCCCTAACCCTAACTCTAGCCCGAACCGTAACCCTAACCCTTCCCCGAAGCCTTCCCCTCACCCGTCCCCTAATCCTAACCCGTACGCTCACACTAAACCGCGCCCTCACACGTACGCTCCCCCTAAACCGTTGTCGTACCCTCACCTGGACCCTAAACCGTCCCCGTCCCCTAACCCTAACCCTAGCCCGAACCCTAACCCTAACCCTTCCCCGAAGCCTTCCCCTCACCCGTCCCCTAATCCTAACCCGTACGCTCACACTAACCCGCGCCCTCACACATACGCTCCCCCTCAACCGTTGTCGTACCCTCATCTGGACCCTAAACCGTCCCCGTCCCCTAACCCTAACCCTAGCCCGAACCCTAACCCTAACACTTCCCCGAAGCCTTCCCCTCTCCTGTCCCCTAATCCTAACCCGTACGCTCACACTAACCCGCGCCTTCACACGTACGTTCCCCCTAAACCTTTGTCGTACCCTCACCTGGACCCTAAACCGTCCCCGTCCCCTAACCCTAACCCTAGCCCGAACCCTAACCCTAACACTTCCCCGAAGCCTTCCCCTCACTCGTCCCCTAATCCTAACCCGTACGCACACACTAACCCGCGTCCTCACACGTACGCTCCCCCTAACCATTTTCGTACCCTCACCTGGACCCTAAACCGTCCCCATCCCCTAACCCTAACCCTAGCCCGAACCCTAACCCTAAACCTTCCCCGAAGCCTTCCCCTCACCCGTCCCCTAATCCAAACCCGTACGCTCACACTAACCCGCGCCCTCACACGTACGCTCCCCCTAAACCGTTGTCGTACCCTCACCTGGACCCTAAACCGTCCCCGTCCCCTAACCCTAACCCTAGCCAGAACCATAACCCTAACCCTTCCCCGAAGTCTTCCCCTCACCTGTCCCCTAATCCTACCCCGTACGCTCACACTAACCCGCGCCTTCACACGTACGCTCCCCCTAAACCGTTGTCGTACTCTCATCTGAACCCTAAACCGTCCCCGTCCCCAACCCTAACCCTAGCTCGAACCCTAAACCTAACCCTTCCCCGAAGCCTTCCCCTCACCCGTCCCCTAATCCTAACCCGTACGCTCACGCTAACCCGCGCCCTCACACGTACGCTCCCCCTAAACCGTTGTCGTACCCTCACCTGGACCCTAAACCGTCCCCGTCCCCTAACCCTAACCCTAGCCCGAACCCTAACCCTAACCCTTCCCCGAAGCCTTCCCCTCACCCGTCCCCTAATCCTAACCCGTACGCTCACACTAACCCGCGCACTCACACGTACGCTCCCAATAAAACGTTGCCGTACCCTCACCTGGACCCTAAACCGTCCCTGTCCCCTAACCCTAACCCTAGCCCGAACCCTAACCCTAACTCTTCCCCGATGCCTTCCCCTCACCCGTCCCCTAATCCTAACCCGTACGCTAACACTAACCCGCGCCCTCACACGTACGCTCCCCCTAAACGGTTGTCGTACCCTCATCTGGACCCTAAACCGTCCCCGTCCCCAATCCTAACCCTAGCTCGAACCCTAAATCTAACCCTTCCCCGAAGCCTTCCCCTCACCCGTCCCCTAATCCTAACCCGTACACTTACACTAACCCGCGCCCTCACACGTACGCTCCCCATAAACCGTTGTCGTACCCTCACCTGGACCCAAAACCGTCCCCATCCCCTAACCCTAACCCTAGCCCGAACACTAACCCTAACCCTTCCCCGAAGCCTTCCCCTCACCCGTCCCCTAATCCTAACCCGTACGCTCACACTAACCCGCGCCCTCACACGTACGCTCCCCCTAAACCTTTGTCGTACCCTCACCTGGACCCTAAACAATCCCGTCCCCTAACCCTAACCCTAGTGCGAAACCTAACCCTTACACTTTCCCGAAACATTCCCCTCACCCGTCCCCTAATCCTAAACCGTACGCTCAAACTAACCCGCGCCCTCACACGTACGCTCCCCCAAAACCGTTGTCGTACACTCACCTGGACCATAAACCGTCCCCTTCCCCTAACCCTAACCCTAGCCCGAACCCTAACCCTTACCCTTCCCCGAAGCCTTCCCCTCACCCGTCTCCTAATCCTAACCCGTACGATCACACTAACCCACGCCCTCACACGTACGCTCCCCCTAAACCGTTGTCGTACCCTCACCTGGACCCTAAACTGTCCCCGTCCCCTAACCCTAACCCTAGCCCGAACCCTAACCCTAACCCTTCCCCGAAGCCTTCCCCTCACCCGTCCCCTAATCCTAACCCGTACGCTCACACTAACCCGCGCCATCACACGTACGCTCCCCCTAAACCGTTGTCGTACCCTCACCTGGACTCTTAAACCGTCCCCGTTTCCTAACCCTAACCCTAGCCCGAACCCTAACCCTAACCCTTCCCCGAAGCCTTCCCCTCAACCGTCCCCTAATCCTAACCCGTACGCTCACACTAACCCACGCCCTCACACGTACGCTCCCCATAAACCGTTGTCGTACCCTCACCTGGACCCTAAATCGTCCTCGTCCCCTAACCCTAAACCTAGCCCGAACCCTAACCCTAACCCTTCCCCGAAGCCTTCCCCTACCCTTCCCATAATCCTATCCCGTACGCTCACACTAACCCGCGCCCTCACACGTACGCTCCCCCTAAACCGTTGTCGTACCCTCACCTGGACCCTAAACCGTCCCCGTCCCCTAACCCTAACCCTACCCCGAACCCTAACCCTAACCCTTCCCCGAAACCTTCCCATCACCCGTCCCCTAATCCTAACCCGTACGCTCACACTAACCCACGCCCTCACACGTACGCTCCCCCTAAACCGTTGTCGTACCCTCACCTGGACCCTACACCGTCCACGGCCCCTAACCCTAACCATAGCCCGAACCCTAAACCTAACCCTTCCCCGAAGCCTTCCCCTCACCCGTCCCCTAATCCTAACCCGTACGCTCACACTAAACCGCGCCCTCACACGTACGCTCCCCCTAAAACGTTGTCGTACCCTCACCTGGACCCTAAACCGTCCCCGTCCCCTAACCCTAACCCTAGCCCGAACCCTAACCCTAACCCTTCCCCGAAGCCTTTTCCTCACCCGTCCCCTAATCCTAACCCGTACGCTCACGCTAACCCGCGCCCTCACACGTACGCTCCCCCTAAACCGTTGTCGTACCCTCACCTGGACCCTAAACCGTCCCCGTCCCCTAACCCTAACCCTAGCCCGAACCCTAACCCTAACCCTTCCCCGAAGCCTTCCCCTCACCCGTCCCCTAATCCTAACCCGTACGCTCACACTAACCCGCGCACTCACACGTACGCTCCCAATAAAACGTTGCCGTACCCTCACCTGGACCCTAAACCGTCCCTGTCCCCTAACCCTAACCCTAGCCCTAACCCTAACCCTAACTCTTCCCCGATGCCTTCCCCTCACCCGTCCCCTAATCCTAACCCGTACGCTAACACTAACCCGCGCCCTCACACGTACGCTCCCCCTAAACGGTTGTCGTACCCTCATCTGGACCCTAAACCGTCCCCGTCCCCAATCCTAACCCTAGCCCGAACACTAACCCTAACCCTTCCCCTAAGCCTTCCCCTCACCCGTCCCCTAATCCTAACCCGTACGCTCACACTAACCCACGCCCTCACACGTACGCTCCCCCTAAACCGTTGTCGTACACTCACCTGGACCCTAAACCGTCCCCGTCCCCTAACCCTAACCCTAGCCCGAACCCTAACCCTAACAATTCCCCGAAGCCTTCCCCTCACCCGTCCCCTAATCCTAACCCGTACACTCACACTAAACCACGGCCTCACACGTACGCTCCCCCTAAACCGTTCTCGTACCCTCACCTGGACCCTAAACCGTCCCCGTCCCCTAACCCTAACCCTCGCCCTAACCCTAACAGTAACCCTTCCCCGAAGCCTGCCCCTCACCCGTCCCCTAATCCTAACCCGTACGCTCACACTAACCCACGCCCTCACACGTACGCTCCCCCTAAACCGTTGTCGTACCCTCACCTGGACCTTAAACCGTCCCCGTCCCCTAATCCTAACTCTAGCCCGAACCGTAACCCTAACCCTTCCCCGAAGCCTTCCCCTCACCCGTCCCCTAATCCTAACCCGTACGCTCACACTAAACCGCGCCCTCACACGTACGCTCCCCCTAAACCGTTGTCGTACCCTCACCAGGACCCTAAACCGTCCCCGTCCCCTAACCCTAACCCTAGCCCGAACCCTAACCCTAACCCTTCCCCGAAGCCTTCCCCTCACCCGTCCCCTAATCCTAACCCGTACGCTCACACTAACCCGCGCCCTCACACATACGCTCCCCCTCAACCGTTGTCGTACCCTCATCTGGACCCTAAACCGTCCCCGTCCCCTAACCCTAACCCTAGCCCGAACCCTAACCCTAACACTTCCCCGAAGCCTTCCCCTCTCCTGTCCCCTAATCCTAACCCGTACGCTCACACTAACCCGCGCCTTCACACGTACGCTCCCCCTAAATCTTTGTCGTACCCTCACCTGGACCCTAAACCGTCCCCGTCCCCTAACCCTAACCCTAGCCCGAACCCTAACCCTAACACTTCCCCGAAGCCTTCCCCTCACTCGTCCCCTAATCCTAACCCGTACGCACACACTAACCCGCGTCCTCACACGTACGCTCCCCCTAACCATTTTCGTACCCTCACCTGGACCCTAAACCGTCCCCATCCCCTAACCCTAACCCTAGCCCGAACCCTAACCCTAAATCTTCCCCGAAGCCTTCCCCTCACCCGTCCCCTAATCCAAACCCGTACACTCACACTAACCCGCGCCCTCACACGTACGCTCCCCCTAAACCGTTGTCGTACCCTCACCTGGACCCTAAACCGTCCCCGTCCCCTAACCCTAACCCTAGCCAGAACCATAACCCTAACCCTTCCCCGAAGTCTTCCCCTCACCTGTCCCCTAATCCTACCCCGTACGCTCACACTAACCCGCGCCTTCACACGTACGCTCCCCCTAAACCGTTGTCGTACTCTCATCTGAACCCTAAACCGTCCCCGTCCCCAACCCTAACCCTAGCTCGAACCCTAAACCTAACCCTTCCCCGAAGCCTTCCCCTCACCCGTCCCCTAATCCTAACCCATACGATCACACTAACCCGCGCCCTCACACGTACGCTCCCCCTAAACCGTTGGCGTACCCTCACCTGGATCCAAAACAGTCCCCATCCCCTAACCCTAACCCTAGCCCGAACACTAACCCTAACCCTTCCCCGAAGCCTTCCCCTCACCCGTCCCCAATCCTAACCCGTACGCTCACACTAACCCGCGCCCTCACACGTACGCTCCCCCTAAACCGTTGTCGTACCCTCACCTGGACCCTAAACCGTCCCCGTCCCCTAACCCTAACTCTAGTCCGACCCTAACCCTAACCCTTCCCCGAAGCCTTCCCCTCACCCGTCCCCTAATCCTAACCCGTACGCTCACACTAACCCGCGCCCTCACACGTACGCTCCCCCTAAACCGTTGTCGTACCCTCACCTGGACCCTAAACCGTCCCCGTCCCCTAACCCTAACCCTAGCCCGAACCCTAACCCTAACCCTTCCCCGAAGCCTTCCCCTCACCCGTCCCCTAATCCTAACCCGTACGCTCACGCTAACCCGCGCCCTCACACGTACGCTCCCCCTAAACCGTTGTCGTACCCTCACCTGGACCCTAAACCGTCCCCGTCCCCTAACCCTAACCCTAGCCCGAACCCTAACCCTAACCCTTCCCCGAAGCCTTCCCCTCACCCTTCCCCTAATCCTAACCCGTACGCTCACACTAACCCGCGCACTCACACGTACGCTCCCAATAAAACGTTGCCGTACCCTCACCTGGACCCTAAACCGTCCCTGTCCCCTAACCCTAACCCTAGCCCGAACCCTAACCCTAACTCTTCCCCGATGCCTTCCCCTCACCCGTCCCCTAATCCTAACCCGTACGCTAACACTAACCCGCGCCCTCACACGTACGCTCCCCCTAAACGGTTGTCGTACCCTCATCTGGACCCTAAACCGTCCCCGTCCCCAATCCTAACCCTAGCTCGAACCCTAAATCTAACCCTTCCCCGAAGCCTTCCCCTCACCCGTCCCCTAATCCTAACCCGTACACTTACACTAACCCGCGCCCTCACACGTACGCTCCCCATAAACCGTTGTCGTACCCTCACCTGGACCCAAAACCGTCCCCATCCCCTAACCCTAACCCTAGCCCGAACACTAACCCTAACCCTTCCCCGAAGCCTTCCCCTCACCCGTCCCCTAATCCTAACCCGTACGCTCACACTAACCCACGCCCTCACACGTACGCTCCCCCTAAACCGTTGTCGTACCCTCACCTGGACCCTACACCGTCCACGTCCCCTAACCCTAACCATAGCCCGAACCCTAACCCTAACCCTTCCCCGAAGCCTTCCCCTCACCTGTCCCCTAATCCTAACCCGTACGCTCAAACTAACCCATGCTCTCACACGTACACTCCCCCTAAACCGTTGTCGTACCCTCATCTGGACCCTAAACTGTCCCCATCCCCTAACACTAACCCTAGCCCGAACCCTAACCCTAACCCTTCCCCGAAGCCTTCCCCTCACCCGTCCCCTAATCCTAACCCGTACGCTCACACTAACCCGCGCCCTCACACGTACGCTCCCCCTAAACCGTTTTCGTACCCTCACCTGGACCCTAAACAATCCCGTCCCCTAACCCTAACCCTAGTGCGAAACCTAACCCTTACACTTTCCCGAAACATTCCCCTCACCCGTCCCCTAATCCTAACCCGTACGCTCAAACTAACCCGCGCCCTCACACGTACGCTCCCCCAAAACCGTTGTCGTACACTCACCTGGACCATAAACCGTCCCCTTCCCCTAACCCTAACCCTAGCCCGAACCCTAAACCTTACCCTTCCCCGAAGCCTTCCCCTCACCCGTCTCCTAATCCTAACCCGTACGATCACACTAACCCACGCCCTCACACGTACGCTCCCCCTAAACCGTTGTCGTACCCTCACCTGGACCCTAAACTGTCCCCGTCCCCTAACCCTAACCCTAGCCCGAACCCTAACCCTAACCCTTCCCCGAAGCCTTCCCCTCACCCGTCCCCTAATCCTAACCCGTACGCTCACACTAACCCGCGCCATCACACGTACGCTCCCCCTAAACCGTTGTCGTACCCTCACCTGGACTCTTAAACCGTCCCCGTTTCCTAACCCTAACCCTAGCCCGAACCCTAACCCTAACCCTTCCCCGAAGCCTTCCCCTCAACCGTCCCCTAATCCTAACCCGTACGCTCACACTAACCCACGCCCTCACACGTACGCTCCCCATAAACCGTTGTCGTACCCTCACCTGGACCCTACACCGTCCACGGCCCCTAACCCTAACCATAGCCCGAACCCTAAACCTAACCCTTCCCCGAAGCCTTCCCCTCACCCGTCCCCTAATCCTAACCCGTACGCTCACACTAAACTGCGCCCTCACACGTACGCTCCCCCTAAAACGTTGTCGTACCCTCACCTGGACCCTAAACCGTCCCCGTCCCCTAACCCTAACCCTAGCCCGAACCCTAACCCTAACCCTTCCCCGAAGCCTTCCCCTCACCCGTCCCCTAATCCTAACCCGTACGCTCACGCTAACCCGCGCCCTCACACGTACGCTCCCCCTAAACCGTTGTCGTACCCTCACCTGGACCCTAAACCGTCCCCGTCCCCTAACCCTAACCCTAGCCCGAACCGTAACCCTAACCCTTCCCCGAAGCCTTCCCCTCACCCGTCCCCTAATCCTAACCCGTACGCTCACACTAACCCGCGCACTCACACGTACGCTCCCAATAAAACGTTGCCGTACCCTCACCTGGACCCTAAACCGTCCCTGTCCCCTAACCCTAACCCTAGCCCTAACCCTAACCCTAACTCTTCCCCGAAGCCTTCCCCTCACCCGTCCCCTAATCCTAACCCGTACGCTAACACTAACCCGCGCCCTCACACGTACGCTCCCCCTAAACGGTTGTCGTACCCTCATCTGGACCCTAAACCGTCCCCGTCCCCAATCCTAACCCTAGCTCGAACCCTAAACCTAACCCTTCCCCGAAGCCTTCCCCTCACCCGTCCCCTAATCCTAACCCGTACACTTACACTAACCCGCGCCCTCACACGTACGCTCCCCATAAACCGTTGTCGTACCCTCACCTGGACCCAAAACCGTCCCCATCCCCTAACCCTAACCCTAGCCCGAACACTAACCCTAACCCTTCCCCGAAGCCTTCCCCTCACCCGTCCCCTAATCCTAACCCGTACGCTCACACTAACCCACGCCCTCACACGTACGCTCCCCCTAAACCGTTGTCGTACCCTCACCTGGACCCTAAACCGTCCCCGTCCCCTAACCCTAACCATAGCCCGAACCCTAACCCTAACCCTTCCCCGAAGCCTTCCTCTCACCTGTCCCCTAATCCTAACCCGTACGCTCAAACTAACCCATGCTCTCACACGTACGCTCCCCCTAAACCGTTGTCGTACCCTCATCTGGACCCTAAACTGTCCCCATCCCCTAACACTAACCCTAGCCTGAACCCTAACTCTAACCCTTCCCCGAAGCCTTCCCCTCACCCGTCCCCTAATCCTAACCCGTACGCTCACACTAACCCGCGCCCTCACACGTACGCTCCCCCTAAACCGTTTTCGTACCCTCACCTGGACCCTAAACCATCCCGTCCCCTAACCCTAAACCTAGTCCGAAACCTAACCCTTACCCTTTCCCGAAACATTCCCCTCACCCGTCCCCTAATCCTAACCCGTACGCTCAAACTAACCCGCGCCCTCACACGTACGCTCCCCCAAAACCGTTGTCGTACCCTCACCTGGACCATAAACCGTCCCCGTCCCCTAACCCTAACCCTAGCCCGAACCCTAACCCTTACCCTTCCCCGAAGCCTTCCCCTCACCCGTCTCCTAATCCTAACCCGTACGATCACACTAACCCACGCCCTCACACGTACGCTCCCCCTAAACCGTTGTCGTACCCTCACCTGGACCCTAAACTGTCCCCGTCCCCTAACCCTAACCCTAGCCCGAACCCTAACCCTAACCCTTCCCCGAAGCCTTCCCCTCACCCTTCCCCTAATCCTAACCCGTACGCTCACACTAACCCGCGCCATCACACGAACGCTCCCCCTAAACCGTTGTCGTACCCTCACCTGGACTCTAAACCGTCCCCGTTTCCTAACCCTAACCCTAGCCCGAACCCTAACCCTAACCCTTCCCCGAAGCCTTCCCCTCAACCGTCCCCTAATCCTAACCCGTACGCTCACACTAACCCACGCCCTCACACGTACGCTCCCCATAAACCGTTGTCGTACCCTCACCTGGACCCTAAATCGTCCTCGTCCCCTAACCCTAAACCTAGCCCGAACCCTAACCCTAACCCTTCCCCGAAGCCTTCCCCTCACCCTTCCCATAATCCTATCCCGTACGCTCACACTAACCCGCGCCCTCACACGTACGCTCCCCCTAAACCGTTGTCGTACCCTCACCTGGACCCTAAACCGTCCCCGTCCCCTAACCCTAACCCTACCCCGAACCCTAACCCTAACCCTTCCCCGAAACCTTCCCATCACCCGTCCCCTAATCCTAACCCGTACGCTCACACTAACCCACGCCCTCACACGTACGCTCCCCCTAAACCGTTGTCGTACCCTCACCTGGACCCTACACCGTCCACGTCCCCTAACCCTAACCATAGCCCGAACCCTAAACCTAACCCTTCCCCGAAGCCTTCCCCTCACCCGTCCCCTAATCCTAACCCGTACGCTCAAACTAACCCATGCTCTCACACGTACGCTCCCCCTAAACCGTTGTCGTACCCTCACCTGGACCCTAAACCGTCCCCGTACCCTAACCCTAACCCTAGCCCGAACCCTAACCCTAACCCTTCCCCGAAGCCTTCCCCTCACCCGTCCCCTAATCCTAACCAGTACACTCACACTAAACCACGGCCTCACACGTACGCTCCCCCTAAACCGTTGTCGTACCCTCACCTGGACCCTAAACCGTCCCTGTCCCCTAACCCTAACCCTAGCCCGAACCCTAACCCTAACCCTTCCCCGAAGCCTTACCCTCACCCGTCCCCTAATCCTAACCCGTACGCTAACACTAACCCGCGCCCTCACACGTACGCTCCCCCTAAACTGTTGTCGTACCCTCACCTGGACCCTAAACCGTCCCCGTCCCCTAACCCTAACCCTAGCCCGAACCCTAACACTAACCCTTCCCCGAAGCCTTCCCCTCACCCGTCCCCAATCCTAACCCGTACGTTAACACTAACCCGCGCCCTCACACGTACGCTCCCCCTAAACCGTTGTCGTACCCTCACCTGGACCCTAAACCGTCCCCGTCCCCTAACCCTAACCCTAGCCCGAACCCTAACCCTAACCCTTCCCCGAAGCCTTCCCCTCACCCGTCCCCTAATCCTAACCCGTACGCTAACACTAACCCGCGCCCTCACACGTACGCTCCCCCTAAACCGTTGTCGTACCCTCATCTGGACCCTAAACCGTCCCCTTCCCCAAACATAACCCTAGCTTGAACCCTAAACCTAACCCTTCCCCGAAGCCTTCCCCTCACCCGTCCCCTAATCCTAACCCGTACTCTCACACTAACCCGCGCCCTCACACGTACGCTCCCCCTAAACCGTTGTCGTACCCTCACCTGGACCCTAAACCGTCCCCGTCCCCTAACCCTAACCCTAGCCCGAACCATAACCCTAACACTTCCCCGAAGTCTTCCCCTCACCCGTCCCCTAATCCTACCCCGTACGCTCACACTAACCCGCGCCTTCACACGTACGCTCCCCCTAAACCGTTGTCGTACCCTCATCTGAACCCTAAACCGTCCCCGTCCCCAACCCTAACCCTAGCTCGAACCCTAAACCTAACCCTTCCCCGAAGCCTTCCCCTCACCCGTCCCCTAATCCTAACCCGTACGATCACACTAACCCGCGCCCTCACACGTACGCTCCCCCTAAACCGTTGTCGTACCCTCACCTGGATCCAAAACAGTCCCCATCCCCTAACCCTAACCCTAGCCCGAACACTAACCCTAAAACTTCCCCGAAGCCTTCCCCTCACCCGTCCCCAATCCTAACCCGTTCGCTCACACTAACCCGCGCCCTCACACGTACGCTCCCCCTAAACCGTTGTCGTACCCTCACCTGGACCCTAAACCATCCCCGTCCCCTAACCCTAACTCTAGCCCGAACCCTAACCCTAACCCTTCCGCGAAGCCTTCCCCTCACCCGTCCCCTAATCCTAACCCGTACGCTCACACTAACCCGCGCCCTCACACGTACGCACCCCCTAAACCGTTGTCGAACCCTCACCTGGACCCTAAACCGTCCCCGTCCCCTAACCCTAACCCTAGCCCGAACCCTAACCCTAACCCTTCCCCGAAGCCTTCCCCTCACCCGTCCCCTAATCCTAACCCGTACGCTCACACTAACCCGCGCCCTCACACGTACGCTCCCCCTAAACCGTTGTCGTACCCTCACCTGGACCCTAAACCGTCCCCGTCCCCTAACCCTAACCCTAGCCCGAACCCTAACCCTAACCCTTCCCCGAAGCCTTCCCCTCACCCGTCCCCTAATCCTAACCCGTACGCTCACACTAACCTGCGCCCTCACATGTACGCTCCCAATAAAACGTTGCCGTACCCTCACCTGGACCCTAAACCGTCCCTGTCCCCTAACCCTAACCCTAGCCCGAACCCTAACCCTAACTCTTCCCCGATGCCTTCCCCTCACCCGTCCCCTAATCCTAACCCGTACGCTAACACTAACCCGCGCCCTCACACGTACGCTCCCCCTAAACCGTTGTCGTACCCTCATCTGGACCCAAAACAGTCCCCATCCCCTAACCCTAACCCTAGCCCGAACACTAACCCTAACCCTTCCCCGAAGCCTTCCCCTCACCCGTCCCCTAATCCTAACCCGTACGCTCACACTAACCCGCGCCCTCACACGTACGCTCCCCCTAAACTGTTGTCGTACACTCACCTGGACCCTAAACCGTCCCCGGCCCCTAACCCTAACCCTAGCGCGTACCATAACCCTAACCCTTCCCCGAAGCCTTCCCCTCACCCGTCCCCTAATCCTAACCCGTACGCTCACACTAACCCGCGCCCTCACACGTACGCTCCCCCTAAACCGTTGTCGTACCCTCACCTGGACTCTAAACCGTCCCCGTTTCCTAACCCTAACCCTAGCCCGAACCCTAACCCTAACCCTTCCCCGAAGCCTTCCCCTCAACCGTCCCCTAATCCTAACCCGTACGCTCACACTAACCCACGCCCTCACACGTACGCTCCCCATAAACCGTTGTCGTACCCTCACCTGGACCCTAAATCGTCCTCGTCCCCTAACCCTAAACCTAGCCCGAACCCTAACCCTAACCCTTCCCCGAAGCCTTCCCCTCACCCTTCCCATAATCCTATCCCGTACGCTCACACTAACCCGCGCCCTCACACGTACGCTCCCCCTAAACCGTTGTCGAACCCTCACCTGGACCCTAAACCGTCCCCGTCCCCTAACCCTAACCCTACCCCGAACCCTAACCCTAACCCTTCCCCGAAACCTTCCCATCACCCGTCCCCTAATCCTAACCCGTACGCTCACACTAACCCACGCCCTCACACGTACGCTCCCCCTAAACCGTTGTCGTACCCTCACCTGGACCCTACACCGTCCACGTCCCCTAACCCTAACCATAGCCCGAACCCTAAACCTAACCCTTCCCCGAAGCCTTCCCCTCACCCGTCCCCTAATCCTAACCCGTACGCTCAAACTAACCCATGCTCTCACACGTACGCTCCCCCTAAACCGTTGTCGTACCCTCACCTGGACCCTAAACCGTCCCCGTACCCTAACCCTAACCCTAGCCCGAACCCTAACCCTAACCCTTCCCCGAAGCCTTCCCCTCACCCGTCCCCTAATCCTAACCAGTACACTCACACTAAACCACGGCCTCACACGTACGCTCCCCCTAAACCGTTGTCGTACCCTCACCTGGACCCTAAACCGTCCCTGTCCCCTAACCCTAACCCTAGCCCGAACCCTAACCCTAACCCTTCCCCGAAGCCTTACCCTCACCCGTCCCCTAATCCTAACCCGTACGCTAACACTAACCCGCGCCCTCACACGTACGCTCCCCCTAAACTGTTGTCGTACCCTCATCTGGACACTAAACCGTCCCCGTCCCCAACCCTAACCCTAGCTCTAACCCTAAACCTAACCCTTTCCCGAAGCCTTCCCCTCACCCGTCCCCTAATCCTAACCCGTACGCTCACACTAACCCGCGCCCTCACACGTACGCGCCCCCTAAACCGTTGTCGTACCCTCACCTGGACCCTAAACCGTCCCCGTTCCCGAGCCTTAACCCTAGCCCGAACCCTAACCCTAACACTTTCCCGAAGCCTTCCCCTCACCCGTCCCCTAATCCTAACCCGTACGCTCACACTAATCGACGCCCTCACACGTACGCTCCCCTTAAACCATTGTCGTACCCTCACCTGGACACTAAACCGTCCCCGTCCCCGTCCCCTAACCCTAGTCCAAACCCTAACTCTAACCCTTCCCCGAAGCCTTCCCCTCACCCGTCTCTTAATCCTAACCCGTACGATCACACTAACCCATGCCCTCACACGTACGCTCCCCCTAAACCGTTGTCGTACCCTCACCTGGACCCTAAACCGTCCCCGTCCACTAACCCTAACCCTAGCCCGAACCCTAACCCTAACCCTTCCCCGAAGCCTTCCCCTCACCCGTCCCATAATCCTAACCCGTACGTTCACACTAACCCGCGCCCTCACACGTACGCTCCCCCTAAACCGTTGTCGTACCTTCACCTGGACCCTAAACCGTCCCCGTCCCCTAACCCTAACCCTAGCCCGAACCCTAACACTAACCCTTCCCCGAAGCCTTCCCCTCACCCGTCCCCAATCCTAACCCGTACGCTAACACTAACCCGCGCCCTCACACGTACGCTCCCCCTAAACCGTTGTCGTACCCTCACCTGGACCCTAAACCGTCCCCGTCCCCTAACCCTAACCCTAGCCCGAACCCTAACCCTAACCCTTCCCCGAAGCCTTCCCCTCACCCGTCCCATAATCCTAACCCGTACGCTAACACTAACCCGCGCCCTCACACGTACGCTCCCCCTAAACCGTTGTCGTACCCTCATCTGGACCCTAAACCGTCCCCTTCCCCAAACATAACCCTAGCTTGAACCCTAAACCTAACCCTTCCCCGAAGCCTTCCCCTCACCCGTCCCCTAATCCTAACCCGTACTCTCACACTAACCCGCGCCCTCAGACGTACGCTCCCCCTAAACCGTTGTCGTACCCTCACCTGGACCCTAAACCGTCCCCGTCCCCTAACCCTAACCCTAGCCCGAACCATAACCCTAACCCTTCCCCGAAGTCTTCCCCTCACCCGTCCCCTAATCCTACCCCGTACGCTCACACTAACCCGCGCCTTCACACGTACGCTCCCCCTAAACCGTTGTCGTACCCTCATCTGAACCCTAAACCGTCCCCGTCCCCAACCCTAACCCTAGCTCGAACCCTAAACCTAACCCTTCCCCGAAGCCTTCCCCTCACCCGTCCCCTAATCCTAACCCGTACGATCACACTAACCCGCGCACTCACACGTACGCTCCCCCTAAACCGTTGTCGTACCCTCACCTGGATCCAAAACAGTCCCCATCCCCTAACACTAACCCTAGCCCGAACACTAACCCTAAACCTTCCCCGAAGCCTTCCCCTCACCCGTCCCCAATCCTAACCCGTTCGCTCACACTAACCCGCGCCCTCACACGTACGCTCCCCCTAAACCGTTGTCGTACCCTCACCTGGACCCTAAACCGTCCCCGTCCCCTAACCCTAACCCTAGCCCGAACCATAACCCTAACCCTTCCCCGAAGCCTTCCCCTCACCCGTCCCCTAATCCTAACCCGTACGCTCACACTAACCCGCGCACTCACACGTACGCTCCCAATAAAACGTTGCCGTACCCTCACCTGGACCCTAAACCGTCCCTGTCCCCTAACCCTAACCCTAGCCCTAACCCTAACCCTAACTCTTCCCCGAAGCCTTCCCCTCACCCGTCCCCTAATCCTAACCCGTACGCTAACACTAACCCGCGCCCTCACACGTACGCTCCCCCTAAACGGTTGTCGTACCCTCATCTGGACCCTAAACCGTCCCCGTCCCCAATCCTAACCCTAGCTCGAAACCTAAACCTAACCCTTCCCCGAAGCCTTCCCCTCACCCGTCCCCTAATCCTAACCCGTACACTTACACTAACCCGCGCCCTCACACGTACGCTCCCCATAAACCGTTGTCGTACCCTCACCTGGACCCAAAACCGTCCCCATCCCCTAACCCTAACCCTAGCCCGAACACTAACCCTAACCCTTCCCCGAAGCCTTCCCCTCACCCGTCCCCTAATCCTAACCCGTACGCTCACACTAACCCACGCCCTCACACGTACGCTCCCCCTAAACCGTTGTCGTACCCTCACCTGGACCCTAAACCGTCCCCGTCCCCTAACCCTAACCATAGCCCGAACCCTAACCCTAACCCTTCCCCGAAGCCTTCCTCTCACCTGTCCCCTAATCCTAACCCGTACGCTCAAACTAACCCATGCTCTCACACGTACGCTCCCCCTAAACCGTTGTCGTACCCTCATCTGGACCCTAAACTGTCCCCATCCCCTAACACTAACCCTAGCCTGAACCCTAACTCTAAACCTTCCCCGAAGCCTTCCCCTCACCCGTCCCCTAATCCTAACCCGTACGCTCACACTAACCCGCGCCCTCACACGTACGCTCCCCCTAAACCGTTTTCGTACCCTCACCTGGACCCTAAACCATCCCGTCCCCTAACCCTAAACCTAGTCCGAAACCTAACCCTTACCCTTTCCCGAAACATTCCCCTCACCCGTCCCCTAATCCTAACCCGTACGCTCAAACTAACCCGCGCCCTCACACGTACGCTCCCCCAAAACCGTTGTCGTACCCTCACCTGGACCATAAACCGTCCCCGTCCCCTAACCCTAACCCTAGCCCGAACCCTAACCCTTACCCTTCCCCGAAGCCTTCCCCTCACCCGTCTCCTAATCCTAACCCGTACGATCACACTAACCCGCGCCCTCACATGTACGCTCCCAATAAAACGTTGCCGTACCCTCACCTGGACCCTAAACCGTCCCTGTCCCCTAACCCTAACCCTAGCCCGAACCCTAACCCTAACACTTCCCCGATGCCTTCCCCTCACCCGTCCCCTAATCCTAACCCGTACGCTAACACTAACCCGCGCCCTCTCACGTACGCTCCCCCTAAACCGTTGTCGTACCCTCATCTGGACCCAAAACAGTCCCCATCCCCTAACCCTAACCCTAGCCCGAACACTAACCCTAACCCTTCCCCGAAGCCTTCCCCTCACCCGTCCCCTAATCCTAACCCGTACGCTCACACTAACCCGCGCCCTCACACGTACGCTCCCCCTAAACTGTTGTCGTACACTCACCTGGACCCTAAACCGTCCCCGGCCCCTAACCCTAACCCTAGCGCGTACCATAACCCTAACCCTTCCCCGAAGCCTTCCCCTCACCCGTCCCCTAATCCTAACCCGTACGCTCACACTAACCCGCGCCCTCACACGTACGCTCCCCCTAAACCGTTGTCGTACCCTCACCTGGACTCTAAACCGTCCCCGTTTCCTAACCCTAACCCTAGCCCGAACCCTAACCCTAACCCTTCCCCGAAGCCTTCCCCTCAACCGTCCCCTAATCCTAACCCGTACGCTCACACTAACCCACGCCCTCACACGTACGCTCCCCATAAACCGTTGTCGTACCCTCACCTGGACCCTAAATCGTCCTCGTCCCCTAACCCTAAACCTAGCCCGAACCCTAACCCTAACCCTTCCCCGAAGCCTTCCCCTCACCCTTCCCATAATCCTATCCCGTACGCTCACACTAACCCGCGCCCTCACACGTACGCTCCCCCTAAACCGTTGTCGAACCCTCACCTGGACCCTAAACCGTCCCCGTCCCCTAACCCTAACCCTACCCCGAACCCTAACCCTAACCCTTCCCCGAAACCTTCCCATCACCCGTCCCCTAATCCTAACCCGTACGCTCACACTAACCCACGCCCTCACACGTACGCTCCCCCTAAACCGTTGTCGTACCCTCACCTGGACCCTACACCGTCCACGTCCCCTAACCCTAACCATAGCCCGAACCCTAAACCTAACCCTTCCCCGAAGCCTTCCCCTCACCCGTCCCCTAATCCTAACCCGTACGCTCAAACTAACCCATGCTCTCACACGTACGCTCCCCCTAAACCGTTGTCGTACCCTCACCTGGACCCTAAACCGTCCCCGTACCCTAACCCTAACCCTAGCCCGAACCCTAACCCTAACCCTTCCCCGAAGCCTTCCCCTCACCCGTCCCCTAATCCTAACCAGTACACTCACACTAAACCACGGCCTCACACGTACGCTCCCCCTAAACCGTTGTCGTACCCTCACCTGGACCCTAAACCGTCCCTGTCCCCTAACCCTAACCCTAGCCCGAACCCTAACCCTAACCCTTCCCCGAAGCCTTACCCTCACCCGTCCCCTAATCCTAACCCGTACGCTAACACTAACCCGCGCCCTCACACGTACGCTCCCCCTAAACTGTTGTCGTACCCTCATCTGGACCCTAAACCGTCCCCGTCCCCAACCCTAACCCTAGCTCTAACCCTAAACCTAACCCTTTCCCGAAGCCTTCCCCTCACCCGTCCCCTAATCCTAACCCGTACGCTCACACTAACCCGCGCCCTCACACGTACGCGCCCCCTAAACCGTTGTCGTACCCTCACCTGGACCCTAAACCGTCCCCGTTCCCGAGCCTTAACCCTAGCCCGAACCCTAACCCTAACACTTTCCCGAAGCCTTCCCCTCACCCGTCCCCTAATCCTAACCCGTACGCTCACACTAATCGACGCCCTCACACGTACGCTCCCCTTAAACCATTGTCGTACCCTCACCTGGACACTAAACCGTCCCCGTCCCCGTCCCCTAACCCTAGTCCAAACCCTAACTCTAACCCTTCCCCGAAGCCTTCCCCTCACCCGTCCCCTAATCCTAACCCGTACGCTAACACTAACCCGCGCCCTCACACGTACGCTCCCCCTAAACCGTTGTCGTACCCTCATCTGGACCCAAAACAGTCCCCATCCCCTAACCCTAACCCTAGCCCGAACACTAACCCTAACCCTTCCCCGAAGCCTTCCCCTCACCCGTCCCCTAATCCTAACCCGTACGCTCACACTAACCCGCGCCCTCACACGTACGCTCCCCCTAAACTGTTGTCGTACACTCACCTGGACCCTAAACCGTCCCCGGCCCCTAACCCTAACCCTAGCGCGTACCATAACCCTAACCCTTCCCCGAAGCCTTCCCCTCACCCGTCCCCTAATCCTAACCCGTACGCTCACACTAACCCGCGCCCTCACACGTACGCTCCCCCTAAACCGTTGTCGTACCCTCAACTGGACCCTAAACCGTCCCCGTCCCCTAGCCTTAACCCTAGCCCGAACCCTAACCCTAACCCTTTCCCGAAGCCTTCCCCTCACCCGTCCCCTAATCCTAACCCGTACGCTCACACTAATCGGCGCCCTCACACGTACGCTCCCCTTAAACCGTTGTCGTACCCTCACCTGGACCCTAAACCGTCCCCGTCCCCGTCCCCTAACCCTAGCCCAAACCCTAACTCTAACCCTTCCCCGAAGCCTTCCCCTCACCCGTCCCCTAATCCTAACCCGTACGCTCACACTAACCCGCGCCCTCACACGTACGCTCCCCCTAAACCGTTGTCGTACCCTCAGCTGGACCCTAAACCGTCCCCATCCCCTATCCCTAACCCTAGCCCGAACCCTAACCCTAACCCTTCCCCGAAGCATTCCCCTCACCCGTCCCCTAATCCTAACCCGTACGGTCACACTAACCCACGCCCTCACACGTACGCTCCCCCTAAACCGTTGTCGTACCCTCACCTGGACCCTAAACCGTCCCCGTCCCCTAACCCTAACCCTAGCCCGAACCCTAACCCTAACCCTTCCCCGAAACCTTCCCCTCACCCGTCCCCTAATCCTAACCCGTACGTTCACACTAACCCGCGCCCTCACACGTACGCTCCCCCTAAACCGTTGTCATACCCTCACCTGGACCCTAAACCGTCCCCGTCCCCTAACCCTAACCCTAGACCGAACCCTAACCCTAACCCTTCCCCGAAGCCTTCCCCTCACCCGTCCCCTAATCCTAACCCGTACGCTCACACTAACCCGCGCCCTCACACGTACGCTCCCCCTAAACCGTTGTCGTACCCTCACCTGGACCCTAAACCGTCCCCATCCCCTAACCCTTACCCTAGCCCGAACCCTAACCCTAACCCTTCCCCGAAGCCTTCCCCTCACCCGTCCCCTAATCCTAACCCGTACGCTCACACTAACACGCGCCCTCACACGTATGCTCCCCCTAAACCGTTGTCGTACCCTCACCTGGACCCTAAACCGTCCCCGTCCCCTAACCCTAACCCTAGCCCGAACCCTAACCCTAACACTTCCCCGAAGCCGTCCCCTCACCCGTCCCCAATCCTAACCCGTACGCTCACACTAACCCTCGCCCTCACACGTATGCTCCCCCTAAACCGTTGTCGTACCCTCACCTGGACCCTAAACCGTCCCCGTGCCCTAACCCTAACTCTAGCCCGAACCCTAATCCTAACCCTTCCCCGAAGCCTTCCCCTCACCCGTCCCCTAATCCTAACCCGTACGCTCACATTAAACCACGCCCTCACACGTACGCTCCCCCTAAACAGTTGTCGTACCCTCATCTGGACCCTAAACCGTCCCCGTCCCCTAACCCTAACCCTAGCCCGAACCCTAACCCTAACACTTCCCCGAAGCCTTCCCCTCTCCTGTCCCCTAATCCTAACCCGTACGCTCAAACTAACCCGCGCCCTCACACGTACGCTCCCCCAAAACCGTTGTCGTACCCTCACCTGGACCATAAACCGTCCCCGTCCCCTAACCCTAACCTTAGCCCGAACCCTAACCCTTACCCTTCCCCGAAGCCTTCCCCTCACCCGTCTCCTAATCCTAACCCGTACGATCACACTAACCCACGCCCTCACACGTACGCTCCCCCTAAACCGTTGTCGTACCCTCACCTGGACCCTAAACTGTCCCCGTCCCCTAACCCTAACCCTAGCCCGAACCCTAACCCTAACCCTTCCCCGAAGCCTTCCCCTCACCCGTCCCCTAATCCTAACCCGTACGCTCACACTAACCCGCGCCATCACACGTACGCTCCCCCTAAACCGTTGTCATACCCTCACCTGGACTCTAAACCGTCCCCGTTTCCTAACCCTAACCCTAGCCCGAACCCTAACCCTAACCCTTCCCCGAAGCCTTCCCCTCAACCGTCCCCTAATCCTAACCCGTACGCTCACACTAACCCACGCCCTCACACGTACGCTTCCCATAAACCGTTGTCGTACCCTCACCTGGACCCTAAATCGTCCTCGTCCCCTAACCCTAAACCTAGCCCGAACCCTAACCCTAACCCTTCCCCGAAGCCTTCCCCTCACCCTTCCCATAATCCTATCACGTACGCTCACACTAACCCGCGCCCTCACACGTACGCTCCCCCTAAACCGTTGTCGTACCCTCACCTGGACCCGAAACCGTCCCCGTCCCGTAACCCTAACCCTACCCCGAACCCTAACCCTAACCCTTCCCCGAAACCTTCCCATCACCCATCCCCTAATCCTAACCCGTACGCTCACACTAACCCACGCCCTCACACGTACGCTCCCCCTAAACCGTTGTCGTACCCTCACCTGGACCCTACACCGTCCACGTCCCCTAACCCTAACCATAGCCCGAACCCTAAACCTAACCCTTCCCCGAAGCCTTCCCCTCACCCGTCCCCTAATCCTAACCCGTACGCTCAAACTAACCCATGCTCTCACACGTACGCTCCCCCTAAACCGTTGTCGTACCCTCACCTGGACCCTAAACCGTCCCCGTACCCTAACCCTAACCCTAGCCCGAACCCTAACCCTAACCCTTCCCCGAAGCCTTCCCCTCACCCGTCCCCTAATCCTAACCAGTACACTCACACTAAACCACGGCCTCACACGTACGCTCCCCCTAAACCGTTGTCGTACCCTCACCTGGACCCTAAACCGTCCCTGTCCCCTAACCCTAACCCTAGCCCGAACCCTAACCCTAACCCTTCCCCGAAGCCTTACCCTCACCCGTCCCCTAATCCTAACCCGTACGCTAACACTAACCCGCGCCCTCACACGTACGCTCCCCCTAAACTGTTGTCGTACCCTCATCTGGACCCTAAACCGTCCCCGTCCCCAACCCTAACCCTAGCTCGAACCCTAAACCTAACCCTTCCCCGAAGCCTTCCCCTCACCCGTCCCCTAATTCTAACCCGTACGCTCACACTAACCCGCGCCCTCACACGTACGCGTCCCCTAAACCGTTGTCGTACCCTCACCTGGACCCTAAACCGTCCCCGTCCCCTAGCCTTAACCCTAGCCCGAACCCTAACCCTAACACTTTCCCGAAGCCTTCCCCTCACCCGTCCCCTAATCCTAACCCGTACGCTCACACTAATCGACGCCCTCACACGTACGCTCCCCTTAAACCATTGTCGTACCCTCACCTGGACACTAAACCGTCCTCGTCCCCGTCCCCTAACCCTAGTCCAAACCCTAACTCTAACCCTTCCCCGAAGCCTTCCCCTCACCCGTCCCCTAATCCTAACCCGTACGGTCACACTAACCCATGCCCTCACACGTACGCTCCCCCTAAACCGTTGTCGTACCCTCACCTGGACCCTAAACCGTCCCCGTCCACTAACCCTAACCCTAGCCCGAACCCTAACCCTAACCCTTCCCCGAAGCCTTCCCCTCACCCGTCCCCTAATCCTAACCCGTACGATCACACTAACCCGCGCCCTCACACGTACGCTCCCCCTAAACCGTTGTCGTACCCTCACCTAGATCCAAAACCGTCCCCATCCCCTAACCCTAACCCTAGCCCGAACACTAACCCTAAACCTTCCCCGAAGCCTTCCCCTCACCCGTCCCCAATCCTAACCCGTTCGCTCACACTAACCCGCGCCCTCACACGTACGCTCCCCCTAAACCGTTGTCGTACCCTCACCTGGACCCTAAACCGTCCCCGTCCCCTAACCCTAACCCTAGCCCGAACCCTAACCCTAACCCTTCCCCGAGGCCTTCCCCTCACCCGTCCCCTAATCCTAACCCGTACGCTCACACTAACCCGCGCCCTCACACGTACGCTCCCCCTAAACCGTTGTCGTACCCTCACCTGGACCCTAAACCGTCCCCGTCCCCTAGCCTTAACCCTAGCCCGAACCCTAACCCTAACCCTTCCCCGAAGCCTTCCCCTCACCCGTCCCCTAATCCTAACCCGTACGCTCACACTAATCGGCGCCCTCACACGTACGCTCCCCTTAAACCGTTGTCGTACCCTCACCTGGACCCTAAACCGTCCCCGTCCCCGTCCCCTAACCCTAGCCCAAACCCTAACTCTAACCCTTCCCCGAAGCCTTCCCCTCACCCGTCCCCTAATCCTAACCCGTACACTCACACTAACCCGCGCCCTCACACGTACGCTCCCCCTAAACCGTTGTCGTACCCTCACCTGGACCCTAAACCGTCCCCATCCCCTAACCCTTACCCTAGCCCGAACCCTAACCCTAACCCTTCCCCGAAGCCTTCCCCTCACCCGTCCCCTAATGCTAACTCGTACGCTCACACTAACCCGCGCCCTCACATGTACGCTCCCCCTAAACCGTTGTCGTACCCTCACCTGGACCCTAAACCGTCCCCGTCCCCTAACCCTAACCCTAGCCCGAACCCTAACCCTAACCCTTCCCCGAAGCCTTCCCCTCACCCGTCCCCTAATCCTAACCCGTACGCTCACACTAACACGCGCCCTCACACGTATGCTCCCCCTAAACCGTTGTCGTACCCTCACCTGGACCCTAAACCGTCCCCGTCCCCTAACCCTAACCCTAGCCCGAACCCTAACCCTAACCCTTCCCCGAAGCCTTCCCCTCACCCGTCCCCAATCCTAACCCGTACGCTAACACTAACCCGCGCCCTCACACGTACGCTCCCCCTAAACCGTTGTCGTACCCTCACCTGGACCCTAAACCGTCCCCGTCCCCTAACCCTAACCCTAGCCCGAACCCTAACCCTAACCCTTCCCCGAAGCCTTCCCCTCACCTGTCCCCTAATCCTAACCCGTACGCTAACACTAACCCGCGCCCTCACACGTACGCTCCCCCTAAACCGTTGTCGTACCCTCATCTGGACCCTAAACCGTCCCCTTCCCCAACCCTAACCCTAGCTTGAACCCTAAACCTAACACTTCCCCGAAGCCTTCCCCTCACCCGTCCCCTAATCCTAACCCGTACGCTAACACTAACCCGCGCCCTCACACGTACGCTCCCCCTAAACCGTTGTCGTACCCTCATCTGGACCCTAAACCGTCCCCTTCCCCAACCCTAACCCTAGCTTGAACCCTAAACCTAACACTTCCCCGAAGCCTTCCCCTCACCCGTCCCCTAATCCTACCCCGTACGCTCACACTAACCCGCGCCCTCACACGTACGCTCCCCCTAAACCGTTGTCGTACCCTCACCTGGACCCTAAACCGTCCCCGTCTCCTAACCCTAACCCTAGCCCGAACCCTAACCCTAACGCTTCCCCGAAGCCTTCCCCTCACCCGTCCCCTAATCCTAACCCGTACGCTCACACTAACCCGCACCCTCACACGTACGCTCCCCCTAAACCGTTGTCGTACCCTCACCTGGACCCTAAACCGTCCCCGTCCCCTAGCCTTAACCCTAGCCCGAACCATAACCCTAACCCTTCCCCGAAGTCTTCCCCTCACCCGTCCCCTAATCCTACCCCGTACGCTCACACTAACCCGCGCCCTCACACGTACGCTCCCCCTAAACCGTTGTCATACCCTCATCTGAACCCTAAACCGTCCCCGTCCCCAACCCTAACGCTAGCTCGAACCCTAAACCTAACCCTTCCCCGAAGCCTTCCCCTCACCCGTCCCCTAATCCTAACCCGTACGATCACACTAACCCGCGCCCTCACACGTACGCTCCCCCTAAACCGTTGTCGTACCCTCATCTGGACCCACAACCGTCCCCATCCCCTAACCCTAACCCTAGCCCGAACACTAACCCTAACCCTTCCCCGAAGCCTTCCCCTCACCCGTCCCCAATCCTAACCCGTACGCTCACACTAACCCGCGCCCTCACACGTACGCTCCCCCTAAACCGTTGTCGTACCCTCACCTGGACCCTAAACCGTCCCCGTCCCCTAACCCTAACTCTAGCCCGAACCCTAACCCTAACCCTTCCCCGAAGCCTTCCCCTCACCCGTCCCCTAATCCTAACCCGTACGCTCACACTAACCCGCGCCCTCACACGTACGCTCCCCCTAAACCGTTGTCGTACCCTCACCTGGACCCTAAACCGTCCCCGTCCCCTAACCCTAACCCTAGCCCGAACCCTAACCCTAAACCTTCCCCGAAGCCTTCCCCTCACCCGTCCCCTAATCCTAACCCGTACCCTAACACTAACCCGTGCCCTCACACGTACGCTCCCCCTAAACCATTGTCGTACCCTCATCTGGACCCTAAACCGTCCCCGTCCCCAACCCTAACCCTAGCTCGAACCCTAAACCTAACCCTCCCCCGAAGCCTTCCCCTCACCCGTCCCCTAATCCTAACCCGTACGCTCACACTAACCCGCGCCCTCACACGTACGTTCCCCCTAAACCATTGTCGTACCCTCACCTGGACCCTAAACCGTCCCCGTCCCCTAACCCTAACCCTAGCCCGAACCCTAACCCTAACCCTTCCCCGAAGCCTTCCCCTCACCCGTCCCCTAATCCTAACCCGTACGCTCACACTAACCCGCGCCCTCACACGTACGCTCCCCCTAAACCGTTGTCGTACCCTCACCTGGACCCTAAACCGTCCCCGTCCCCTAACCCTAACCCTAGCCCGAACCATAACCCTAACCCTTCCCCGAAGCCTTCCCCTCACCCGTCCCCTAATCCTAACGCGTACGCTCACACTAACCCGCGCCCTCACACGTACGCTCCCAATAAAACGTTGCCGTACCCTCACCTGGACCCTAAACCGTCCCTGTCCCCTAACCCTAACCCTAGCCCGAACCCTAACCCTAACCCTTCCCCGATGCCTTCCCCTCACCCGTCCCCTAATCCTAAACCGTACGCTAACACTAACCCGCGCCCTCACACGTACGCTCCCCCTAAACCGTTGTCGTACCCTCAACTGGACCCTAAACCGTCCCCGTCCCCTAGCCTTAACCCTAGCCCGAACCCTAACCCTAACCCTTTCCCGAAGCCTTCCCCTCACCCGTCCCCTAATCCTAACCCGTACGCTCACACTAATCGGCGCCCTCACACGTACGATCCCCTTAAACCGTTGTCGTACCCTCACCTGGACCCTAAACCGTCCCCGTCCCCGTCCCCTAACCCTAGCCCAAACCCTAACTCTAACCCTTCCCCGAAGCCTTCCCCTCACCCGTCCCCTAATCCTAACCCGTACGCTCACACTAACCCGCGCCCTCACACGTACGCTCCCCCTAAACCGTTGTCGTACCCTCAGCTGGACCCTAAACCGTCCCCGTCCCCTATCTCTAACCCTAGCCTGAACCCTAAACCTAACCCTTCCCCGAAGCATTCCCCTCACCCGTCCCCTAATCCTAACCCGTACGCTCACACTAACCCACGCCCTCACACGTACGCTCCGCCTAAACCGTTGTCGTACCCTCACCTGGACCCTAAACCGTCCCCGTCCCCTAACCCTAACCCTAGCCCGAACCCTAACCCTAACCCTTCCCCGAAGCCTTCCCCTCACCCGTCCCCTAATCCTAACCCGTACGCTCACACTAACCTGCGCCCTCAAACGTACGCTCCCCCTAAACCGTTGTCGTACCCTCACCTGGACCCTAAACCGTCCCCGTCCCCTAACCCTAACCCTAGCCCGAACCCTAACACTAACACTTCCCCGAAGCCTTCCCCTCACCCGTCCCCTAATCCTAACCCGTACGCTCACACTAACCCGCGCCCTCACACGTACGCTCCCCATAAACCGTTGCCGTACCCTCACCTGGACCCTAAACCGTCCCCGTCCCCTAACCCTAACCCTAGCCCGAACCCTAACCCTAACCCTTCCCCGAAGCCTTCCCCTCACCCGTCCCCTAATCCTAACCCGTACGCTCACACTAACACGCGCCCTCACACGTACGCTCCCCCTAAACCGTTGTCGTACCCTCACCTGGACCCTAAACCGTCCCCGTCCCCTAACCCTAACCCTAGCCCGAACCCTAACCCTAACCCTTCCCCGAAGCCTTCCCCTCACCCGTCCCCAATCCTAACCCGTACGCTAACACTAACCCGCGCCCTCACACGTACGCTCCCCCTAAACCGTTGTCGTACCCTCACCTGGACCCTAAACCGTCCCCGTCCCCTAACCCTAACCCTAGCCCGAACCCTAACCCTAACCCTTCCCCGAAGCCTTCCCCTCAACCGTCCCCTAATCCTAACCCGTACGCTAACACTAACCCGCGCCCTCACACGTACGCTCCCCCTAAACCGTTGTCGTACCATCATCTGGACCCTAAACCGTCCCCTTCCCCAACCCTAACCCTAGCTTGAACCCTAAACCTAACACTTCCCCGAAGCCTTCCCCTCACCCGTCCCCTAATCCTAACCCGTATGCTCACACTAACCCGCGCCCTCACACGTACGCTCCCCCCAAACCGTTGCCGTACCCTCACTTGGACCCTAAACCGTCCCCGTCCCCTAACCCTAACCCTAGCCCGAACCATAACCCTAACCCTTCCCCGAAGCCTTCCCCTCACCCGTCCCCTAATCCTAACCCGTACACTCACACTAAACAACGGCCTCACACGTACGCTTCCCCTAAACCATTCTCGTACCCTCACCTGGACCCTAAACCGTCCCCGTCCCCTAACCCTAACCCTAGCCCTAACCCTAACACTAACCCTTCCCCGAAGCCTTCCCCTCACCCGTCCCCTAATCCTAACCCGTACGCTCACACTAACCCTCGCCCTCACACGTACGCTCCCCGTAAACCGTTGTCGTACCCTCACCTGGACCCTAAACCGTCCCCGTCCCCTAACCCTAACTCTAGCCCGAACCCTAATCCTAACCCTTCCCCGAAGCCTTCCCCTCACCCGTCCCCTAATCCTAACCCGTACGCTCACATTAAACCGCGCCCTCACACGTACGCTCCCCCTAAACCGTTGTCGTACCCTCATCTGGACCCTAAACCGTCCCCGTCCCCTAACTCTAACCCTAGCCCGAACCCTAACCCTAACACTTCCCCGAAGCCTTCCCCTCTCCTGTCCCCTAATCCTAACCCGTACGCTCACACTAACCCGCGCTCTCACAAGTACGCTCCCCCTCAACCATTGTCGTACCCTCACCTGGACCCTAAACCGTCCCCGTCCCCTAACCCTAATCCTAGCTTGAACCCTAACCCTAACACTTCGCCGAAGCCTTCCCCTCACCGGTCCCCTAATCCTAACCCGTACGCTCACACTAACCCGCGCCCTCACACGTACGCTCCCCCTAAACCTTTGTCGTACCCTCACCTGGACCCTAAACCGTCCCCATCCCCTAACCCTAACCCTAGCCCGAACCCTAACCCTAACCCTTCCCCGAAGCCTTCCCCTCACCCGTCCCCTAATCCTAACCCGTACGCTCACACTAACCCGCGCCCTCACACGTACGCTCCCCCTAAACCATTGTCGTACCCTCACCTGGACCCAAAACCGTCCCCGTCACGTAACCCTAACCCTAGCCTGAACCATAACCCTAACCCTTCCCGAAGCCTTCCCCTCACCCGTCCCCTAATCCTACCCCGTACGCTCACACTAACCCGCGCCCTCACACGTACGCTCCCCCTAAACAGTTGTCGTACCCTCACCTGGACCCTAAACCGTCCCCATCCCCTAACCCTAACCCTAGCCCGAACCCTAACTTTAACCCTTCCCCGAAGCCTTCCCCTCACCCGTCCCCTAATCCTAACCCGTACGCTCACACTAACCCACGCCCTCACACGTACGCTGCCCCTAAACCGTTGTCGTACCCTCACCTGGACCCTAAACCGTCCCCGTCCCCTAACCCTAACCCTAGCCCGAACCCTAACCCTAACCCTTCCCCGAAGCCTTCCCCTCACCCGTCCCCTAATCCTAACCCGTACGCTCACACTAACCTGCGTCCTCACACGTACGCTCCTCCTAAACCATTGTCGTACCTTCACCTGGACCCTAAACCGTCCCCATCCCCTAACCCTAACCCTAGCCCGAACCCTAACCCTAAACCTTCCCCGAAGCCTTCCCCTCACCCGTCCCCTAATCCTAACCCGTACCCTAACACTAACCCGTGCCCTCACACGTACGCTCCCCCTAAACCGTTGTCGTACCCTCATCTGGACCCTAAACCGTCCCCGTCCCCAACCCTAACCCTAGCTCGAACCCTAAACCTAACCCTTCCCCGAAGCCTTCCCCTCACCAGTCCCCTAATCCTAAACCGTACGCTCACACTAACCCGCGCCCTCACACGTACGCTCCCCCTAAACCGTTGTCGTACCCTCACCTGGATCCAAAACCGTCCCCATCCCCTAACCCTAACACTAGCCCGAACACTAACCCTAACCCTTCCCCGAAGCCTTCCCCTCACCCGTCCCCAATCCTAACCCGTACGCTCACACTAACCCGCGCCCTCACACGTACGCTCCCCCTAAACCGTTGTCGTACCCTCACCTGGACCCTAAAACGTCCCTGTCCCCTAACCCTAACTCTAGCCCGAACCCTAACCCTAACCCTTCCCCGAAGCCTTCCCCTCACCCGTCCCCTAATCCTAACACGTACGCTCACACTAACCCGCGCCCTCACACGTACGATCCCCCTAAACCGTTGTCGTACACTCACCTGGACCCTAAACCGTTCTCGTCCGCTAACCGTAACCCTAGACCGAACCCTAAACCTATCCCTTCCCCGAAGCCTTCCCCTCACCCGTCCCATAATCCTAACCCGTACGCTCACACTAAACCGCGCCCTCACACGTACGCTCCCCCTAAACCGTTGTCATACCCTCACCTGGACCCTAAACCGTCCCCGTCCCCTAACCCTAACCCTAGCCCGAACCCTAACCCTAACCCTTCCCCGAAGCCTTCCCCTCACCCGTCCCCGAATCCTAACCCGTACGCTCACACTAACTCGCGCCCTCACATGTACGCTCCCCCTAAACCGTTGTCGTACCCTCACCTGGACCCTAAACCGTCCCCGTCCCCTAACCCTAACCCTAGCCTGAATCCTAAACCTAACCCTTCCCCAAAGCCTTCCCCTCACCCGTCCCCTAATCCTAACCCGTAGGCTCACACTAACCCGTACCCTCACAGGTATGCTCCCCTAAACCGTTATCGTACCCTCACGTGGACCCTAAACCGTCCCCGTCCCCTAACCCTAACCCTAGCCCGAACCCTAACCCTAACCCTTCCCCGAAGCTTTCCCCTCATCCGTCCCCTAATCCTAAACCGTACGCTCACACTAACCCGAGTCCTCACATGTATGCTCCCCCTCAACCGTTCTCGTACACTCACCTGGACCCTAAACCGTCCCCGTACCCTAACCCTAACCCTAGCCCGTACCCTAACACTAACTCTTCCCCGATTCCTTCCCCTCACCCGTCCCCTAATCCTAACCCGTACGCTCACACTAACCCGCGCCCTCACACGTACGCTCCCCCTAAACCGTTGTCGTACCCTCACCTGGACCCTAAACCGTCCCCGTCCCCTAACCCTAACCCTAGCCCGAACCCTAATCCTAATCCTAACCCTTCCCCTTAGCCTTCCCCTCACCCGTCCCCTAATCCTAACCCGTACGCTCACCTTAACACGAGCCCTCACACGTACGCTCTTCCTAAAGGGTTGTCGTACCATCACCTGGACCCTAAACCGTCCCCTTCCCCTAACCCTAAACCTAGCCCGAACCCTAACCCTAACCCTTCCCCGAAGCCTTCCCCTCACCCGTCCCCTAATCCTAAACCGTACACTCACATTAACCCGCGCCCTCACACGTACGCTCCCCCTCAACCGTTGTCGTACCCTCACCTGGACCCTAAACCGTCCCCGTCCCCTAACCCTAACCCTAGCCCGAACCCTAACCCTAACCCTTCCCCGAAGCCTTCCCCTCACCCGTCCCCAATCCTAACCCGTACGCTAACACTAACCCGCGCCCTCACACGTACGCTCCCCCTAAACCGTTGTCGTACCCTCACCTGGACCCTAAACCGTCCCCGTCCCCTAACCCTAACCCTAGCCCGAACCCTAACTCTAACCATTCCCCGAAGCCTTCCCCTCACCCGTCCCCTAATCCTAACCCGTACGCTAACACTAACCCGCGCCCTCACACGTACGCTCCCCCTAAACCGTTGTCGTACCATCATCTGGACCCTAAACCGTCCCCTTCCCCAACCCTATCCCTAGCTTGAACCCTAAACCTAACGCTTCCCCGAAGCCTTACCCTCACCCGTCCCCTAATCCTAAACCGTATGCTCACACTAACCCGCGCCCTCACACGTACGCTCCCCCTAAACCGTTGCCGTACCCTCACTTGGACCCTAAACCGTCCCCGTCCCCTAACCCTAACCCTAGCCCGAACCATAACCCTAACCCTTCCCCGAAGCCTTCCCCTCACCCGTCCCCAAATCCTACCCCGTACTCTCACACTAACCCGCGCCCTCACACGTACGCTCCCCCTAAACCGTTTTCGTACCCTCACCTGGACCCTAAACCGTCCCCGTCCCCTAACCCTAACCCTAGCCCGAACCCTAACCCTAACCCTTCCCCGAAGCCTTCCCCTCACCCGTCCCCTAATCCTAACCCGTACACTCACACTAAACCACGGCCTCACACGTACGCTCCCCCTAAACCGTTCTCGTACCATCACCTGGACCCTAAACCGTCCCCGTCCCCTAACCCTAACCCTAGCCCTAACCCTAACACTAACCCTTCCCCGAAGCCTTCCCCTCACCCGTCCCCTAATCCTAACCCGTACGCTCACACTAACCCTCGCCCTCACACGTACGCTCACCCTAAACCGTTGTCGTACCCTCACCTGGACCCTAAACCGTCCCCGTCCCCTAACCCTAACTCTAGCCCGAACCCTAATCCTAACCCTTCTCCGAAGCCTTCCCCTCACCCGTCCACTAATCCTAACCCGTACGCTCACATTAAACCGCGCCCTCACACGTACGCTCCCCCTAAACCGTTGTCATACCCTCATCTGGACCCTAAACCGTCCCCGTCCCCTAACTCTAACCCTAGCCCGAACCCTAACCCTAACACTTCCCCGAAGCCTTCCCCTCTCCTGTCCCCTAATCCTAACCCGTACGCTCACACTAACCCGCGCCCTCACAAGTACGCTCCCCCTCAACCATTGTCGTACCCTCACCTGGACCCTAAACCGTCCCCGTCCCCTAACCCTAACCCTAGCTTGAACCCTAACCCTAACACTTCGCCGAAGCCTTCCCCTCACCCGTCCCCTAATCCTAACCCGTACGCTCACACTAACCCGCGCCCTCACACGTACGCTCCCCCTAAACCTTTGTCGTACCCTCACCTGGACCCTAAACCGTCCCCATCCCCTAACCCTAACCCTAGCCCGAACCCTCACCTTAACCCTTCCCCGAAGCCTTCCCCTCACCCGTCCCCTAATCCTAACCCGTACGCTCACACTAACCCGCGCCCTCACACGTACGCTCCCCCTAAACCATTGTCGTACCCTCACCTGGACCCTAAACCGTCCCCGTCACGTAACCCTAACCCTAGCCCGAACCATAACCCTAACCCTTCCCGAAGCCTTCCCCTCACCCGTCCCCTAATCCTACCCCGTACGCTCACACTAACCCGCGCCCTCACACGTACGCTCCCCCTAAACAGTTGTCGTACCCTCACCTGGACCCTAAACCGTCCCCATCCCCTAACCCTAACCCTAGGCCGAACCCTAACCCTAACCCTTCCCCGAAGCCTTCCCCTCACCCATCCCCTAATCCTAACCAGTACACTCACACTAAACCACGGCCTCACACGTACGCTCCCCCTAAACCGTTCTCGTACCCTCACCTGGACCCTAAACCGTCCCCGTCCCCTAACCCTAACCCTAGCCCGAACCCTAACCTTAACCCTTCCCCGAAGCCTTCCCCTCACCCGTCCCCTAATCCTAACCCGTACGCTCACACTAACCCACGCCCTCACACGTACGCTGCCCCTAAACCGTTGTCGTACCCTCACATGGACCCTAAACCGTCCCCGTCCCCTAACCCTAACCCTAGCCCGAACCCTAACCCTAACCCTTCCAGAAGCCTTCCCCTCACCCGTCCCCTAATCCTAACCCGTAAGCTCACACTAACCTGCGTCCTCACACGTACGCTCCCCCTAAACCATTGTCGTACCTTCACCTGGACCCTAAACCGTCCCCATCCCCTAACCCTAACCCTAGCCCGAACCCTAACCCTAAAGCTTCCCCGAAGCCTTCCCCTCACCCGTCCCCTAATCCTAACCCGTACCCTAACACTAACCCTTGCCCTCACACGTACGCTCCCACTAAACCGTTGTCGTACCCTCATCTGGACCCTAAACCGTCCCCGTCCCCAACCCTAACCCTAGCTCGAACCCTAAACCTAACCCTTCCCCGAAGCCTTCCCCTCACCCGTCCCCTAATCCTAAACCGTACGCTCACACTAACCCGCGCCCCCACACGTACGCTCCCCCTAAACCGTTGTCATACCCTCACCTGGATCCAAAACCGTCCCCATCCCCTAACCCTAACCCTAGCCCGAACACTAACCCTAACCCTTCCCCAAAGCCTTCCCCTCACCCGTCCCCAATCCTAACCCGTACGCTCACACTAACCCGCGCCCTCACACGTACGCTCCCCCTAAACCGTTGTCGTACCCTCACCTGGACCCTAAAACGTCCCTGTCCCCTAACCCTAACCCTAGCCCGAACCCTAACCCTAACCCTTCCCCGAAGCCTTCCCCTCACCCGTCCCCTAATCCTAACCCGTACGCTCACACTAACCCGCGCCCTCACACGTACGATCCCCCTAAACCGTTGTCGTACACTCACCTGGACCCTAAACCGTTCCCGTCCGCTAACCGTAACCCTAGCCCGAACCCTAAACCTATCCCTTCCCCGAAGCCTTCCCCTCACCCGTCCCATAATCCTAACCCGTACGCTCACACTAAACCGCGCCCTCACACGTACGCTCCCCCTAAACCGTTGTCATACCCTCACCTGGACCCTAAACCGTCCCCATCCCCTAACCCTAACCCTAGCCCGAACCCTAACCCTAACACTTCCCCGAAGCCTTCCCCTCACCCGTCCCCGAATCCTAACCCGTACGCTCACACTAACTCGCGCCCTCACATGTACGCTCCCCGTAAACCGTTGTCGTACCCTCACCTGGACCCTAAACCGTCCCCGTCCCCTAACCCTAACCCTAGCCTGAATCCTAAACCTAACCCTTCCCCAAAGCCTTCCCCTCATCCGTCCCCTAATCCTAACCCGTACGCTCACACTAACCCGTACCCTCACACGTATGCTCCCCTAAACCGTTGTCGTACCCTCACGTGGACCCTAAACCGTCCCCGTCCCCTAACCCTAACCCTAGCCCGAACCCTAACCGTAACCCTTCCCCGAAGCTTTCCCGTCATCCGTCCCCTAATCCTAACCCGTACGCTCACACTAACCCGAGTCCTCACATGTATGCTCCCCCTCAACCGTTCTCGTACACTCACCTGGACCCTAAACCGTCCCCGTACCCTAACCCTAACCCTAGCCCGTACCCTAACACTAACTCTTCCCCGATTCCTTCCCCTCACCCGTCCCCTAATCCTAACCCGTACGCTCACACTAACCCGCGCCCTCACACGTACGCTCCCCCTAAACAGTTGTCGTACCCTCACCTGGACCCTAAACCGTCCCCGTCCCCTAACCCTAACCCTAGCCCGAACCCTAACCCTAACCCTTCCCCGAAGCCTTCCCCTCACCCGTCCCCTAATCCTAACCCGTACGCTCACACTAACCCGCGTCCTCACACGTACGCTCCCCCTAAACCATTTTCGTACCCTCAACTGGACCCTAAAACGTCCCCATCCCCTAACCCTAACCCTAGCCCGAACCCTAACCCTAAACCTTCCCCGAAGCCTTCCCCTAATCCTAACCCGTACGCTAATCCTAACCCGTACGCTAACACTAACCCTCGCCCTCACACGTACGCTCCCACTAAACCGTTGTCGTACCCTTATCTGGACCCTAAACCGTCCCCGTCCCCAACCCTAACCCTAGCTCGAACCCTAACCCTAACACTTCCCCGAAGCCTTCCCCTCACCCGTCCCCTAATCCTAACCCGTACGCTCACACTAACCTGCGCCCTCACACGTACGCTCCCCCTAAACCGTTGTCGTACCCTCACCTGGACCCTAAACCGTCCCCGTCCCCTAACCCTAACCCTAGCCCGAACCCTAAACCTAACCCTAACCCTTCCCGGAAGCCTTCCCCTCACCCGTCCCCTAATCCTAACCCGTACGCTCACACTAACACGCGCCCTCACACGTACGCTCCCCCTAAACCATTGTCGTACCCTCACCTGGACCCTAAACCGTCCCCGTCCCCTAACACTAACCCTAGCCCGAACCCTAACCCTAACCCGTCCCCGAAGCCTTCCCCTCACCCGTCCCCTAATCCTAAACCGTACGCTCACACTAACCCGCGCCCTCACACGTACGCTCCCCCTAAACCGTTGTCGTACCCTCACGTGGACCCTAAACCGTCCCCGTCCAGTAACCCTAACCCTAGCCCGAACCCTAACTCTAACCCTTCCCCTCACCCGTCCCCTAATCCTAACCCGTACGCTCACATTAAACCGCGCCCTCACACGTACGCTCCCCCTAAACAGTTGTCGTACCCTCATCTGGACCCTAAACCGTCCCCGTCCCCTAACCCTAACCCTAGCCCGAACCCTAACCCTAACACTTCCCCGAAGCCTTCCCCTCTCCTGTCCCCTAATCCTAACGCGTACGCTCACACTAACCCGCGCCCTCACAAGTACGCTCCCCCTCAACCATTGTCGTACCCTCACCTGGACCCTAAACCGTCCCAGTCCCCTAACCCTAACCCTAGCTTGAACCCTAAACCTAACACTTCGCCGAAGCCTTCCCCTCACCCGTCCCCTAATCCTAACCCGTACGCTCACACTAACCCGCGTCCTCACACGTACGCACCCCCTAAACCATTTTCGTACCCTCACCTGGACCCTAAACCGTCCCCATCCCCTAACCCTAACCCTAGCCCGAACCCTAACCCTAAACCTTCCCCGAAGCCTTCCCCGCACCCGTCCCCTAATCCTAACCCGTACGCTAACACTATCCCGCGCCCTCACACGTATGCTCCCACTAAACCGTTGTCGTACCCTCATCTGGACCCTTAACCGTCCCCGTCCCCAACCCTAACCCTAGCTCGAACCCTAACCCTAACACTTCCCCGAAGCCTTCCCCTCACCGTCCCCTAATCCTAACCCGTACGCTCACACTAACCCGCGCCCTCACACGTACGCTCCCCCTAAACCGTTGTCGTACCCTCACCTGGACCCTAAACCGTCCCCGTCCCATAACCCTAACCCTAGCCCGAACCCTAACCCTAACCCTTCCCCGAAGCCTTCCCCTCACCCGTCCCCTAATCCTAACCCGTACATTCACGCTAACCCGCGCCCTCACAAGTACGCTCCCCCTCAACCGTTGTCGTACCCTCACCTGGACCCTAAACCGTCCCCGTCCCCTAACCCTAACCCTAGCTCGAACCCTAAACCTAACCCTAACCCTTCCCCGAAGCCTTCCCCTCACCCGTCCCCTAATCCTAACCCGTACGCTCACACTAACCCGCGCCCTCACATGTACGCTCCCCCTAAACCGTTGTCGTACCCTCACCTGGACCCTAAACCGTCCCCATCCCCTAACCCTAACCCTAGCCCGAACCCTAACCCTAACCCTTCCCCGAAGCCTTCCCCTCACCCGTCCCCTAATCCTAACCCGTACGCTCACACTAACCCGCGCCCTCACACGTACGCTCCCCCTAAACCGTTGTCGTACCCTCACCTGGACCCTAAACCGTCCCCGTCCCCTAACCCTAACCCTAGCCCGAACCATAACCCTAATCCTTCCCCAAAGTCTTCCCCTCACCCGTCCCCTAATCCTACCCCGTACGCTCACACTAACCCGCGCCCTCACACGTACGCTCCCCCTAAACCGTTGTCATACCCTCATCTGAACCCTAAACCGTCCCCGTCCCCAACCCTAACGCTAGCTCGAACCCTAAACCTAACCCTTCCCCGAAGCCTTCCCCTCACCCGTCCCCTAATCCTAACCCGTACGCTCACACTAACCCGCGCCCTCACACGTACGCTCCCCCTAAACCGTTGTCGTACCCTCATCTGGACCCACAACCGTCCCCATCCCCTAACCCTAACCCTAGCCCGAACACTAACCCTAACCCTTCCCCGAAGCCTTCCCCTCACCCGTCCCCAATCCTAACCCGTACGCTCACACTAACCCGCGCCCTCACACGTACGCTCCCCCTAAACCGTTGTCGTACCCTCACCTGGACCCTAAACCGTCCCCGTCCCCTAACCCTAACTCTAGCCCGAACCCTAACCCTAACCCTTCCCCGAAGCCTTCCCCTCACCCGTCCCCTAATCCTAACCCGTACGCTCACACTAACCCGCGCCCTCACACGTACGCTCCCCCTAAACCGTTGTCGTACCCTCACCTGGACCCTAAACCGTCCCCGTCCCCTAACCCTAACCCTAGCCCGAACCCTAACCCTAACCCTTCCCCGAAGCCTTCCCCTCACCCGTCCCCTAATCCTAACCCGTACGCTCACACTAACCCGCGCCCTCACACGTACGCTCCCCCTAAACCGTTGTCGTACCCTCACCTGGACCCTAAACCGTCCCCGTCCCCTAACCCTAACCCTAGCCCGAACCATAACCCTAACCCTTCCCCGAAGCCTTCCCCTCACCCGTCCCCTAATCCTAACGCGTACGCTCACACTAACCCGCGCCCTCACACGTACGCTCCCAATAAACCGTTGTCGTACCCTCACCTGGACCCTAAACCGTCCCTGTCCCCTAACCCTAACCCTAGCCCGAACACTAACCCTAACCCTTCCCCGATGCCTTCCCCTGACCCGTCCCCTAATCCTAACACGTACGCTAAAACTAACCCGCGCCCTCACACGTACGCTCCCCCTAAACCGTTGTCGTACCCTCAACTGGACCCTAAACCGTCCCCGTCCCCTAGCCTTAACCCTAGCCCGCACCCTAACCCTAACCCTTTCCCGAAGCCTTCCCCTCACCCGTCTCCTAATCCTAACCCGTACGCTCACACTAATCGGCGCCCTCACACGTATGCTCCCCTTAAACCGTTGTCGTACCCTCACCTGGACCCTAAACCGTCCCCGTCCCCGTCCCATAACCCTAGCCCAAACCCTAACTCTAACCCTTCCCCGAAGCCTTCCCCTCACCCGTCCCCTAATCCTAACCCGTACGCTCACACTAACCCGCGCCCTCACACGTACGCTCCCCGTAAACCGTTGTCGTACCCTCAGCTGGACCCTAAACCGTCCCCGTCCCCTATCTCTAACCCTAGCCCGAACCCTAAGCCTAACCCTTCCCCGAAGCATTCCCCTCACCCGTCCCCTAATCCTAACCCGTACGGTCACACTAACCCACGCCCTCACACGTACCCTCCCCCTAAACCGTTGTCGTACCCTCACCTGGACCCTAAACCGTCCCCGTCTCCTAACCCTAACCCTAGCCCGAACCCTAACCCTAACCCTTCCCCGAAACCTTCCCCTCACCCGTCCCCTAATCCTAACCCGTACGTTCACACTAACCCGCGCCCTCAAACGTACGCTCCCCCTAAACCGTTGTCATACCCTCACCTGGACCCTAAACCGTCCAAGTCCCCTAACCCTAACCCTAGACCGAACCCTAACCCTAAACCTTCCCCGAAGCCTTCCCCTCACCCGTCCCCAATCCTAACCCGTACGCTCACACTAACCCGCGCCCTCACACGTACGCTCCCCCTAAACCGTTGTCGTACCCTCACCTGGACCCTAAACCGTCCCCGTCCCCTAACCCTAACTCTAGCCCGAACCCTAACCCTAACCCTTCCCCGAAGCCTTCCCCTCACCCGTCCCCTAATCCTAACCCGTACGCTCACACTAACCCGCGCCCTCACACGTACGCTCCCCCTAAACCGTTGTCGTACCCTCACCTGGACCCTAAACCGTCCCCGTCCCCTAACCCTAACCCTAGCCCGAACCCTAACCCTAACACTTCCCCGAAGCCTTCCCCTCACCCGTCCCCTAATCCTAACCCGTACGCTCACACTAACCCGCGCCCTCACACGTACGCTCCCCCTAAACCGTTGTCGTACCCTCACCTGGACCCTAAACCGTCCCCGTCCCCTAACCCTAACCCTAGCCCGAACCATAACCCTAACCCTTCCCCGAAGCCTTCCCCTCACCCGTCCCCTAATCCTAACGCGTACGCTCACACTAACCCGCGCCCTCACACGTACGCTCCCAATAAACCGTTGTCGTACCCTCACCTGGACCCTAAACCGTCCCCGTCCCCTAACCCTAACCCTAGCCCGAACCCTAACCTTAACCCTTCCCCGAAGCCTTCCCCTCACCCGTCCCCTAATCCTAACCCGTACGCTCACACTAACCCACGCCCTCACACGTACGCTGCCCCTAAACCGTTGTCGTACCCTCACCTGGACCCTAAACCGTCCCCGTCCCCTAACCCTAACCCTAGCCCGAACCCTAACCCTAACCCTTCCCCGAAGCCTTCCCCTCACCCGTCCCCTAATCCTAACCCGTACGCTCACACTAACCTGCGTCCTCACACGTACGCTCCCCCTAAACCATTGTCGTACCTTCACCTGGACCCTAAACCGTCCCCATCCCCTAACACTAACCCTAGCCCAAACCCTAACCCTAAACCTTCCCCGAAGCCTTCCCCTCACCCGTCCCCTAATCCTAACCCGTACATTCACACTAACCCGCGCCCTCACACGTACACTCCCCCTCAACCGTTGTCGTACCCTCACCTGGACCCTAAACCGTCCCCGTCCACTAACCCTAACCCTAGCCCGAACCCTAAACCTAACCCTAACCCTTCCCCGAAGCCTTCCCCTCAACCGTCCCCTAATCCTAACCCGTACGCTCACACTAACCCGCGCCCTCACACGTACGCTCCCCCTAAACCGTTGTCGTACCCTCACCTGGACCCTAAACCGTCCCCGTCACCTAACCCTAACCCTAGCCCGAACCCTAACCCTAACTCTTCCCCGAAGCCTTCCCCTCACCCGTCCCCTAATCCTAACCCGTACGCTCACACTAACCCGCGCCCTCACATGTACGCTCCCCCTAAACCGTTGTCGTACCCTCACCTGGACCCTAAACCGTCCCCATCCCCTAACCCTAACCCTAGCCCGAACCCTAACCCTAACCCTTCTCCGAAGCCTTCCCCTCACCCGTCCCCTAATCCTAACCCGTACGCTCACACTAACCCGCGCCCTCACACGTACGCTCCCCCTAAACCGTTGTCGTACCCTCACCTGGACCCTAAACCGTCCCCGTCCCCTAACCCTAACCCTAGCCCGAACCATAACCCTAACCCTTCCCCGAAGTCTTCCCCTCACCCGTCCCCTAATCCTACCCCGTACGCTCACACTAACCCGCGCCCTCACACGTACGCTCCCCCTAAACCGTTGTCATACCCTCATCTGAACCCTAAACCGTCCCCGTCCCCAACCCTAACGCTAGCTCGAACCCTATACCTAACCCTTCCCCGAAGCCTTCCCCTCACCCGTCCCCTAATCCTAACCCGTACGATCACACTAACCCGCGCCCTCACACGTACGCTCCCCCTAAACCGTTGTCGTACCCTCATCTGGACCCACAACCGTCCCCATCCCCTAACCCTAACCCTAGCCCGAACACTAACCCTAACCCTTCCCCGAAGCCTTCCCCTCACCCGTCCCCAATCCTAACCCGTACGCTCACACTAACCCGCGCCCTCACACGTACGCTCCCCCTAAACCGTTGTCGTACCCTCACCTGGACCCTAAACCGTCCCCGTCCCCTAAGCCTAACTCTAGCCCGAACCCTAACCCTAACCCTTCCCCGAAGCCTTCCCCTCACCCGTCCCCTAATCCTAACCCGTACGCTCACACTAACCCGCGCCCTCACACGTACGCTCCCCCTAAACCGTTGTCGTACCCTCACCTGGACCCTAAACCGTCCCCGTCACCTAACCCTAACCCTAGCCCGAACCCTAACCCTAACTCTTCCCCGAAGCCTTCCCCTCACCCGTCCCCTAATCCTAACCCGTACGCTCACACTAACCCGCGCCCTCACATGTACGCTCCCCCTAAACCGTTGTCGTACCCTCACCTGGACCCTAAACCGTCCCCATCCCCTAACCCTAACCCTAGCCCGAACCCTAACCCTAACCCTTCCCCGATGCCTTCCCCTGACCCGTCCCCTAATCCTAACACGTACGCTAAAACTAACCCGCGCCCTCACACGTACGCTCCCCCTAAACCGTTGTCGTACCCTCAACTGGACCCTAAACCGTCCCCGTCCCCTAGCCTTAACCCTAGCCCGCACCCTAACCCTAACCCTTTCCCGAAGCCTTCCCCTCACCCGTCCCCTAATCCTAACCCGTACGCTCACACTAATTGGCGCCCTCACACGTATGCTCCCCTTAAACCGTTGTCGTACCCTCACCTGGACCCTAAACCGTCCCCGTCCCCGTCCCATAACCCTAGCCCAAACCCTAACTCTAACCCTTCCCCGAAGCCTTCCCCTCACCCGTCCCCTAATCCTAACCCGTACGCTCACACTAACCCGCGCCCTCACACGTACGCTCCCCCTAAACCGTTGTCGTACCCTCAGCTGGACCCTAAACCGTCCCCGTCCCCTATCTCTAACCCTAGCCCGAACCCTAAGCCTAACCCTTCCCCGAAGCATTCCCCTCACCCGTCCCCTAATCCTAACCCGTACGGTCACACTAACCCACGCCCTCACACGTACCCTCCCCCTAAACCGTTGTCGTACCCTCACCTGGACCCTAAACCGTCCCCGTCTCCTAACCCTAACCCTAGCCCGAACCCTAACCCTAACCCTTCCCCGAAACCTTCCCCTCACCCGTCCCCTAATCCTAACCCGTACGTTCACACTAACCCGCGCCCTCAAACGTACGCTCCCCCTAAACCGTTGTCATACCCTCACCTGGACCCTATACCGTCCAAGTCCCCTAACCCTAACCCTAGACCGAACCCTAACCCTAAACCTTCCCCGAAGCCTTTCCCTCACCCGTCCCCTAATCCTAACCCGTACGCTCACACTAACCCGCGCCCTCACACGTACGCTCCCCCTAAACCGTTGTCGTACCCTCACCTGGACCCTAAACCGTCCCCATCCCCTAACCCTTACCCTAGCCCGAACCCTAATCCTAACCCTTCCCCGAAGCATTCCCCTCACCCGTCCCCTAATCCTACCCCGGACGCTCACACTAACCCGCGCCCTCACACGTACGCTCCCCCTAAACAGTTGTCGTACCCTCACCTGGACCCTAAATCGTCCCCGTCCCCTAACCCTAACCCTAGCCCGAACCCTAACCCTAACCCTTCCCCGAAGCCTTCCCCTCACTCGTCCCCTAATCCTAACCAGTACACTCACACTAAACCACGGCCTCACACGTACGCTCCCCCTAAACCATTCTCGTACCCTCACCTGGACCCTAAACCGTCCCCGTCCCCTAACCCTAACCCTAGCCCGAACCCTAACCTTAACCCTTCCCCGAAGCCTTCCCCTCACCCGTCCCCTAATCCTAACCCGTACGCTCACACTAACCCACGCCCTCACACGTACGCTGCCCCTAAACCGTTGTCGTACCCTCACCTGGACCCTAAACCGTCCCCGTCCCCTAACCCTAACCCTAGCCCGAACCCTAACCCTAACCCTTCCCCGAAGCCTTCCCCTCACCCGTCCCCTAATCCTAACCCGTACGCTCACACTAACCTGCGTCCTCACACGTACGCTCCCCCTAAACCATTGTCGTACCTTCACCTGGACCCTAAACCGTCCCCATCCCCTAACACTAACCCTAGCCCAAACCCTAACCCTAAACCTTCCCCGAAGCCTTCCCCTCACCCGTCCCCTAATCCTAACCCGTACATTCACACTAACCCGCGCCCTCACACGTACACTCCCCCTCAACCGTTGTCGTACCCTCACCTGGACCCTAAACCGTCCCCGTCCACTAACCCTAACCCTAGCCCGAACCCTAAACCTAACCCTAACCTTTCCCCGAAGCCTTCCCCTCAACCGTCCCCTAATCCTAACCCGTACGCTCACACTAACCCGCGCCCTCACACGTACGCTCCCCCTAAACCGTTGTCGTACCCTCACCTGGACCCTAAACCGTCCCCGTCACCTAACCCTAACCCTAGCCCGAACCCTAACCCTAACTCTTCCCCGAAGCCTTCCCCTCACCCGTCCCCTAATCCTAACCCGTACGCTCACACTAACCCGCGCCCTCACATGTCCGCTCCCCCTAAACCGTTGTCGTACCCTCACCTGGACCCTAAACCGTCCCCATCCCCTAACCCTAACCCTAGCCCGAACCCTAACCCTAACCCTTCTACGAAGCCTTCCCCTCACCCGTCCCCTAATCCTAACCCGTACGCTCACACTAACCCGCGCCCTCACACGTACGCTCCCCCTAAACCGTTGTCGTACCCTCACCTGGACCCTAAACCGTCCCCGTCCCCTAACCCTAACCCTAGCCCGAACCATAACCCTAACCCTTCCCCGAAGTCTTCCCCTCACCCGTCCCCTAATCCTACCCCGTACGCTCACACTAACCCGCGCCCTCACACGTACGCTCCCCCTAAACCGTTGTCATACCCTCATCTGAACCCTAAACCGTCCCCGTCCCCAACCCTAACGCTAGCTCGAACCCTATACCTAACCCTTCCCCGAAGCCTTCCCCTCACCCGTCCCCTAATCCTAACCCGTACGATCACACTAACCCGCGCCCTCACACGTACGCTCCCCCTAAACCGTTGTCGTACCCTCATCTGGACCCACAACCGTCCCCATCCCCTAACCCTAACCCTAGCCCGAACACTAACCCTAACCCTTCCCCGAAGCCTTCCCCTCACCCGTCCCCAATCCTAACCCGTACGCTCACACTAACCCGCGCCCTCACACGTACGCTCCCCCTAAACCGTTGTCGTACCCTCACCTGGACCCTAAACCGTCCCCGTCCCCTAACCCTAACTCTAGCCCGAACCCTAACCCTAACCCTTCCCCGAAGCCTTCCCCTCACCCGTCCCCTAATCCTAACCCGTACGCTCACACTAACCCGCACCCTCACACGTACGTTCCCCCTAAACCGTTATCGTACCCTCACCTGGACCCTAAACCGTCCCCGTCCCCTAACCCTAACCCTAGCCCGAACCCTAACCCTAACCCTTCCCCGAAGCCTTCCCCTCACCCGTCCCCTAATCCTAACCCGTACGCTCACACTAACCCGTGCCCTCACACGTACGCTCCCCCTAAACCGTTGTCGTACCCTCACCTGGACCCTAAACCGTCCCTGTCCCCTAACCCTAACCCTAGCCTGAACACTAACCCTAACCCGTCCCCGATGCCTTCCCCTCACCCGTCCCCTAATCCTAACACGTACGCTAACACTAACCCGCGCCCTCACACGTACGCTCCCCCTAAACCGTTGTCGTACCCTCAACTGGACCCTAAACCGTCCCCGTCCCCTAGCCTTAACCCTAGCCCGCACCCTAACCCTAACCCTTTCCCGAAGCCTGCCCTTCACCCGTCCCCTAATCCTAACCCGTACGCTCACACTAATCGGCGCCCTCACACGTACGCTCCCCTTAAACCGTTGTCGTACCCTCACCTGGACCCTAAACCGTCCCCGTCCCCGTCCCCTAACCCTAGCCCAAACCCTAACTCTAACCCTTCCCCGAAGCCTTCCCCTCACCCGTCCCCTAATCCTAACCCGTACGCTCACACTAACCCGCGCCCTCACACGTACGCTCCCCCTAAACCGTTGTCGTACCCTCAGCTGGACCCTAAACCGTCCCCGTCCCCTATCTCTAACCCTAGCCCGAACCCTAACCCTAACCCTTCCCCGAAGCATTCCCCTCACCCTTCCCCTAATCCTAACCCGTACGGTCACACTAACCCACGCCCTCACACGTACGCTCCCCCTAAACCGTTGTCGTACCCTCACCTGGACCCTAAACCGTCCCCGTCCCCTAACCCTAACCCTAGCCCGAACCCTAACCCTAACCCTTCCCCGAAACCTTCCCCTCACCCGTCCCCTAATCCTAACCCGTACGTTCACACTAACCCGCGCCCTCACACGTACGCTCCCCCTAAACCGTTGTCATACCCTCACCTGGACCCTAAACCGTCCCCGTCCCCTAACCCTAACCCTAGACCGAACCCTAACCCTAACCCTTCCCCGAAGCCTTTCCCTCACCCGTCCCCTAATCCTAACCCGTACGCTCACACTAACCCGCGCCCTCACACGTACGCTCCCCCTAAACCGTTGTCGTACCCTCACCTGGACCCTAAACCGTCCCCATCCCCTAACCCTTACCCTAGCCCGAACCCTAACCCTAACCCTTCCCCGAAGCCTTCCCCTCACCCGTCCCCTAATCCTACCCCGTACGCTCACACTAACCCGCGCCCTCACACGTACGCTCCCCCTAAACCGTTGTCGTACCCTCACCTGGACCCTAAACCGTCCCCGTCCCCTAACCCTAACCCTAGCCCGAACCATAACCCTAACCCTTCCCCGAAGTCTTCCCCTCACCCGTCCCCTAATCCTACCCCGTACGCTCACACTAACCGGCGCCCTCACACGTACGCTCCCCCTAAACCGTTGTCATACCCTCATCTGAACCCTAAACCTTCCCCGTCCCCAACCCTAACGCTAGCTCGAACCCTAAACCTAACCCTTCCCCGAAGCCTTCCCCTCACCCGTCCCCTAATCCTAACCCGTACGATCACACTAACCCACGCCCTCACACGTACGCTCCCCCTAAACCGTTGTCGTACCCTCATCTGGACCCACAACCGTCCCCATCCCCTAACCCTAACCCTAGCCCGAACACTAACCCTAACCCTTCCCCGAAGCCTTCCCCTCACCCGTCCCCAATCCTAACCTGTACGCTCACACTAACCCGCGCCCTCACACGTACGCTCCCCCTAAACCGTTGTCGTACCCTCACCTGGACCCTAAACCGTCCCCGTCCCCTAACCCTAACTCTAGCCCGAACCCTAACCCTAACCCTTCCCCGAAGCCTTCCCCTCACCCGTCCCCTAATCCTAACCCGTACGCTCACACTAACCCGCACCCTCACACGTACGTTCCCCCTAAACCGTTGTCGTACCCTCACCTGGACCCTAAACCGTCCCCGTCCCCTAACCCTAACCCTAGCCCGAACCCTAACCCTAACCCTTCCCCGAAGCCTTCCCCTCACCCGTCCCCTAATCCTAACCCGTACGCTCACACTAACCCGCGCCCTCACACGTACGCTCCCCCTAAACCGTTGTCGTACCCTCACCTGGACCCTAAACCGTCCCCGTCCCCTAACCCTAACCCTAGCCCGAACCATAACCCTAACCCTTCCCCGAAGTCTTCCCCTCACCCGTCCCCTAATCCTAACGCGTACGCTCACACTAACCCGCGCCCTCACACGTACGCTCCCAATAAAACGTTGCCGTACCCTCACCTGGACCCTAAACCGTCCCTGTCCCCTAACCCTAACCCTAGCCCGAACACTAACCCTAACCCTTCCCCGATGCCTTCCCCTCACCCGTCCCCTAATCCTAACACGTACGCTAACACTAACCCGCGCCCTCACACGTATGCTCCCCCTAAACCGTTGTCGTACCCTCAACTGGACCCTAAACCGTCCCCGTCCCCTAGCCTTAACCCTAGCCCGCACCCTAACCCTAACCCTTTCCCGAAGCCTTCCCCTCACCCGTCCCCTAATCCTAACCCGTACGCTCACACTAATCGGCGCCCTCACACGTACGCTCCCCTTAAACCGTTGTCGTACCCTCACCTGGACCCTAAACCGTCCCCGTCCCCGTCCCCTAACCCTAGCCCAAACCCTAACTCTAACCCTTCCCCGAAGCCTTCCCCTCACCCGTCCCCTAATCCTAACCCGTACGCTCACACTAACCCGCGCCCTCACACGTACGCTCCCCCTAAACCGTTGTCGTACCCTCAGCTGGACCCTAAACCGTCCCCGTCCCCTATCTCTAACCCTAGCCCGAACCCTAACCCTAACCCTTCCCCGAAGCATTCCCCTCACCCGTCCCCTAATCCTAACCCGTACGGTCACACTAACCCACGCCCTCACACGTACGCTCCCCCTGAACCGTTGTCGTACCCTCACCTGGACCCTAAACCGTCCCCGTCCCCTAACCCTAACCCTAGCCCGAACCCTAACCCTAACCCTTCCCCGAAACCTTCCCCTCACCGGTCCCCTAATCCTAACCCGTACGTTCACACTAACCCGCGCCCTCACACGTACGCTCCCCCTAAACCGTTGTCATACCCTCACCTGGACCCTAAACCTTCCCCGTCCCCTAACCCTAACCCTAGACCGAACCCTAACCCTAACCCTTCCCCGAAGCCTTTCCCTCACCCGTCCCCTAATCCTAACCCGTACGCTCACACTAACCCGCGCCCTCACACGTACGCTCCCCCTAAACCGTTGTCGTACCCTCACCTGGACCCTAAACCGTCCCCATCCCCTAACCCTTACCCTAGCCCGAACCCTAACCCTAACCCTTCCCCGAAGCCTTCCCCTCACCCGTCCCCTAATCCTACCCCGTACGCTCACACTAACCTGCGCCCTCACACGTACGCTCCCACTAAACAGTTGTCGTACCCTCACCTGGACCCTAAATCGTCCCCGTCCCCTAACCCTAATCCTAGCCCGAACCCTAACCCTAACCCTTCCCCGAAGCCTTCCCCTCACTCGTCCCCTAATCCTAACCAGTACACTCACACTAAACCACGGCCTCACACGTACGCTCCCCCTAAACCGTTCTCGTACCCTCACCTGGACCCTAAACCGTCCCCGTCCCCTAACCCTAACCCTAGCCCGAACCCTAACCTTAACCCTTCCCCGAAGCCTTCCCCTCACCCGTCCCCTAATCCTAACCCGTACGCTCACACTAACCCACGCCCTCACACGTACGCTGCCCCTAAACCGTTGTCGTACCCTCACCTGGACCCTAAACCGTCCCCGTCCCCTAACCCTAACCCTAGCCCGAACCCTAACCCTAACCCTTCCCCGAAGCCTTCCCCTCACCCGTCCCCTAATCCTAACCCGTACGCTCACACTAACCTGCGTCCTCACACGTACGCTCCCCCTAAACCATTGTCGTACCTTCACCTGGACCCTAAACAGTCCCCATCCCCTAACACTAACCCTAGCCCAAACCCTAACCCTAAACCTTCCCCGAAGCCTTCCCCTCACCCGTCCCCTAATCCTAACCCGTACGCTCACACTAACCCGCGCCCTCAAATGTACGCTCCCCCTAAACCGTTGTCGTACCCTCACCTGGACCCTAAACCGTCCCCATCCCCTAACCCTAACCCTAGCCCGAACCCTAATCCTAACCCTTCGCCGAAGCCTTCCCCTCACCCGTCCCCTAATCCTAACCCGTACGCTCACACTAACCCGCGCCCTCACACGTACGCTCCCCCTAAACCGTTGTCGTACCCTCACCTGGACCCTAAACCGTCCCCGTCCCCTAACCCTAACCCTAGCCCGAACCATAACCCTAACCCTTCCCCGAAGTCTTCCCCTCACCCGTCCCCTAATCCTACCCCGTACGCTCACACTAACCCGCGCCCTCACACGTACGCTCCCCCTAAACCGTTGTCATACCCTCATCTGAACCCTAAACCGTCCCCGTCCCCAACCCTAACGCTAGCTCGAACCCTATACCTAACCCTTCCCCGAAGCCTTCCCCTCACCCGTCCCCTAATCCTAACCCGTACGATCACACTAACCCGCGCCCTCACACGTACGCTCCCCCTAAACCGTTGTCGTACCCTCATCTGGACCCACAACCGTCCCCATCCCCTAACCCTAACCCTAGCCCGAACACTAACCCTAACCCTTCCCCGAAGCCTTCCCCTCACCCGTCCCCAATCCTAACCCGTACGCTCACACTAACCCGCGCCTTCACACGTACGCTCCCCCTAAACCGTTGTCATACCCTCACCTGGACCCTAAACCGTCCCCGTCCCCTAACCCTAACCCTAGACCGAACCCTAACCCTAACCCTTCCCCGAAGCCTTCCACTCACCCGTCCCCTAATCCTAACCCGTACGCTCACACTAACCCGCGCCCTCACACGTACGCTCCCCCTAAACCGTTGTCGTACCCTCACCTGGACCCTAAACCGTCCCCATCCCCTAACCCTTACCCTAGCCCGAACCCTAACCCTAACCCTTCCCCGAAGCCTTCCCCTCACCCATCCCCTAATCCTAACCCGTACGCTCACACTAACCCGCGCCCTCACACGTACGCTCCCCCTAAACCGTTGTCGTACCCTCACCTGGACCCTAAACCGTCCCCGTCCCCTAACCCTAACCCTAGCCCGAACCCTAACCCTAACCCTTCCCCGAAGCCTTCCCCTCACCCGTCCCCTAATCCTAACCCGTACGCTCACACTAACCCGCCCCCTCACACGTACGCTCCCCCTAAACCGTTGTCGTACCCTCACCTGGACCCTAAACCATCCCCGTCCCCTAACCCTAACCCTAGCCCGAACCATAACCCTAACCCTTCCCCGAAGCCTTCCCCTCACCCGTCCCCTAATCCTAACGCGTACGCTCACACTAACCCGCGCCCTCACACGTACGCTCCCAATAAAACGTTGCCGTACCCTCACCTGGACCCTAAACCGTCCCTGTCCCCTAACCCTAACCCTAGCCCGAACACTAACCCTAACCCTTCCCCGATGCCTTCCCCTCACCCGTCCCCTAATCCTAACACGTACGCTAACACTAACCCGCGCCCTTACACGTACGCTCCCCCTAAACCGTTGTCGTACCCTCAACTGGACCCTAAACCGTCCCCGTCCCCTAGCCTTAACCCTAGCCCGCACCCTAACCCTAACCCTTTCCCGAAGCCTTCCCCTCACCCGTCCCCTAATCCTAACTCGTACGCTCACACTAATCGGCGCCCTCACACGTACGCTCCCCTTAAACCGTTGTCGTACCCTCACCTGGACCCTAAACCGTCCCCGTCCCCGTCCCCTAACCCTAGCCCAAACCCAAACTCTAACCCTTCCCCGAAGCCTTCCCCTCACCCGTCCCCTAATCCTAACCCGTACGCTCACACTAACCCGCGCCCTCACACGTACGCTCCCCCTAAACCGTTGTCGTACCCTCAGCTGGACCCTAAACCGTCCCCGTGCCCTATCTCTAACCCTAGCCCGAACCCTAACCCTAACCCTTCCCCGAAGCATTCCCCTCACCCGTCCCCGAAACCTAACCCGTACGGTCACACTAACCCACGCCCTCACACGTACGCTCCCCCTAAACCGTTGTCGTACCCTCACCTGGACCCTAAACCGTCCCCGTCCCCTAACCCTAACCCTAGCCCGAACCCTAACCCTAACCCTTCCCCGAAACCTTGCCCTCACCCGTCCCCTAATCCTAACCCGTACGTTCACACTAACCCGCGCCCTCACACGTACGCTCCCCCTAAACCGTTGTCATACACTCACCTGGACCCTAAACCGTCCCCGTCCCCTAACCCTAACCCTAGACCGAACCCTAACCCTAACCCTTCCCCGAAGCCTTTCCCTCACCCGTCCCCTAATCCTAACCCATACGCTCACACTAACCCGCGCCCTCACACGTACGCTCCCCCTAAACCGTTGTCGTACCCTCACCTGGACCCTAAACCGTCCCCATCCCCTAACCCTTACCCTAGCCCGAACCCTAACCCTAACCCTTCCCCGAAGCCTTCCCCTCACCCGTCCCCTAATCCTACCCCGTACGCTCACACTAACCCGCGCCCTCACACGTACGCTCCCCCTAAACAGTTGTCGTACCCTCACCTGGACCCTAAATCGTCCCCGTCCCCTAACCCTAACCCTAGCCCGAACCCTAACCCTAACCCTTCCCCGAAGCCTTCCCCACACTCGTCCCCTAATCCTAACCAGTACACTCACACTAAACCACGGCCTCACACGTACGCTCCCCCTAAACCGTTCTCGTACCCTCACCTGGACCCTAAACCGTCCCCGTCCCCTAACCCTAGCCCTAGCCCGAACCCTAACCTTAACCCTTCCCCAAAGCCTTCCCCTCACCCGTCCCCTAATCCTAACCCGTACGCTCACACTAACCCACGCCCTCACACGTACGCTGCCCCTAAACCGTTGTCGTACCCTCACCTGGACCCTAAACCGTCCCCGTCCCCTAACCCTAACCCTAGCCCGAACCCTAACCCTAACCCTTCCCCGAAGCCTTCCCCTCACCCGTCCCCTAATCCTAACCCGTACGCTCACACTAACCTGCGTCCTCACACGTACGCTCCCCCTAAACCATTGTCGTACCTTCACCTGGACCCTAAACCGTCCCCATCCCCTAACACTAACCCTAGCCCAAACCCTAACCCTAAAACTTCCCCGAAGCCTTCCCCTCACCCGTCCCCTAATCCTAACCCGTACATTCACACTAACCCGCACCCTCACACGTACGCTCCCCCTCAACCGTTGTCGTACCCTCACCTGGACCCTAAACCGTCCCCGTCCCCTAACCCTAACCCTAGCCCGAACCCTAAACCTAACCCTAACCCTTCCCCGAAGCCTTCCCCTCACCCGTCCCCTAATCCTAACCCGTACGCTCACACTAACCCGCGCCCTCACACGTACGCTCCCCCTAAACCGTTGTCGTACCCTCACCTGGACCCTAAACCGTCCCCGTCACCTAACCCTAACCCTAGCCCGAACCCTAACCCTAACTCTTCCCCGAAGCCTTCCCCTCACCCGTCCCCTAATCCTAACCCGTACGCTCACACTAACCCGCGCCCTCACATGTACGCTCCCCCTAAACCGTTGTCGTACCCTCACCTGGACCCTAAACCGTCCCCATCCCCTAACCCTAACCCTAGCCCGAACCCTAACCCTAACCCTTCGCCGAAGCATTCCCCTCACCCGTCCCCTAATCCTAACCCGTACGCTCACACTAACCCGCGCCCTCACACGTACGCTCCCCCTAAACCGTTGTCGTACCCTCACCTGGACCCTAAACCGTCCCCGTCCCCTAACCCTAACCCTAGCCCGAACCATAACCCTAACCCTTCCCCGAAGTCTTCCCCTCACCCGTCCCCTAATCCTACCCCGTACGCTCACACTAACCCACGCCCTCACACGTACGCTCCCCCTAAACCGTTGTCATACCCTCATCTGAACCCTAAACCGTCCCCGTCCACAACCCTAACGCTAGCTCGAACCCTATACCTAACCCTTCCCCGAAGCCTTCCCCTCACCCGTCCCCTAATCCTAACCCGTACGATCACACTAACCCGCGCCCTCACACGTACGCTCCCCCTAAACCGTTGTCGTACCCTCATCTGGACCCACAACCGTCCCCATCCCCTAACCCTAACCCTAGCCCGAACACTAACCCTAACCCTTCCCCGAAGCCATCCCCTCACCCGTCCCCAATCCTAACCCGTACGCTCACACTAACCCGCGCCCTCACACGTACGCTCCCCCTAAACCGTTGTCGTACCCTCACCTGGACCCTAAACCGTCCCCGTCCCCTAAGCCTAACTCTAGCCCGAACCCTAACCCTAACCCTTCCCCGAAGCCTTCCCCTCACCCGTCCCCTAATCCTAACGCGTACGCTCACACTAACCCGCGCCCTCACACGTACGCTCCCAATAAAACGTTGCCGTACCCTCACCTGGACCCTAAACCGTCCCCGTCCCCTAACCCTAACCCTAGCCCGAACCATAACCCTAACCCTTCCCCGAAGTCTTCCCCTCACCCGTCCCCTAATCCTACCCCGTACGCTCACACTAACCCACGCCCTCACACGTACGCTCCCCCTAAACCGTTGTCATACCCTCATCTGAACCCTAAACCGTCCCCGTCCACAACCCTAACGCTAGCTCGAACCCTATACCTAACCCTTCCCCGAAGCCTTCCCCTCACCCGTCCCCTAATCCTAACCCGTACGATCACACTAACCCGCGCCCTCACACGTACGCTCCCCCTAAACCGTTGTCGTACCCTCATCTGGACCCACAACCGTCCCCATCCCCTAACCCTAACCCTAGCCCGAACCCTAACCCTAACCCTTCCCCGATGCCTTCCCCTCACCCGTCCCCTAATCCTAACCCGTACACTAACACTAACCCGCGCCCTCACACGTACGCTCCCCCTAAACCGTTGTCGTACCCTCAACTGGACCCTAAACCGTCCCCGTCCCCTAGCCTTAACCCTAGCCCGAACCCTAACCCTAACCCTTTCCCGAAGCCTTCCCCTCACCCGTCCCCTAATCCTAACCCGTACGCTCACACTAATCGGCGCCCTCACACGTACGCTCCCCTTAAACCGTTGTCGTACCCTCACCTGGACCCTAAACCGTCCCCGTCCCCGTCCCCTAACCCTAGCCCAAACCCTAACTCTAACCCTTCCCCGAAGCCTTCCCCTCACCCGTCCCCTAATCCTAACCCGTACGCTCACACTAACCCGCGCCCTCACACGTACGCTCCCCCTAAACCGTTGTCGTACCCTCAGCTGGACCCTAAACCGTCCCCGTCCCCTATCCCTAACCCTAGCCCGAACCCTAACCCTAACCCTTCCCCGAAGCATTCCCCTCACCCGTCCCCTAATCCTAACCCGTACGGTCACACTAACCCACGCCCTCACACGTACGCTCCCCCTAAACCGTTGTCGTACCCTCACCTGGACCCTAAACCGTCCCCGTCCCCTAACCCTAACCCTAGCCCGAACCCTAACCCTAACCCTTCCCCGAAGCCTTCCCCTCACCCGTCCCCTAATCCTAACCCGTACGCTCACACTAACCCGCCCCCTCACACGTACGCTCCCCCTAAACCGTTGTCGTACCCTCACCTGGACCCTAAACCGTCCCCGTCCCCTAACCCTAACCCTAGCCCGAACCATAACCCTAACCCTTCCCCGAAGCCTTCCCCTCACCCGTCCCCTAATCCTAACGCGTACGCTCACACTAACCCGCGCCCTCACACGTACGCTCCCAATAAAACGTTGCCGTACCCTCACCTGGACCCTAAACCGTCCCTGTCCCCTAACCCTAACCCTAGCCCGAACACTAACCCTAACCCTTCCCCGATGCCTTCCCCTCACCCGTCCCCTAATCCTAACACGTACGCTAACACTAACCCGCGCCCTTACACGTACGCTCCCCCTAAACCGTTGTCGTACCCTCAACTGGACCCTAAACCGTCCCCGTCCCCTAGCCTTAACCCTAGCCCGCACCCTAACCCTAACCCTTTCCCGAAGCCTTCCCCTCACCCGTCCCCTAATCCTAACTCGTACGCTCACACTAATCGGCGCCCTCACACGTACGCTCCCCTTAAACCGTTGTCGTACCCTCACCTGGACCCTAAACCGTCCCCGTCCCCGTCCCCTAACCCTAGCCCAAACCCAAACTCTAACCCTTCCCCGAAGCCTTCCCCTCACCCGTCCCCTAATCCTAACCCGTACGCTCACACTAACCCGCGCCCTCACACGTACGCTCCCCCTAAACCGTTGTCGTACCCTCAGCTGGACCCTAAACCGTCCCCGTCCCCTATCTCTAACCCTAGCCCGAACCCTAACCCTAAACCTTCCCCGAAGCATTCCCCTCACCCGTCCCCGAAACCTAACCCGTACGGTCACACTAACCCACGCCCTCACACGTACGCTCCCCCTAAACCGTTGTCGTACCCTCACCTGGACCCTAAACCGTCCCCGTCCCCTAACCCTAACCCTAGCCCGAACCCTAACCCTAACCCTTCCCCGAAACCTTCCCCTCACCCGTCCCCTAATCCTAACCCGTACGTTCACACTAACCCGCGCCCTCACACGTACGCTCCCCCTAAACCGTTGTCATACCCTCACCTGGACCCTAAACCGTCCCCGTCCCCTAACCCTAACCCTAGACCGAACCCTAACCCTAACCCTTCCCCGAAGCCTTTCCCTCACCCGTCCCCTAATCCTAACCCATACGCTCACACTAACCCGCGCCCTCACACGTACGCTCCCCCTAAACCGTTGTCGTACCCTCACCTGGACCCTAAACCGTCCCCATCCCCTAACCCTTACCCTAGCCCGAACCCTAACCCTAACCCTTCCCCGAAGCCTTCCCCTCACCCGTCCCCTAAGCCTACCCCGTACGCTCACACTAACCCGCGCCCTCACACGTACGCTCCCCCTAAACAGTTGTCGTACCCTCACCTGGACCCTAAATCGTCCCCGTCCCCTAACCCTAACCCTAGCCCGAACCCTAACCCTAACCCTTCCCCGAAGCCTTCCCCACACTCGTCCCCTAATCCTAACCAGTACACTCACACTAAACCACGGCCTCACACGTACGCTCCCCCTAAACCGTTCTCGTACCCTCACCTGGACCCTAAACCGTCCCCGTCCCCTAACCCTAGCCCTAGCCCGAACCCTAACCTTAACCCTTCCCCGAAGCCTTCCCCTCACCCGTCCCCTAATCCTAACCCGTACGCTCACACTAACCCACGCCCTCACACGTACGCTGCCCCTAAACCGTTGTCGTACCCTCACCTGGACCCTAAACCGTCCCCGTCCCCTAACCCTAACCCTAGCCCGAACCCTAACCCTAACCCTTCCCCGAAGCCTTCCCCTCACCCGTCCCCTAATCCTAACCCGTACGCTCACACTAACCTGCGTCCTCACACGTACGCTCCCCCTAAACCATTGTCGTACCTTCACCTGGACCCTAAACCGTCCCCATCCCCTAACACTAACCCTAGCCCAAACCCTAACCCTAAAACTTCCCCGAAGCCTTCCCCTCACCCGTCCCCTAATCCTAACCCGTACATTCACACTAACCCGCACCCTCACACGTACGCTCCCCCTCAACCGTTGTCGTACCCTCACCTGGACCCTAAACCGTCCCCGTCCCCTAACCCTAACCCTAGCCCGAACCCTAAACCTAACCCTAACCCTTCCCCGAAGCCTTCCCCTCACCCGTCCCCTAATCCTAACCCGTACGCTCACACTAACCCGCGCCCTCACACGTACGCTCCCCCTAAACCGTTGTCGTACCCTCACCTGGACCCTAAACCGTCCCCGTCACCTAACCCTAACCCTAGCCCGAACCCTAACCCTAACTCTTCCCCGAAGCCTTCCCCTCACCCGTCCCATAATCCTAACCCGTACGCTCACACTAACCCGCGCCCTCACATGTACGCTCCCCCTAAACCGCTGTCGTACCCTCACCTGGACCCTAAACCGTCCCCATCCCCTAACCCTAACCCTAGCCCGAACCCTAACCCTAACCCTTCGCCGAAGCATTCCCCTCACCCGTCCCCTAATCCTAACCCGTACGCTCACACTAACCCGCGCCCTCACACGTACGCTCCCCCTAAACCGTTGTCGTACCCTCACCTGGACCCTAAACCGTCCCCGTCCCCTAACCCTAACCCTAGCCCGAACCATAACCCTAACCCTTCCCCGAAGTCTTCCCCTCACCCGTCCCCTAATCCTACCCCGTACGCTCACACTAACCCACGCCCTCACACGTACGCTCCCCCTAAACCGTTGTCATACCCTCATCTGAACCCTAAACCGTCCCCGTCCACAACCCTAACGCTAGCTCGAACCCTATACCTAACCCTTCCCCGAAGCCTTCCCCTCACCCGTCCCCTAATCCTAACCCGTACGATCACACTAACCCGCGCCCTCACACGTACGCTCCCCCTAAACCGTTGTCGTACCCTCATCTGGACCCACAACCGTCCCCATCCCCTAACCCTAACCCTAGCCCGAACACTAACCCTAACCCTTCCCCGAAGCCATCCCCTCACCCGTCCCCAATCCTAACCCGTACGCTCACACTAACCCGCGCCCTCACACGTACGCTCCCCCTAAACCGTTGTCGTACCCTCACCTGGACCCTAAACCGTCCCCGTCCCCTAAGCCTAACTCTAGCCCGAACCCTAACCCTAACCCTTCCCCGAAGCCTTCCCCTCACCCGTCCCCTAATCCTAACGCGTACGCTCACACTAACCCGCGCCCTCACACGTACGCTCCCAATAAAACGTTGCCGTACCCTCACCTGGACCCTAAACCGTCCCTGTCCCTTAACCCTAACCCTAGCCCGAACCCTAACCCTAACCCTTCCCCGATGCCTTCCCCTCACCCGTCCCCTAATCCTAACCCGTACACTAACACTAACCCACGCCCTCACACGTACGCTCCCCCTAAACCGTTGTCGTACCCTCAACTGGACCCTAAACCGTCCCCGTCCCCTAGCCTTAACCCTAGCCCGAACCCTAACCCTAACCCTTTCCCGAAGCCTTCCCCTCACCCGTCCCCTAATCCTAACCCGTACGCTCACACTAATCGGCGCCCTCACACGTACGCTCCCCTTAAACCGTTGTCGTACCCTCACCTGGACCCTAAACCGTCCCCGTCCCCGTCCCCTAACCCTAGCCCAAACCCTAACTCTAACCCTTCCCCGAAGCCTTCCCCTCACCCGTCCCCTAATCCTAACCCGTACGCTCACACTAACCCGCGCCCTCACACGTACGCTCCCCCTAAACCGTTGTCGTACCCTCAGCTGGACCCTAAACCGTCCCCGTCCCCTATCCCTAACCCTAGCCCGAACCCTAACCCTAACCCTTCCCCGAAGCATTCCCCTCACCCGTCCCCTAATCCTAACCCGTACGGTCACACTAACCCACGCCCTCACACGTACGCTCCCCCTAAACCGTTGTCGTACCCGCACCTGGACCCTAAACCGTCCCCGTCCCCTAACCCTAACCCTAGCCCGAACCCTAACCCTAACCCTTCCCCGAAACCTTCCCCTCAGCCGTCCCCTAATCCTAACCCGTACGTTCACACTAACCCGCGCCCTCACACGTACGCTCCCCCTAAACCGTTGTCATACCCTCACCTGGACCCTAAACCGTCCCCGTCCCCTAACCCTAACCCTAGACCGAACCCTAACCCTAACCCTTCCCCGAAGCCTTCCCCTCACCCGTCCCCTAATCCTAACCCGTACGCTCACACTAACCCGCGCCCTCACACGTACGCTCCCCCTAAACCGTTGTCGTACCCTCACCTGGACCCTAAACCGTCCCCATCCCCTAACCCTTACCCTAGCCCGAACCCTAACCCTAACCCTTCCCCGAAGCCTTACCCTCACCCGTCCCCTAATCCTAACCCGTACGCTCACACTAACCCGCGCCCTCACACGTACGCTCCCCCTAAACCGTTGTCGTACCCTCACCTGGACCCTAAACCGTCCCCGTCCCCTAACCCTAACCCTAGCCCGAACCCTAACCCTAACCCTTCCCCGAAGCCTTCCCCTCACCCGTCCCCTAATCCTAACCCGTACGCTCACACTAACACGCGCCCTCACACGTATGCTCCCCCTAAACCGTTGTCGTACCCTCAACTGGACCCTAAACCGTCCCCGTCCCCTAACCCTAACCCTAGCCCGAACCCTAACCCTAACCCTTCCCCGAAGCCTTCCTCTCGCCCGTCCACAATCCTAACCCGTACGCTAACACTAACCCGCGCCCTCACACGTACGCTCCCCCTAAACCGTTGTCGTACCCTCACCTGGACCCTAAACCGTCCCCGTCCCCTAACCCTAACCCTAGCCCGAACCCTAACCCTAACCCTTCCCCGAAGCCTTCCCCTCAACCGTCCCCTAATCCTAACCCGTACGCTAACACTAACCCGCGCCCTCACACGTACGCTCCCCCTAAACCGTTGTCGTACCCTCATCTGGACCCTAAACCGTCCCCTTCCCCAACCCTAACCCTAGCTTGAACCCTAAACCTAACACTTCCCCGAAGCCTTCCCCTCACCCGTCCCCTAATCCTACCCCGTACGCTCACACTAACCCGCGCCCTCACACGTACGCTCCCCCTAAACCGTTGTCGTACCCTCACCTGGACCCTAAACCGTCCCCGTCTCCTAACCCTAACCCTAGCCCGAACCCTAACCCTAACGCTTCCCCGAAGCCTTCCCCTCACCCGTCCCCTAATCCTAACCCGTACACTCACACTAAACCACGGCCTCACACGTACGCTCCCCCTAAACCGTTCTCGTACCCTCACCTGGACCCTAAACCGTCCCCGTCCCCTAACCCTAACCCTAGCCCTAACCCTAACACTAACCCTTCCCCGAAGCCTTCCCCTCACCCGTCCCCTAATCCTAACCCGTACGCTCACACTAACCCTCGCCCTCACACGTACGCTCCCCCTAAACCGTTGTCGTACCCTCACCTGGACCCTAAACCGTCCCCGTCCCCTAACCCTAACTCTAGCCCGAACCCTAATCCTAACACTTCCCCGAAGCCTTCCCCTCACCCGTCCCCTAATCCTAACCCGTACGCTCACATTAAACCGCGCCCTCACACGTACGCTCCCCCTAAACAGTTGTCGTACCCTCATCTGGACCCTAAACCGTCCCCGTCCCCTAACCCTAACCCTAGCCCGAACCCTAACCCTAACACTTCCCCGAAGCCTTCCCCTCTCCTGTCCCCTAATCCTAACCCGTACGCTCACACTAACCCGCGCCCTCACAAGTACGCTCCCCCTAAACCATTGTCGTACCCTCACCGGGACCCTAAACCGTCCCCGTCCCCTAACCCTAACCCTAGCTTGAACCCTAAACCTAACACTTCGCCGAAGCCTTCCCCTCACCCGTCCACTAATCCTAACCCGTACGCTCACACTAACCCGCGCCCTCACACGTACGCTCCCCCTAAACCTTTGTCGTACCCTCACCTGGACCCTAAACTGTCCCCGTCCCCTAACCCTAACCCTAGCCCGAACCCTAACCCTAACCCTTCCCCGAAGCCTTCCCCTCACCCGTCCCCTAATCCTAACCCGTACGCTCACACTAACCCGCGTCCTCACACGTACGCTCCCCCTAAACCATTTTCGTACCCTCACCTGGACACTAAACCGTCCCCATCCCCTAACCCTAACCCTAGCCCGAACCCTAACCCTAAACCTTCCCCGAAGCCTTCCCCGCACCCGTCCCCTAATCCTAACCCGTACGCTAACACTATCCCGCGCCCTCACACGTATGCTCCCACTAAACCGTTGTCGTACCCTCATCTGGACCCTAAACCGTCCCCGTCCCCAACCCTAACCCTAGCTCGAACCCTAACCCTAACACTTCCCCGAAGCCTTCCCCTCACCCGTCCCCTAATCCTAACCCGTACGCTCACACTAACCCGCGCCATCACACGCACGCTCCCCCTAAACCGTTGTCGTACCCTCACCTGGACCCTAAACCGTCCCCGTCCCATAACCCTAACCCTAGCCCGAACCCTAACCCTAACCCTTCCCCGAATCCTTCCCCTCACCCGTCCCCTAATCCTAACCCGTACACTCACACTAACCCACGCCCTCACTCGTACGCTCCCCCTAAACCATTGTCGTACCCTCACCTGGACCCTAAACCGTCCCCGTCACCTAACCCTAACCCTAGCCCGAACCATAACCCTAACCCTTCCCGAAGCCTTCCCCTCACCCGTCCCCTAATCCTACCCCGTACGCTCACACTAACCCGCGCCCTCACACGTACGCTCCCCCTAAACAGTTGTCGTACCCTCACCTGGACCCTAAACCGTCCCCGTCCCCTAACCCTAACCCTAGCCCGAACCCTAACCCTAACCCTTCCCCGAAGCCTTCCCCTCACCCGTCCCCTAATCCTAACCAGTACACTCACACTAAACCACGGCCTCACACGTACGCTCCCCCTAAACCGTTTTCGTACCCTCACCTGGACCCTAAACCGTCCCCGTCCCCTAACCCTAACCCTAGCCCGAACCATAACCCTAACCCTTCCCCGAAGCCTTCCCCTCACCCGTCCCCTAATCCTAACGCGTACGCTCACACTAACCCGCGCCCTCACACGTACGCTCCCAATAAAACGTTGCCGTACCCTCACCTGGACCCTAAACCGTCCCTGTCCCCTAACCTTAACCCTAGCCCGAACCCTAACCCTAACCCTTCCCCGATGCCTTCCCCTCACCCGTCCCCTAATCCTAACCCGTACGCTCACACTATCCCGCGCCCTCACACGTACGCTCCCCCTAAACCGTTGTCGTACCCTCAACTGGACCCTAAACCGTCCCCGTCCCCTAGCCTTAACCCTAGCCCGAACCCTAACCCTAACCCTTTCCTGAAGCCTTCCCCTCACCCGTCCCCTATTCCTAACCCGTACGCTCACACTAACACGCGCCCTCACACGTACGCACCACCTAAACCGTTGTCGTACCCTCACCTGGACCCTAAACCGTCCCCGTCCCCTAACCCTAACCCTAGCCCGAACCCTAACCTTAACCCTTCCCCGAAGCCTTCCCCTCACCCGTCCCCTAATCCTAACCCGTACGCTCACACTAACCCACGCCCTCACACGTACGCTGCCCCTAAACCGTTGTCGTACCCTCACCTGGACCCTAAACCGTCCCCGTCCCCTAACCCTAACCCTAGCCCGAACCCTAACCCTAACCCTTCCCCGAAGCCTTCCCCTCACCCGTCCCCTAATCCTAACCCGTACGCTCACACTAACCTGCGTCCTCACACGTACGCTCCCCCTAAACCATTGTCGTACCTTCACCTGGACCCTAAACCGTCCCCATCACCTAACCCTAACCCTAGCCCGAACCCTAACCCTAAACCTTCCCCGAAGCCTTCCCCTCACCCGTCCCCTAATCCTAACCCGTACGCTCACACTAACCCGTACCCTCACACGTATGCTCCCCTAAACCGTTATCGTACCCTCACGTGGACCCTAAACCGTCCCCGTCCCCTAACCCTAACCCTAGCCCGAACCCTAACCCTAACCCTTCCCAGAAGCTTTCCCCTCATCCGTCCCCTAATCCTAAACCGTACGCTCACACTAACCCGAGTCCTCACATGTATGCTCCCCCTCAACCGTTCTCGTACACTCACCTGGACCCTAAACCGTCCCCGTACCCTAACCCTAACCCTAGCCCGTACCCTAACACTAACTCTTCCCCGATACCTTCCCCTCACCCGTCCCCTAATCCTAACCCGTACGCTCACACTAACCCGCGCCCTCACACGTACGCTCCCCCTAAACAGTTTTCGTACCCTCACCTGGACCCTAAACCGTCCCCGTCCCCTAACCCTAACCCTAGCCCGAACCCTAACCCTAAACCTTCCCCGAAGCCTTCCCCTCACCCGTCCCCTAATCCTAACCCGTACGCTCACCTTAACACGAGCCCTCACACGTACGCTCTTCCTAAACCGTTGTCGTACCCTCACCTGGACCATAAACCGTCCCCGTCCCCTAACCCTAACCCTAGCCCGAACCCTAACCCTAACCCTTCCCCGAAGCCTTCCCCTCACCCGTCCCCAATCCTAACCCGTACGCTAACACTAACCCGCGCCCTCACACGTACGCTCCCCCTAAACCGTTGTCGTACCCTCACCTGGACCCTAAACCGTCCCCGTCCCCTAACCCTAACCCTAGCCCGAACCCTAACCCTAACACTTCCCCGAAGCCTTCCCCTCACCCGTCCCCTAATCCTAACCCGTACGCTAACACTAACCCGCGCCCTCACACGTACGCTCCTCCTAAACCGTTGTCGTACCATCATCTGGACCCTAAACCGTCCCCTTCCCCATCCCTAACCCTAGCTTGAACCCTAAACCTAACACTTCCCCGAAGCCTTCCCCTCACCCGTCCCCTAATCCTAACCCGTATGCTCACACTAACCCGCGCCCTCACACGTACGCTCCCCCTAAACCGTTGTCGTACCCTCATCTGGACCCTAAACCGTCCCCGTCCCCTAACTCTAACCCTAGCCCGAACCCTAACCCTAACACTTCCCCGAAGCCTTCCCCTCTCCTGTCCCCTAATCCTAACCCGTACGCTCACACTAACCCACGCCCTCACAAGTACGCTCCCCCTCAACCATTGTCGTACCCTCACCTGGACCCTAAACCGTCCCCGTCCCCTAACCCTAACCCTAGCTTGAACCCTAACCCTAACACTTCGCCGAAGCCTTCCCCTCACCCGTCCCCTAATCCTAACCCGTACGCTCACACTAACCCGCGCCCTCACACGTACGCTCCCCCTAAACCTTTGTCGTACCCTCACCTGGACCCTAAACCGTCCCCGTCCCCTAACCCTAACCCTAGCCCGAACCCTAACCCTAACCCTTCCCCGAAGCCTTCCCCTCACCCGTCCCCTAATCCTAACCTGTACGCTCACACTAACCTGCGCCCTCACACGTACGCTCCCCCTAAACCATTGTCGTACCCTCACCTGGACCCTAAACCGTCCCCGTCACGTAACCCTAACCCTAGCCCGAACCATAACCCTAACCCTTCCCGAAGCCTTCCCCTCACCCGTCCCCTAATCCTACCCCGTACGCTCACACTGACCCGCGCCCTCACACGTACGCTCCCCCTAAACAGTTGTCGTACCCTCACCTGGACCCTAAACCGTCCCCATCCCCTAAACCTAACCCTAGCCCGAACCCTAACCCTAACCCTTCCCCGAAGCCTTCCCCTCACCCATCCCCTAATCCTAACCAGTACACTCACACTAAACCACGGCCTCACACGTACGCTCCCCCTAAACCGTTCTCGTACCCTCACCTGGACCCTAAACCGTCCCCGTCCCCTAACCCTAACCCTAGCCCGAACCCTAACCTTAACCCTTCCCCGAAGCCTTCCCCTCACCCGTCCCCTAATCCTAACCCGTACGCTCACACTAACCCACGCCCTCACACGTACGCTGCCCCTAAACCGTTGTCGTACCCTCACCTGGACCCTAAACCGTCCCCGTCCCCTAACCCTAACCCTAGCCCGAACCCTAACCCTAACCCTTCCCCGAAGCCTTCCCCTCACCCGTCCCCTAATCCTAACCCGTACGCTCACACTAACCTGCGTCCTCACACGTACGCTCCCCCTAAACCATTGTCGTACCTTCACCTGGACCCTAAACCGTCCCCATCCCCTAACCCTAACCCTAGCCCGAACCCTAACCCTAAACCTTCCCCGAAGCCTTCCCCTCACCCGTCCCCTAATCCTAACCCGTACGCTCACACTAACCCTTGCCCTCACACGTACGCTCCCCCTAAACCGTTGTCGTACCCTCATCTGGACCCTAAACCGTCCCCGTCCCCAACCCTAACCCTAGCTCGAACCCTAAACCTAACCCTTCCCCTTAGCCTTCCCCTCACCCGTCCCCTAATCCTAAACCGTACGCTCACACTAACCCGCGCCCTCACACGTACGCTCCCCCTAAACCGTTGTCGTACCCTCACCTGGACCCTAAACCGTCCCCGTCCCCTAACCCTAACCCTAGCCCGAACACTAACCCTAACCCTTCCCCGAAGCCTTCCCCTCACCCGTCCCCAATCCTAACCCGTACGCTCACACTAACCCGCGCCCTCACACGTACGATCCCCCTAAACCGTTGTCGTACACTCACCTGGACCCTAAACCGTTCCCGTCCGCTAACCGTAACCCTAGCCCGAACCCTAAACCTATCCCTTCCCCGAAGCCTTCCCCTCACTCGTCCCATAATCCTAACCCGTACGCTCACACTAAACCGCGCCCTCACACGTACGCTCCCCCTCAACCGTTCTCGTACACTCACCTGGACCCTAAACCGTCCCCGTCCCCTAACCCTAACCCTAGCCCGTACCCTAACACTAACTCTTCCCCGATTCCTTCCCCTCACCCGTCCCCTAATCCTAACCCGTACGCTCACACTAACCCGCGCCCTCACACGTACGCTCCCCCTAAACAGTTGTCGTACCCTCACCTGGACCCTAAACCGTCCCCGTCCCCTAACCCTAACCCTAGCCCGAACCCTAACCCTAACCCTTCCCCGAAGCCTTCCCCTCACCCGTCCCCTAATCCTAACCCGTACGCTCACACTAACCTGCGCCCTCACACGTACGCTCCCCCTAAACCGTTGTCGTACCCTCACCTGGACCCTAAACCGTCCCCGTCCCCTAACCCTAAACCTAGCCCGAACCCTAATCCTAACCCTAACCCTTCCCCTTAGCCTTCCCCTCACCCGTCCCCTAATCCTAACCCGTACGCTCACCTTAACACGAGCCCTCACACGTACGCTCTTCCTAAACCTTTGTCGTACCATCACCTGGACCCTAAACCGTCCCCGTCCCCTAACCCTAAACCTAGCCCGAACCCTAACCCTAACCCTTCCCCGAAGCCTTCCCCTCACCCGTCCCCTAATCCTAACCCGTACACTCACACTAACCCGCGCCCTCACAAGTACGCTCCCCCTCAACCGTTGTCGTACCCTCACCTGGACCCTAAACCGTCCCCGTCCCCTAACCCTAACCCTAGCCCGAACCCTAACCCTAACACTTCCCCGAAGCCTTCCCCTCACCCGTCCCCTAATCCTAACCCGTACATTCACACTAACCCGCGCCCTCACACGTACGCTCCCCCTCAACCGTTGTCGTACCCTCACCTGGACCCTAAACCGTCCCCGTCCCCTAACCCTAACCCTAGCCCGAACCCTAAACCTAACCCTAACCCTTCCCCGAAGCCTTCCCCTCACCGGTCCCCTAATCCTAACCCGTACACTCACACTAACACGCGCCCTCACACGTACGCTCCCCCTAAACCATTGTGGTACCATCACCTGGACCCTAAACCGTCCCCGTCCCCTAACACTAACCCTAGCCCGAACCCTGACCCTAACCCTTCCCCGAAGCCTTCCCCTCAACCGTCCCCTAATCCTAACCCGTACGCTCACACTAACCCGCGCCCTCACACGTACGCTCCCCCTAAACCGTTGTCGTACCCTCACCTGGACCCTAAACCGTCCCCGTCCCCTAACCCTAACCCTAGTCCGAACCCTAACCCTAACCCTTCCCCGAAGCCTTCCCCTCACCCGTCCCCTAATCCTAACCCGTACGCTCACACTAACCCGCGCCCTCACACGTACGCTCCCCCTAAACCGTTGTCGTACCCTCACCTGGACCCTAAACCGTCCCCATCCCCTAACCCTAACCCTAGCCCGAACCATAACCCTAACCCTTCCCCGAAGCCTTCCCCTCACCCGTCCCCTAATCCTACCCCGTACGCTCACACTAACCCGCGCCCTCACACGTACGCTCCCCCTAAACCGTTGTCGTACCCTCACCTGGACCCTAAACCGTCCCAGTCCCCTAACCCTAACCCTAGCGCGAACCCTAACCCTAACCCTTCCCCGAAGCCTTCCCCTCACCCGTGCCCTAATCCTAACCCGTACACTCACACTAAACCACGGCCTCACACGTACGCTCCCCCTAAACCGTTCTCGTACCGTCACCTGGATCCTAAACCGTCCCCGTCCCCTAACCCTAACCCTAGCCCGAACCCTAACCCTAACCCTTCCCCGAAGCCTTCCCCTCACCCGTCCCCTAATCCTACCCCGTACGCTCACACTAACCCGCGCCCTCACACGTACGCTCCCCCTAAACCGTTTTCGTACCCTCACCTGGACCCTAAACCGTCCCAGTCCCCTAACCCTAACCCTAGCGCGAACCCTAACCCTAACCCTTCCCCGAAGCCTTCCCCTCAACCGTCCCCTAATCCTAACCCGTACGCTCACACTAACCCGCGCCCTCACACGTACGCTCCCCCTAAACCGTTGTCGTACCCTCACCTGGACCCTAAACCGTCCCCGTCCCCTAACCCTAACCCTACCCCGAACCCTAACCCTAACCCTTCCCCGAAGCCTTCCCCTCAACCGTCCCTTAATCCTAACCCGTACGCTCACACTAACACGCGCCCTCACACGTACGCTCCCCCTAAACCATTATCGTACCCTCACCTGGACCCTAAACCGTCCCCGTCCCCTAACACTAACCCTAGCCCGAACCCTAACCCTAACCATTCCCCGAAGCCTTCCCCTCACCTGTCCCCTAATCCTAACCCGTACTCTCACACTAACCCGGGCCCTCACACGTACGCTCCCCCTCAACCGTTGTCGTACCCTCACCTGGACCCTAAACCGTCCCCGTCCCCTAACCCTAACCCTAGCCCGAACCCTAACCCTAACCCTTCCCCGAAGCCTTCCCCTCAACTGTCCCCTAATCCTAACCCGTACGCTCACACTAACCCGCACCCTCACACGTACGCTCCCCCTAAACCGTTGTCGTACCCTCACCTGGACCCTAAACCGTCCCCGTCCCCTAACCCTAACCTTAGCCCGAACCCTAACCCTAAACCTTCCCCGAAGCCTTCCCCTCACTCGTCCCCTAATCCTAACCCGTACGCTCACACTAACCTGCGCCCTCACACGTACGCTCCCCCTAAACCGTTGTCGTACCCTCACCTGGACCCTAAACCGTCCCCGTCCCCTAACGCTAACCCTAGCCCAAACCCTAACACTAACCCTTCCCCGAAGCCTTCCCCTCAACCGTCCCCTAATCCTAACCCGTACGCTCACAGTAACCCGCGCCCTCACACGTACGCTCCCCCTAAACTGTTGTCGTACCCTCACCTGGACCCTAAACGGTCCCTGTCCGCTAACCCTAACCCTAGCCCGAACCCTAACCCTAACCCTTCCCCGAAGCCTTCCCCTCACCCGTCCCCTAATCCTAACCCGTACGCTCACACTAATCCCCGCCCGCACACGTACGCTCCCCCTAAACCGTTGTCGTACCCTCACCTGGACCCTAAACCGTCCCCGTCCCCTAACCCTAACTCTAGCCCGAACCCTAACCCTAAACCTTCCCCGAAGCCTTCCCCTCACCCGTCCCCTAATCCTAATCCGTACGCTCACACTAACACGCGCCCTGACACGTACGCTCCCCGTAAACCGTTGTCGTACCCTCACCTGGACCCTAAACCATCCCCATCCCCTAACCCTAACCCTACCCCGAACCCTAACCCTAACCCTTTCCGAAGCCTTCCCCTCACCCGTCCCCTAATCCTAACCCGTACGCTCACACTAACCCGCGCCCTCACAAGTACGCTCCCCGTAAACCCTTGTCGTACCCTCACCTGGACCCTAAACCGTCCCCGTCCCCTAACCCTAACCCTACCCCGAACCCTAACCCTAACCCTTCCCGAAACCTTCCCCTCACCCGTCCCCTAATCCTAACCCGTACGCTCACACTAACCCGCGCCCTCACACGTACGCTCCCCCTAAATCGTTGTCGTACCCTCACCTGGACCCTAAACCGTCCCCGTCCCCTAACCCTAACCCTAGTCCGAACCCTAACCCTAACCCTTCCCCGAAGCCTTCCCCTCACCCGTCCCCTAATCCTAACCCGTACGCTCACACTAAATCGCGCCCACACACGTACGCTCCCCCTAAATCGTTGTCGTACCCTCACCTGGACCCTAAACCGTCCCCGTCCCCTAACCCTAACCCTAGTCCGAACCCTAACCCTAACCCTTCCCCGAAGCCTTCCCCTCACCCGTCCCCTAATCCTAACCCGTACGCTCACACTAAATCGCGCCCACACACGTACGCTCCCCCTAAATCGTTGTCGTACCCTCACCTGGACCCTAAACCGTCCCCGTCCCCTAACCCTAACCCTAGCCCGAACCCTAACCCTAACCCTTCCCCGAAGCCTTCCCCTCACCCGTCCCCTAATCCTAACTCGTACGCTCACACTAACCCGCGCCCTCACATGTACGCTCCCCCTAAACCGTTGTCGTACCCTCACCTGGACCCTAAACCGTCCCCGTCCCCTAACCCTAACCCTAGCCCGAACCCTAACCCTAACCCTTCCTCGAAACCTTCCCCTCACTCGTCCCCTAATCCTAACCCGTACGCTCACACTAACCCGCGCCCTCACACGTACGCTCCCCCTCAACCGTTGTCGTACCCTCACCTAGACCCTACACCGTCCCCGTCCCCTAACCCTAACCCTAGCCCGAACCCTACCCCTAACCCTTCCCCGAAGCCTTCCCCTCACCCGTCCCCTAATCTAAACCCGTACGCTGACACTAACCCGCGCCCTCACATGTACGCTCCCCCTAAACCGTTGTCGTACCCTCACCTGGACCCTAAACCGTCCCCGTCCCCTAACCCTAACCCTAGCCCGAACCCTAACTCTGCCCTTCACCGAAGCCTTCCCCTCACCCGTCCCCTAATCCTAACCCGTACGCTCACACTAACCCTCGCCCTCACACGTACGCTCCCCCTAAACCGTTGTCGTACCCTCACCTGGACCCTAAACCGTCCCCGTCCCCTAACCCTAACCCTAGCCCGAACCCTAACCCTAACCCTTCCCCGAAGCCTTCCCCTCACCCGTCCCCTAATCCTAACCCTTACGCTCACACTAATCTCCGCCCGCACACGTACGCTCCCCCTAAACCGTTGTCGTACCCTCACCTGGACCCTAAACCGTCCCCGTCCCCTAACCCTAACCCTAGCCCGAACCCTAACCCTAACCCTTCCCCGAAGCCTTCCCCTCACCCGTCCCCTAATCCTAACCCGTACGCTCACACTAACCCGCGCGCTCACACGTACGCTCCCCCTCAACCGTTCTCGTACCCTCACCTGGACCCTAAACCGTCTCCATCCCCTAACCCTAACCCTAGCCCGAACCCTAACCCTAACCCTTCCCCGAAGCCTTCCCCTCACCCGTCCCCTAATCCTAACCCGTACGCTCACACTAACCCGCGCCCTCACACGTACGCTCCCCCTAAAATGTTGTCGTACCCTCACCTGGACCCTAAACCGTCCCCTAACCCTAACCCTAACCCTGGCCCGAACCCTAACCCTAACCCTTTCCCGAAGCCTTCCCCTCACCCGTCCCCTAATCCTATCCCGTACGCTCTCACTAACCCGCGCCCTCACACGTACGCTCCCCCTAAACCGTTGTCGTACCCTCAACTGGATCCTAAACCGTCCCCGTTCCCTAACCCTAACCCTAGCCCGAACACTAACCCTAACCCTTCCCCGAAGCCTTCCCCTCACCCGTCCCCTAATCCTAACCCGTACGCTCACACTAACCCCCGCCCTCACATGTAAGCTCCCCCTAAACCGTTGTCGTACCCTCACCTGGACCCTAAACCGTCCCCGTCCCCTAACCCTAACCCTAGCCCGAACCCTAACCCTAACCCTTCCCCGAAGCCTTCCCCTCACCCGTCCCCTAATCCTAACCCGTACATTCACACTAACCCGCGCCCTCACACGTACGCTCCCCCTAAACCGTTGTCGTACCCTCACCTGGACTCTAAACCGTCCCCGTCCCCTAACCCTAACCCTAGCCCGAACCCTAAACCTAACCCTAAACCTTCCCCGAAGCCTTCCCCTCACCCGTCCCCTAATCCTAACCCGTACGCTCACACTAACACGCGCCCTCACACGTACGCTCCCCCTAAACCATTGTCGTACCCTCACCTGGATCCTAAACCGTCCCCGTCCCCTAACACTAACCCTAGCCCGAACCCTAACCCTAACCCTTCCCTGAAGCCTTCCCCTCACCCGTCCCCTAATCCTAACCCGTACGCTCACACTAACCCGCGCCCTCACACGTACGCTCCCCCTAAACCGTTGTCGTACCCTCACCTGGACCCTAAACCGTCCCCTTCCCCTAACCCTAACCCTAGTCCGAACCCTACCCCTAACCCTTCCCCGAAGCCTTCCCCTCACCCGTCCCCTAATCCTAAACCGTACGCTCACACTAACCCGCGCCCTCACACGTACGCTCCCCCTAAACCGTTGTCGTACCCTCACCTGGACCCTAAACCGTCCCCGTCCCCTAACCCTAACCCTAGCCCGAACCCTAACACTAACACTTCCCCGAAGCCTTCCCCTCATCCGTCCCCTAATCCTAACACGTACGCTCACACTATCCCGCGCCCTCACACGTACGCTCCCCCTAAACCGTTGTCGTACCATCACCTGGACCCTAAACGGTCCCCGTCCGCTAAACCTAACCCTAGCCCGAACCCTAACCCTAACCCTTCCCCGAAGCCTTCCCCTCACCCGTCCCCTAATCCTAACCCGTACGCTCACACTAATCCCCGCCCGCACACGTACGCTCCCCCTAAACCGTTGTCGTACCCTCACCTGGACCCTAAACCGTCCCCGTCCCCTAACCCTAACCCTAGCCCGAACCCTACCCCTTACCCTTCCCCGAAGCATTCCCCTCACCCGTCCCCTAATCCTAACCCGTACGCTCACACTAACCCGTGCCCTCACATGTACGCTCCCCCTAAACCGTTGTCGTACCCTCACCTGGACCCTAAACCGTCCCCGTCCCCTAAACCTAACCCTAGCCCGAACCCTAACCCTAACCCTTCCCCGAAGCCTTCCCCCACCCGTCCCCTAATCCTAACCCGTACGCTCACACTAACCCGCGCCCTCACACGTACACTCCCCCTCAACCGTTGTCGTACCCTCACCTGGACCCTAAACCGTCCCCGTCCCCTAACCCTAACCCTAGCCCGAACCCTAACCCTAACCCTTCCCCGAAGCCTTCCCCTCACCCGTCCCCTAATCCTAACCCGTACGCTCACACTAATCCCCGCCCGCACACGTACGCTCCCCCTAAACCGTTGTCGTACCCTCACCTGGACTCTAAACAGTCCCCGTCCCCTAACCGTAACCCGAGCCAGAACCCTAACCCTAACACTTCCCCGAAGCCTTCCCCTCACCCGTCCCCTAATCCTAATCCGTACGCTCACACTAACCCGCGCCCTCACACGTACGCTCCCCGTAAACCGTTGTCGTACCCTCACCTGGACCCTAAACCGTCCCCGTCCCCTAACCCTAACCCTACCCCGAACCCTAACCCTAACCCTTCCCGAAACCTTCCCCTCACCCGTCCCCTAATCCTAACCCGTACGCTCACACTAACACGCGCCCTCACACGTACGCTCCCCCTAAACTGTTGTCGTACCCTCACCTGGACCCTAAACCGTCCCCGTCCCCTAACCCTAACCCTAGTCCGAACCCTAACCCTAACCCTTCCCCGAAGCCTTCCCCTCACCCGTCCCCTAATCCTAACCCGTACGCTCACACTAACCCGCGCCCTCACACGTACGCTCCCCCTAAACCGTTGTTGTACCCTCACCTGGACCCTAAACCGTCCCCGTCCCCTAACCCTAAACCTAGCCCGAACCCTAATCCTAACCCTAACCCTTCCCCTTAGCCTTCCCCTCACCCGTCCCCTAATCCTAACCCGTACGCTCACCTTAACACGAGCCCTCACACGTACGCTCTTCCTAAACCGTTGTCGTACCATCACCTGGACCCTAAACCGTCCCCGTCCCCTAACCCTAAACCTAGCCCGAACCCTAACCCTAACCCTTCCCCGAAGCCTTCCCCTCACCCGTCCCCTAATCCTAACCCGTACACTCACACTAACCCGCGCCCTCACAAGTACGCTCCCCCTCAACCGTTGTCGTACCCTCACCTGGACCCTAAACCGTCCCCGTCCCCTAACCCTAACCCTAGCCCGAACCCTAACCCTAACACTTCCCCGAAGCCTTCCCCTCACCCGTCCCCTAATCCTAACCCGTACATTCACACTAACCCGCGCCCTCACACGTACGCTCCCCCTCAACCGTTGTCGTACCCTCACCTGGACCCTAAACCGTCCCCGTCCCCTAACCCTAACCCTAGCCCGAACCCTAAACCTAACCCTAACCCTTCCCCGAAGCCTTCCCCTCACCGGTCCCCTAATCCTAACCCGTACACTCACACTAACACGCGCCCTCACACGTACGCTCCCCCTAAACCATTGTGGTACCATCACCTGGACCCTAAACCGTCCCCGTCCCCTAACACTAACCCTAGCCCGAACCCTGACCCTAACCCTTCCCCGAAGCCTTCCCCTCAACCGTCCCCTAATCCTAACCCGTACGCTCACACTAACCCGCGCCCTCACACGTACGCTCCCCCTAAACCGTTGTCGTACCCTCACCTGGACCCTAAACCGTCCCCGTCCCCTAACCCTAACCCTAGTCCGAACCCTAACCCTAACCCTTCCCCGAAGCCTTCCCCTCACCCGTCCCCTAATCCTAACCCGTACGCTCACACTAACCCGCGCCCTCACACGTACGCTCCCCCTAAACCGTTGTCGTACCCTCACCTGGACCCTAAACCGTCCCCATCCCCTAACCCTAACCCTAGCCCGAACCATAACCCTAACCCTTCCCCGAAGCCTTCCCCTCACCCGTCCCCTAATCCTACCCCGTACGCTCACACTAACCCGCGCCCTCACACGTACGCTCCCCCTAAACCGTTGTCGTACCCTCACCTGGACCCTAAACCGTCCCAGTCCCCTAACCCTAACCCTAGCGCGAACCCTAACCCTAACCCTTCCCCGAAGCCTTCCCCTCACCCGTGCCCTAATCCTAACCCGTACACTCACACTAAACCACGGCCTCACACGTACGCTCCCCCTAAACCGTTCTCGTACCGTCACCTGGATCCTAAACCGTCCCCGTCCCCTAACCCTAACCCTAGCCCGAACCCTAACCCTAACCCTTCCCCGAAGCCTTCCCCTCACCCGTCCCCTAATCCTACCCCGTACGCTCACACTAACCCGCGCCCTCACACGTACGCTCCCCCTAAACCGTTTTCGTACCCTCACCTGGACCCTAAACCGTCCCAGTCCCCTAACCCTAACCCTAGCGCGAACCCTAACCCTAACCCTTCCCCGAAGCCTTCCCCTCAACCGTCCCCTAATCCTAACCCGTACGCTCACACTAACCCGCGCCCTCACACGTACGCTCCCCCTAAACCGTTGTCGTACCCTCACCTGGACCCTAAACCGTCCCCGTCCCCTAACCCTAACCCTACCCCGAACCCTAACCCTAACCCTTCCCCGAAGCCTTCCCCTCAACCGTCCCTTAATCCTAACCCGTACGCTCACACTAACACGCGCCCTCACACGTACGCTCCCCCTAAACCATTATCGTACCCTCACCTGGACCCTAAACCGTCCCCGTCCCCTAACACTAACCCTAGCCCGAACCCTAACCCTAACCATTCCCCGAAGCCTTCCCCTCACCTGTCCCCTAATCCTAACCCGTACTCTCACACTAACCCGGGCCCTCACACGTACGCTCCCCCTCAACCGTTGTCGTACCCTCACCTGGACCCTAAACCGTCCCCGTCCCCTAACCCTAACCCTAGCCCGAACCCTAACCCTAACCCTTCCCCGAAGCCTTCCCCTCAACTGTCCCCTAATCCTAACCCGTACGCTCACACTAACCCGCACCCTCACACGTACGCTCCCCCTAAACCGTTGTCGTACCCTCACCTGGACCCTAAACCGTCCCCGTCCCCTAACCCTAACCTTAGCCCGAACCCTAACCCTAAACCTTCCCCGAAGCCTTCCCCTCACTCGTCCCCTAATCCTAACCCGTACGCTCACACTAACCTGCGCCCTCACACGTACGCTCCCCCTAAACCGTTGTCGTACCCTCACCTGGACCCTAAACCGTCCCCGTCCCCTAACGCTAACCCTAGCCCAAACCCTAACACTAACCCTTCCCCGAAGCCTTCCCCTCAACCGTCCCCTAATCCTAACCCGTACGCTCACAGTAACCCGCGCCCTCACACGTACGCTCCCCCTAAACTGTTGTCGTACCCTCACCTGGACCCTAAACGGTCCCTGTCCGCTAACCCTAACCCTAGCCCGAACCCTAACCCTAACCCTTCCCCGAAGCCTTCCCCTCACCCGTCCCCTAATCCTAACCCGTACGCTCACACTAATCCCCGCCCGCACACGTACGCTCCCCCTAAACCGTTGTCGTACCCTCACCTGGACCCTAAACCGTCCCCGTCCCCTAACCCTAACTCTAGCCCGAACCCTAACCCTAAACCTTCCCCGAAGCCTTCCCCTCACCCGTCCCCTAATCCTAATCCGTACGCTCACACTAACACGCGCCCTGACACGTACGCTCCCCGTAAACCGTTGTCGTACCCTCACCTGGACCCTAAACCATCCCCATCCCCTAACCCTAACCCTACCCCGAACCCTAACCCTAACCCTTTCCGAAGCCTTCCCCTCACCCGTCCCCTAATCCTAACCCGTACGCTCACACTAACCCGCGCCCTCACAAGTACGCTCCCCGTAAACCCTTGTCGTACCCTCACCTGGACCCTAAACCGTCCCCGTCCCCTAACCCTAACCCTACCCCGAACCCTAACCCTAACCCTTCCCGAAACCTTCCCCTCACCCGTCCCCTAATCCTAACCCGTACGCTCACACTAACCCGCGCCCTCACACGTACGCTCCCCCTAAATCGTTGTCGTACCCTCACCTGGACCCTAAACCGTCCCCGTCCCCTAACCCTAACCCTAGTCCGAACCCTAACCCTAACCCTTCCCCGAAGCCTTCCCCTCACCCGTCCCCTAATCCTAACCCGTACGCTCACACTAAATCGCGCCCACACACGTACGCTCCCCCTAAATCGTTGTCGTACCCTCACCTGGACCCTAAACCGTCCCCGTCCCCTAACCCTAACCCTAGTCCGAACCCTAACCCTAACCCTTCCCCGAAGCCTTCCCCTCACCCGTCCCCTAATCCTAACCCGTACGCTCACACTAAATCGCGCCCACACACGTACGCTCCCCCTAAATCGTTGTCGTACCCTCACCTGGACCCTAAACCGTCCCCGTCCCCTAACCCTAACCCTAGCCCGAACCCTAACCCTAACCCTTCCCCGAAGCCTTCCCCTCACCCGTCCCCTAATCCTAACTCGTACGCTCACACTAACCCGCGCCCTCACATGTACGCTCCCCCTAAACCGTTGTCGTACCCTCACCTGGACCCTAAACCGTCCCCGTCCCCTAACCCTAACCCTAGCCCGAACCCTAACCCTAACCCTTCCTCGAAACCTTCCCCTCACTCGTCCCCTAATCCTAACCCGTACGCTCACACTAACCCGCGCCCTCACACGTACGCTCCCCCTCAACCGTTGTCGTACCCTCACCTAGACCCTACACCGTCCCCGTCCCCTAACCCTAACCCTAGCCCGAACCCTACCCCTAACCCTTCCCCGAAGCCTTCCCCTCACCCGTCCCCTAATCTAAACCCGTACGCTGACACTAACCCGCGCCCTCACATGTACGCTCCCCCTAAACCGTTGTCGTACCCTCACCTGGACCCTAAACCGTCCCCGTCCCCTAACCCTAACCCTAGCCCGAACCCTAACTCTGCCCTTCACCGAAGCCTTCCCCTCACCCGTCCCCTAATCCTAACCCGTACGCTCACACTAACCCTCGCCCTCACACGTACGCTCCCCCTAAACCGTTGTCGTACCCTCACCTGGACCCTAAACCGTCCCCGTCCCCTAACCCTAACCCTAGCCCGAACCCTAACCCTAACCCTTCCCCGAAGCCTTCCCCTCACCCGTCCCCTAATCCTAACCCGTACGCTCACACTAACCCGCGCGCTCACACGTACGCTCCCCCTCAACCGTTCTCGTACCCTCACCTGGACCCTAAACCGTCTCCATCCCCTAACCCTAACCCTAGCCCGAACCCTAACCCTAACCCTTCCCCGAAGCCTTCCCCTCACCCGTCCCCTAATCCTAACCCGTACGCTCACACTAACCCGCGCCCTCACACGTACGCTCCCCCTAAAATGTTGTCGTACCCTCACCTGGACCCTAAACCGTCCCCTAACCCTAACCCTAACCCTGGCCCGAACCCTAACCCTAACCCTTTCCCGAAGCCTTCCCCTCACCCGTCCCCTAATCCTATCCCGTACGCTCTCACTAACCCGCGCCCTCACACGTACGCTCCCCCTAAACCGTTGTCGTACCCTCAACTGGATCCTAAACCGTCCCCGTTCCCTAACCCTAACCCTAGCCCGAACACTAACCCTAACCCTTCCCCGAAGCCTTCCCCTCACCCGTCCCCTAATCCTAACCCGTACGCTCACACTAACCCCCGCCCTCACATGTAAGTTCCCCCTAAACCGTTGTCGTACCCTCACCTGGACCCTAAACCGTCCCCGTCCCCTAACCCTAACCCTAGCCCGAACCCTAACCCTAACCCTTCCCCGAAGCCTTCCCCTCACCCGTCCCCTAATCCTAACCCGTACATTCACACTAACCCGCGCCCTCACACGTACGCTCCCCCTAAACCGTTGTCGTACCCTCACCTGGACTCTAAACCGTCCCCGTCCCCTAACCCTAACCCTAGCCCGAACCCTAAACCTAACCCTAAACCTTCCCCGAAGCCTTCCCCTCACCCGTCCCCTAATCCTAACCCGTACGCTCACACTAACACGCGCCCTCACACGTACGCTCCCCCTAAACCATTGTCGTACCCTCACCTGGATCCTAAACCGTCCCCGTCCCCTAACACTAACCCTAGCCCGAACCCTAACCCTAACCCTTCCCTGAAGCCTTCCCCTCACCCGTCCCCTAATCCTAACCCGTACGCTCACACTAACCCGCGCCCTCACACGTACGCTCCCCCTAAACCGTTGTCGTACCCTCACCTGGACCCTAAACCGTCCCCTTCCCCTAACCCTAACCCTAGTCCGAACCCTACCCCTAACCCTTCCCCGAAGCCTTCCCCTCACCCGTCCCCTAATCCTAAACCGTACGCTCACACTAACCCGCGCCCTCACACGTACGCTCCCCCTAAACCGTTGTCGTACCCTCACCTGGACCCTAAACCGTCCCCGTCCCCTAACCCTAACCCTAGCCCGAACCCTAACACTAACACTTCCCCGAAGCCTTCCCCTCATCCGTCCCCTAATCCTAACACGTACGCTCACACTATCCCGCGCCCTCACACGTACGCTCCCCCTAAACCGTTGTCGTACCATCACCTGGACCCTAAACGGTCCCCGTCCGCTAAACCTAACCCTAGCCCGAACCCTAACCCTAACCCTTCCCCGAAGCCTTCCCCTCACCCGTCCCCTAATCCTAACCCGTACGCTCACACTAATCCCCGCCCGCACACGTACGCTCCCCCTAAACCGTTGTCGTACCCTCACCTGGACCCTAAACCGTCCCCGTCCCCTAACCCTAACCCTAGCCCGAACCCTACCCCTTACCCTTCCCCGAAGCATTCCCCTCACCCGTCCCCTAATCCTAACCCGTACGCTCACACTAACCCGTGCCCTCACATGTACGCTCCCCCTAAACCGTTGTCGTACCCTCACCTGGACCCTAAACCGTCCCCGTCCCCTAAACCTAACCCTAGCCCGAACCCTAACCCTAACCCTTCCCCGAAGCCTTCCCCCACCCGTCCCCTAATCCTAACCCGTACGCTCACACTAACCCGCGCCCTCACACGTACACTCCCCCTCAACCGTTGTCGTACCCTCACCTGGACCCTAAACCGTCCCCGTCCCCTAACCCTAACCCTAGCCCGAACCCTAACCCTAACCCTTCCCCGAAGCCTTCCCCTCACCCGTCCCCTAATCCTAACCCGTACGCTCACACTAATCCCCGCCCGCACACGTACGCTCCCCCTAAACCGTTGTCGTACCCTCACCTGGACTCTAAACAGTCCCCGTCCCCTAACCGTAACCCGAGCCAGAACCCTAACCCTAACACTTCCCCGAAGCCTTCCCCTCACCCGTCCCCTAATCCTAATCCGTACGCTCACACTAACCCGCGCCCTCACACGTACGCTCCCCGTAAACCGTTGTCGTACCCTCACCTGGACCCTAAACCGTCCCCGTCCCCTAACCCTAACCCTACCCCGAACCCTAACCCTAACCCTTCCCGAAACCTTCCCCTCACCCGTCCCCTAATCCTAACCCGTACGCTCACACTAACACGCGCCCTCACACGTACGCTCCCCCTAAACTGTTGTCGTACCCTCACCTGGACCCTAAACCGTCCCCGTCCCCTAACCCTAACCCTAGTCCGAACCCTAACCCTAACCCTTCCCCGAAGCCTTCCCCTCACCCGTCCCCTAATCCTAACCCGTACGCTCACACTAACCCGCGCCCTCACACGTACGCTCCCCCTAAACCGTTGTTGTACCCTCACCTGGACCCTAAACCGTCCCCGTCCCCTAACCCTAACCCTAGCCCGAACCCTAACCCTAACCCTTCCCCGAAGCCTTCCCCTCACACGTCCCCTAATCCTAACCCGTACGGTCACACTAAATCGCACCCACACACGTACGCACCCCCTAAATCGTTGTCGTACCCTCACCTGGACCCTAAACCGTCCCCGTCCCCTAACCCTAACCCTAGCCCGAACCCTAACCCTAGCACTTCCCCGAAGCCTTCCACTCACCCGTCCCATAATCCTAACCCGTACGCTCACACTAACCCACGCCCTCACACGTACGCTCCCCCAAACCGTTGTCGTACCCTCACCTGGAACCTAAACCGTCCCCGTCCCCTAACCCTAACCCTAGCCCGAACCCTAACCCTAACCCTTCCCCGAAGCCTTCCCCTCACCCGTCCCCTAATCCTAACCCGTACGCTAACACTAACCCGCGCCCTCACATGTACGCACCCCCTAAACCTTTGTCGTACCCTCACCTGGACCCTAAACCGTCCCCGTCCCCTAACCCTAACCCTAGCCAGAACCCTAACCCTAACCCTTCCCCGAAGCCTTCCCCTCACCCGTCCCATATTCCTAACCCGTACGCTCACAATAACCCGCGCCCTCACACGTACGCTCCCCCTAAACCGTTGTCGTACCCTCACCTGGACCCTAAACCGTCCCCGTCCCCTAACCCTAACCCTAGCCCGAACCCTAAACCTAACCCTTCCCCGAAGCCTTCCCATCACCCGTCCCCTAATCCTAACCCGTACGCTCACACTAACCCACGCCCTCACACGTACGCTCCCCCTAAACCGTTGTCGTACCCTCACCTGGACCCTACACCGTCCACGTCCCCTAACCCTAACCATAGCCCGAACCCTAACCCTAACCCTTCCCCGAAGCCTTCCCCTCACCTGTCCACTAATCCTAACCCGTACGCTCAAACTAACCCATGCTCTCACACGTACGCTCCCCCTAAACCGTTGTCGTACCCTCATCTGGACCCTAAACTGTCCCCATCCCCTAACACTAACCCTAGCCCGAACCCTAACCCTAACCCTTCCCCGAAGCCTTCCCCTCAGCCGTCCCCTAATCCTAACCCGTACGCTCACACTAACCCGCGCCCTCACACGTACGCTCCCCCTAAACCGTTTTCGTACCCTCACCTGGACCCTAAACCATCCCGTCCCCTAACCCTAACCCTAGCCCGAAACCTAACCCTTACCTTTTCCCGAAACATTCCCCTCACCCGTCCCGTAATCCTAACCCGTACGCTCAAACTAACCCGCGCCCTCACACGTACGCTCCCCCAAAACCGTTGTCGTACCCTCACCTGGACGCTAAACCGTCCCCGTCCCCTAAACCTAACCCTAACCCTAACCCTAACCCTAACCCTAACCCTCACCCTAAACCGTTGTCGTACCCTCACCTGGACCCTAAACCGTCTCCGTCCCCTAACCCTAACCCTACCCCGAACCCTAAACCTAACCCTTCCCTGAAGCCTTCCCATCACCCGTCCCCTAATCCTAACCCGTACGCTCACACTAACCCACGCCCTCACACGTACGCTCCCCCTAAACCGTTGTCGTACCCTCACCTGGACCCTACACCGTCCACGTCCCCTAACCCTAACCATAGCGCGAACCCTAAACCTAACCCTTCCCCGAAGCCTTCCCCTCACCCGTCCCGTAATCCTAACCCCTACGCTCACACTAACCCGCGCCCTTACACGTACGCTCCCCCTAAACCGTTGTCGTACCCTCACCTGGACCCTAAACCGTCTCCGTCCCCTAACCCTAACCCTAGCCCGAACCCTAACCCTAACACTTCCCCGAAGCCTTCCCCTCACCCGTCCCCTAATCCTAACCCGTACGCTCACACTAACCCTCGCCTTCACACGTACGCTCCCCCTAAACCGTTGTCGTACCCTCACCTGGACCATAAACCGTCCCCGTCCCCTAACCCTAACCCTAGCCCGAACCCTAACCCTTACCCTTCCCCGAAGCCTTCCCCTCACCCTTCTCCTAATCCTAACCCGTACGATCACACTAACCCAAGCCCTCACACGTACGCTCCCCCTAAACCGTTGTCGTACACTCACCTGGACCCTAAACTGTCCCCGTCCCCTAACCCTAACCCTAGCCCGAACCCTAACCCTAAACCTTCCCCGAAGCCTTCCCCTCACCCGTCCCTTAATCCTAACCCGTACGCTCACACTAACCCGCGCCATCACACGTACGCTCCCCCTCAACCGTTGTCGTACCCTCACCTGGACCCTAAACCGTCCCCGTCCCCTAACCCTAACCCTAGCCCCAACCCTATACCTAGCCCTTCCCCGAATCCTTCCCCTCACCCGTCCCCTAATCCTAACCCGTACGCTCACACTAACCCGCGCCCTCACACGTATGCTCCCCCTAAACCGTTGTCGTACCCTCACCTGGACCCTAAACCGTCCCCTAACCCTAACCCAAATCCTAGCCCGAACCCTAACCCTAACCCTTCCACGAAACCTTCCCCTCACCCGTCCCCTAATCCTACCCCGAACGCTCACACTAAACCACGCCCTCACACGTACGCGCCCCCTAAACCGTTGTCGTACCCTCACCTGGACCCTAAACCGTCCACGTCCCCTAACCCTTACCATAGCCCGAACCCTAACCCTAACCCTTCCCCAAAGCCTTCCCCTCACCCGTCCCCTAATCCTAACCCGTACATTCAAACTAACCCATGCCCTCACACGTACGCTCCCCCTAAACCGTTGTCGTACCCTCACCTGGACCCTAAACTGTCCCCATCCCCTAACCCGAACCCTAGCCCGAACCCTAACCCTAACACTTCCCCGAAGCCTTCCCCTCACCCGTCCCCTAATCCTAACCCGTACGCTCACACTAACCCGCGCGCTCACACGTACGCTCCCCCTAAACCGATGTCGTACCCTCACCTGGACCCTAAACCGTCCCCGTCCCCTAACCCTACCCCTAACCCGAACCCTAATCCTAACCCTTCCCCGAAGCATTCCCCCACCCGTCCCCTAATCCTAACCCGTACGCTCACACTAACCCACGCCCTCACACGTACGCTCCCGCTAAACCTTTGTAGTACCCTCACCTGGACCCTAAACCGTCGCCGTCCCCTAACCCTATCCCTAGCCCGAACCCTAACACTAACCCTTCCCGAAGCCTTCCACTCACCCGTCCCCTAATCCTAACCCGTACGCTCACACTAACCCGCGACCTCACACGTACGCTCCCCCTAAACCGATGTCGTACCCTCACCTGGAACCTAAACCGTCCCGGTCCCCTAACCCTAACCCTAGCCCGAACCTTAACCCTAACCCTTCCCCGAAGCCTTCCCCTCAACCGTCCCCTAATCCTAACCCGTACGCTCACACTAACCCGCGCCCTCACACGTACGCTCCCCCTAAACCGTTGTCGTACCCTCACCTGGACCCTAAACCGTCCCCTAACCCTAACCCTATCCCTAGCCAGAACCCTAACCCTAACCCTTCCCTGAAGCCTTACCCTCACCCGTCCCATAATCCTAACCCGTACGCTCACAATAACCCGCGCCCTCACACGTACGCTCCCCCTAAACCGTTGTCGTACCCTCACCTGGACCCTAAACCGTCCACGTCCCCTAACCCTTACCATAGCCCGAACCCTAACCCTAACCCTTCCCCAAAGCCTTCCCCTCACCCGTCCCCTAATCCTAACCCGTACATTCAAACTAACCCATGCCCTCACACGTACGCTCCCCCTAAACCGTTGTCGTACCCTCACCTGGACCCTAAACCGTCCCCATCCCCTAACCCTAACCCTAGCCCGAACCCTAACCCTAACCCTTCCCCGAAGCCTTCCCCTCACCCGTCCCCTAATCCTAACCCGTACGTTCACACTAACCCGCACCCTCACACGTACGCTGCCCCTAAACCGTTGTAGTACCCTCACCTGGACCCTAAACCGTCCCCGTCCCCTAACCCTATCCCTAGCCAGAACCCTAACCCTAACCCTTCCCCGAAGCCTTCCACTCACCCGTCCCATAATCCTAACCCGTACGCTCACACTAACCCACGCCCTCACACGTACGCTCCCCCAAACCGTTGTCGTACCCTCACCTGGAACCTAAACCGTCCCCGTCCCCTAACCCTAACCCTAGCCCGAACCCTAACCCTAACCCTTCCCCGAAGCCTTCCCCTCACCCGTCCCCTAATCCTAACCCGTACGCTAACACTAACCCGTGCCCTCACATGTACGCACCCCCTAAACCGTTGTCGTACCCTCACCTGGACCCTAAACCGTCCCCGTCCCCTAACCCTAACCCTAGCCAGAACCCTAACCCTAACCCTTCCCCGAAGCCTTCCCCTCACCCGTCCCATATTCCTAACCCGTACGCTCACAATAACCCGCGCCCTCACACGTACGCTCCCCCTAAACCGTTGTCGTACCCTCACCTGGACCCTAAACCGTCCCCGTCCCCTAACCCTAACCCTAGCCCGAACCCTAAACCTAACCCTTCCCCGAAGCCTTCCCATCACCCGTCCCCTAATCCTAACCCGTACGCTCACACTAACCCACGCCCTCACACGTACGCTCCCCCTAAACCGTTGTCGTACCCTCACCTGGACCCTACACCGTCCACGTCCCCTAACCCTAACCATAGCCCGAACCCTAACCCTAACCCTTCCCCGAAGCCTTCCCCTCACCTGTCCACTAATCCTAACCCGTACGCTCAAACTAACCCATGCTCTCACACGTACGCTCCCCCTAAACCGTTGTCGTACCCTCATCTGGACCCTAAACTGTCCCCATCCCCTAACACTAACCCTAGCCCGAACCCTAACCCTAACCCTTCCCCGAAGCCTTCCCCTCAGCCGTCCCCTAATCCTAACCCGTACGCTCACACTAACCCGCGCCCTCACACGTACGCTCCCCCTAAACCGTTTTCGTACCCTCACCTGGACCCTAAACCATCCCGTCCCCTAACCCTAACCCTAGCCCGAAACCTAACCCTTACCCTTTCCCGAAACATTCCCCTCACCCGTCCCGTAATCCTAACCCGTACGCTCAAACTAACCCGCGCCCTCACACGTACGCTCCCCCAAAACCGTTGTCGTACCCTCACCTGGACGCTAAACCGTCCCCGTCCCCTAAACCTAACCCTAACCCTAACCCTAACCCTAACCCTAACCCTAACCCTAAACCGTTGTCGTACCCTCACCTGGACCCTAAACCGTCTCCGTCCCCTAACCCTAACCCTACCCCGAACCCTAAACCTAACCCTTCCCTGAAGCCTTCCCATCACCCGTCCCCTAATCCTAACCCGTACGCTCACACTAACCCACGCCCTCACACGTACGCTCCCCCTAAACCGTTGTCGTACCCTCACCTGGACCCTACACCGTCCACGTCCCCTAACCCTAACCATAGCCCGAACCCTAAACCTAACCCTTCCCCGAAGCCTTCCCCTCACCCGTCCCCTAATCCTAACCCGTACACTCAAACTAACCCATGCTCTCACACGTACGCTCCCCCTAAACCGTTGTCGTACCCTCACCTGGACCCTAAACTGTCCCCATCCCCTAACCCTAACCCTAGCCCGAACCCTAACCCTAACCCTTCCCCGAAGCCTTCCCCTCACCCGTCCCCTAATCCTAACCCGTACGCTCACACTAACCCGGGCCCTCACACGTACGCTCCCCCTAAACCGTTGTCGTACCCTCACCTGGCCCCTAAACCGTCCCCGTCCCCTAACCCTAACCCTAACCCAAACCCTTCCCCGAAGCCTTCCCCTCACCTGTCCCGTAATCCTAACCCCTACGCTCACACTAACCCGCGCCCTTACACGTACGCTCCCCCTAAACCGTTGTCGTACCCTCACCTGGACCCTAAACCGTCTCCGTCCCCTAACCCTAACCCTAGCCCGAACCCTAACCCTAACACTTCCCCGAAGCCTTCCCCTCACCCGTCCCCTAATCCTAACCCGTACGCTCACACTAACCCTCGCCCTCACACGTACGCTCCCCCTAAACCGTTGTCGTACCTCACCTGGACCATAAACCGTCCCCGTCCCCTAACCCTAACCCTAGCCCGAACCCTAACCCTTACCCTTCCCCGAAGCCTTCCCCTCACCCTTCTCCTAATCCTAACCCGTACGCTCACACTAACCCGCGCCCTCACACGTACGCTCCCCCTAAACCGTTGTCGTACCCTCACCTGGACCTTAAACCGTCCCCGTCCCGTAACCCTAACCCTTCCCCGAAGCCTTCCCCTCACCCGTCCCCTAATCCTAACCCGTACGCTCACACTAACCCGTGCCCTCACATGTACGGTACCCCTAAACCGTTGTCGTACCCTCACCTGGACCCTAAACCGTCCCCGTCCCCTAACCCTAACCCTTCCCCGAAGCCTTCCCCTCACCCGTCCCATAATCCTAACCCGTACGCTCACACTAACCCGCGCCCTCACACGTACGCTCCCCCTAAACCGTTGTCGTACCCTCACCTGGACCCTAAACCGTCCCCGTCCCCTAACCCTAACCCTAGCCCCAACCCTAACCCTAGCCCTTCCCCGAATCCTTCCCCTCACCCGTCCCCTAATCCTAACCCGTACGCTCACACTAACCCGCGCCCTCACACGTATGCTACCCCTAAACCGTTGTCGTACCCTCACCTGGACCCTAAACCATCCCCTTCTCCTAACCCTAACCCTAGCCCGAACCCTAACCCTAACCTTTCCCCGAAGCCTTCCCCTCACCTGTCCCATACTCCTAACCCGTACGCTCACACTAACCCGTGCCCTCACACGTACGCACAAACTAAACCGTTGTCATATCCTCACCTGGACCCTAAACCGTCTCCGTCCCGTAACCATAACCCTAGCCCGAACCCTAACCCTAACCCTTCCCCGAAGCCTTCCCCTCACCCGTCCCATATTCCTAACCCGTACGCTCACAATAACCCGCGCCCTCACACGTACGCTCCCCCTAAACCGTTGTCGTACCCTCACCTGGACCCTAAACCGTCCCCGTCCCCTAACCCTAACCCTAGCCCGAACCCTAAACCTAACCCTTCCCCGAAGCCTTCCCATCACCCGTCCCCTAATCCTAACCCGTACGCTCACACTAACCCACGCCCTCACACGTACGCTCCCCCTAAACCGTTGTCGTACCCTCACCTGGACCCTACACCGTCCACGTCCCCTAACCCTAACCATAGCCCGAACCCTAACCCTAACCCTTCCCCGAAGCCTTCCCCTCACCTGTCCACTAATCCTAACCCGTACGCTCAAACTAACCCATGCTCTCACACGTACGCTCCCCCTAAACCGTTGTCGTACCCTCATCTGGACCCTAAACTGTCCCCATCCCCTAACACTAACCCTAGCCCGAACCCTAACCCTAACCCTTCCCCGAAGCCTTCCCCTCAGCCGTCCCCTAATCCTAACCCGTACGCTCACACTAACCCGCGCCCTCACACGTACGCTCCCACTAAACCGTTTTCGTACCCTCACCTGGACCCTAAACCATCCCGTCCCCTAACCCTAACCCTAGCCCGAAACCTAACCCTTACCCTTTCCCGAAACATTCCCCTCACCCGTCCCGTAATCCTAACCCGTACGCTCAAACTAACCCGCGCCCTCACACGTACGCTCCCCCAAAACCGTTGTCGTACCCTCACCTGGACGCTAAACCGTCCCCGTCCCCTAAACCTAACCCTAACCCTAACCCTAACCCTAACCCTAACCCTAACCCTAAACCGTTGTCGTACCCTCACCTGGACCCTAAACCGTCTCCGTCCCCTAACCCTAACCCTACCCCGAACCCTAAACCTAACCCTTCCCTGAAGCCTTCCCATCACCCGTCCCCTAATCCTAACCCGTACGCTCACACTAACCCACGCCCTCACACGTACGCTCCCCCTAAACCGTTGTCGTACCCTCACCTGGACCCTACACCGTCCACGTCCCCTAACCCTAACCATAGCCCGAACCCTAAACCTAACCCTTCCCCGAAGCCTTCCCCTCACCCGTCCCCTAATCCTAACCCGTACACTCAAACTAACCCATGCTCTCACACGTACGCTCCCCCTAAACCGTTGTCGTACCCTCACCTGGACCCTAAACTGTCCCCATCCCCTAACCCTAACCCTAGCCCGAACCCTAACCCTAACCCTTCCCCGAAGCCTTCCCCTCACCCGTCCCCTAATCCTAACCCGTACGCTCACACTAACCCGGGCCCTCACACGTACGCTCCCCCTAAACCGTTGTCGTACCCTCACCTGGCCCCTAAACCGTCCCCGTCCCCTAACCCTAACCCTAACCCAAACCCTTCCCCGAAGCCTTCCCCTCACCCGTCCCGTAATCCTAACCCCTACGCTCACACTAACCCGCGCCCTTACACGTACGCTCCCCCTAAACCGTTGTCGTACCCTCACCTGGACCCTAAACCGTCTCCGTCCCCTAACCCTAACCCTAGCCCGAACCCTAACCCTAACACTTCCCCGAAGCCTTCCCCTCACCCGTCCCCTAATCCTAACCCGTACGCTCACACTAACCCTCGCCCTCACACGTACGCTCCCCCTAAACCGTTGTCGTACCTCACCTGGACCATAAACCGTCCCCGTCCCCTAACCCTAACCCTAGCCCGAACCCTAACCCTTACCCTTCCCCGAAGCCTTCCCCTCACCCTTCTCCTAATCCTAACCCGTACGATCACACTAACCCAAGCCCTCACACGTACGCTCCCCCTAAACCGTTGTCGTACACTCACCTGGACCCTAAACTGTCCCCGTCCCCTAACCCTAACCCTAGCCCGAACCCTAACCCTAAACCTTCCCCGAAGCCTTCCCCTCACCCGTCCCTTAATCCTAACCCGTACGCTCACACTAACCCGCGCCATCACACGTACGCTCCCCCTCAACCGTTGTCGTACCCTCACCTGGACCCTAAACCGTCCCCGTCCCCTAACCCTACCCCTAACCCGAACCCTAATCCTAACCCTTCCCCGAAGCATTCCCCCACCCGTCCCCTAATCCTAACCCGTACGCTCACACTAACCCACGCCCTCACACGTACGCTCCCCCTAAACCTTTGTAGTACCCTAACCTGGACCCTAAACCGTCGCCGTCCCCTAACCCTATCCCTAGCTCGAACCCTAACACTAACCCTTCCCCGAAGCCTTCCACTCACCCGTCCCATAATCCTAACCCGTACGCTCACACTAACCCGCGACCTCACACGTACGCTCCCCCAAACCGTTGTCGTACCCTCACCTGGAACCTAAACCGTCCCCGTCCCCTAACCCTAACCCTAGCCCGAACCTTAACCCTAACCCTTCCCCGAAGCCTTCCCCTCACCCGTCCCCTAATCCTAACCCGTACGCTCACACTAACCCGCGCCCTCACACGTACGCTCCCCCTAAACCGTTGTCGTACCCTCACCTGGACCCTAAACCGTCCCCTAACCCTAACCCTATCCCTAGCCAGAACCCTAACCCTAACCCTTCCCTGAAGCCTTCCCCTCACCCGTCCCATAATCCTAACCCGTACGCTCACAATAACCCGCGCCCTCACACGTACGCTCCCCCTAAACCGTTGTCGTACCCTCACCTGGACCCTAAACCGTCCACGTCCCCTAACCCTTACCATAGCCCGAACCCTAACCCTAACCCTTCCCCAAAGCCTTCCCCTCACCCGTCCCCTAATCCTAACCCGTACATTCAAACTAACCCATGCCCTCACACGTACGCTCCCCCTAAACTGTTGTCGTACCCTCACCTGGACCCTAAACTGTCCCCATCCCCTAACCCGAACCCTAGCCCGAACCATAACCCTAACACTTCCCCGAAGTCTTCCCCTCACCCGTCCCCTAATCCTAACCCGTACGCTCACACTAACCCTCGCCCTCACACGTACGCTCCCCCTAAACCATTGTCGTACCCTCACCTGGACCATAAACCGTCCCCGTCCCCTAACCCTAACCCTAGCCCGAACCCTAACCCTTACCCTTCCCCGAAGCCTTCCCCTCACCCTTCTCCTAATCCTAACCCGTACGATCACACTAACCCAAGCCCTCACACGTACGCTCCCCCTAAACCGTTGTCGTACACTCACCTGGACCCTAAACTGTCCCCGTCCCCTAACCCTAACCCTAGCCCGAACCCTAACCCTAAACCTTCCCCGAAGCCTTCCCCTCACCCGTCCCTTAATCCTAACCCGTACGCTCACACTAACCCGCGCCATCACACGTACGCTCCCCCTCAACCGTTGTCGTACCCTCACCTGGACCCTAAACCGTCCCCGTCCCCTAACCCTAACCCTAGCCCCAACCCTATACCTAGCCCTTCCCCGAATCCTTCCCCTCACCCGTCCCCTAATCCTAACCCGTACGCTCACACTAACCCGCGCCCTCACACGTATGCTCCCCCTAAACCGTTGTCGTACCCTCACCTGGACCCTAAACCGTCCCCTAACCCTAACCCTAACCCTAGCCCGAACCCTAACCCTAACCCTTCCCCGAAACCTTCCCCTCACCCGTCCCCTAATCCTACCCCGAACGCTCACACTAAACCACGCCCTCACACGTACGCGCCCCCTAAACCGTTGTCGTACCCTCACCTGGACCCTAAACCGTCCACGTCCCCTAACCCTTACCATAGCCCGAACCCTAACCCTAACCCTTCCCCAAAGCCTTCCCCTCACCCGTCCCCTAATCCTAACCCGTACATTCAAACTAACCCATGCCCTCACACGTACGCTCCCCCTAAACCGTTGTCGTACCCTCACCTGGACCCTAAACTGTCCCCATCCCCTAACCCGAACCCTAGCCCGAACCCTAACCCTAACACTTCCCCGAAGCCTTCCCCTCACCCGTCCCCTAATCCTAACCCGTACGCTCACACTAACCCGCGCGCTCACACGTACGCTCCCCCTAAACCGATGTCGTACCCTCACCTGGACCCTAAACCGTCCCCGTCCCCTAACCCTACCCCTAACCCGAACCCTAATCCTAACCCTTCCCCGAAGCATTCCCCCACCCGTCCCCTAAGCCTAACCCGTACGCTCACACTAACCCACGCCCTCACACGTACGCTCCCCCTGAACCTTTGTAGTACCCTCACCTGGACCCTAAACCGTCGCCGTCCCCTAACCCTATCCCTAGCCCGAACCCTAACACTAACCCTTCCCCGAAGCCTTCCACTCACCCGTCCCATAATCCTAACCCGTACACTCACACTAACCCGCGCCCTCTCACGTACGCTCCCCCAAACCGTTGTCGTACCCTCACCTGGAACCTAAACCGTCCCCGTCCCCTAACCCTAACCCTAGCCCGAACCCTAACCCTAACCCTTCCCCGAAGCCTTCCCCTCACCCGTCCCATAATCCTAACCCGTACGCTCACACTAACCCGCGCCCTCACACGTACGCTCCCCATAAACCGTTGTCGTACCCTCACCTGGACCCTAAACCGTCCTCGTCCCCTAACCCTAAACCTAGCCCGAACCCTAACCCTAACCCTTCCCCGAAGCCTTCCCCTCACCCGTCCCCTAATCCTAACCCATACGCTCACAAATCCCGCGCCCTCACATGTACGCTCCCTCTAAAACGTTATCATACCCTCACCTGGACCCTAAACCGTCCCCGCCCCCTAACCCTAACCCTAGCCCGAACCCTAACCCTAACCCTTCCCCGAAGCCTTCCCCTCACCCGTCCCCTAATCCTAACCCATACGGTCACAAAACCCGCGCCCTCACACGTACGCTCCCTCTAAAACGTTATCGTACCCTCACCTGGACCCTAAACCGTCCCCGTCCCCTAACCCTAACCCTAGCCCGAACCCTAACCCTAACCTTTCCGCGAAGCCTTCCCCTCACCTGTCCCATAATCCTAACCCGTACGCTCACACTAACCCGCGCCCTCACACGTACGCTCCCCCTAAACCGTTGTCGTACCCTCACCTGGACCTTAAACCGTCCCCGTCCCGTAACCCTAACCCTTCCCCGAAGCCTTCCCCTCACCCGTCCCCTAATCCTAACCCGTACGCTCACACTAACCCGTGCCCTCACATGTACGGTACCCCTAAACCGTTGTCGTACCCTCACCTGGACCCTAAACCGTCCCCGTCCCCTAACCCTAACCCTTCCCCGAAGCCTTCCCCTCACCCGTCCCATAATCCTAACCCGTACGCTCACACTAACCCGCGCCCTCACACGTACGCTCCCCCTAAACCGTTGTCGTACCCTCACCTGGACCCTAAACCGTCCCCGTCCCCTAACCCTAACCCTAGCCCCAACCCTAACCCTAGCCCTTCCCCGAATCCTTCCCCTCACCCGTCCCCTAATCCTAACCCGTACGCTCACACTAACCCGCGCCCTCACACGTATGCTACCCCTAAACCGTTGTCGTACCCTCACCTGGACCCTAAACCATCCCCTTCTCCTAACCCTAACCCTAGCCCGAACCCTAACCCTAACCTTTCCCCGAAGCCTTCCCCTCACCTGTCCCATACTCCTAACCCGTACGCTCACACTAACCCGTGCCCTCACACGTACGCACAAACTAAACCGTTGTCATATCCTCACCTGGACCCTAAACCGTCTCCGTCCCGTAACCATAACCCTAGCCCGAACCCTAACCCTAACCCTTCCCCGAAGCCTTCCCCTCACCCGTCCCCTAATCCTAACCCGTACGCTCACACTAACCCGTGCCCTCACATGTACGGTCCCCCTAAACCATTGTCGTACCCTCACCTGGACCCTAAACCGTCCCCGTCCCCTAACCCTAACACTTCCTCGAAGCCTTCCCCTCACCCGTCCCCTAATCCTAACCCGTACGCTCAAACTAACCCGCGCCCTCACACGTACGCTCCCCCTAAACCGTTGTCGTACCCTCACCTGGACCCTAAACTGTTCACGTCCCCTAACCCTAACCCTAGCCTGAACCCTAACCCTTACCCTTCCCCGAAGCCTTCCCCTCACCCGTCTCCTAATCCTAACCCGTACACTCACACTAACCCACGCCGTCACACGTACGCTCCCCCTAAACCGTTGTCGTACCCTCACCTGGACCCTAAACCGTCCCCGTCCCCTAACCCTAACCCTAGCCCGAACCCTGACCCTAAACCTTCCCCGAAGCCTTCCCCTCACCCGTCCCCTAATCCTAACACTTACTCTCACACTAACCCGCGCCCTCACACGTACGCTCCCCCTAAACCTTTGTATTACCCTCACCTGGACCCTAAACCGTCCCCGTCCCCTAACCCTATCCCTAGCCTGAACCCTAACCCTAACGCTTCCCCGAAGCCTTCCCCTCACCCGTGCCCTAATCCTAAGCCGTACGCTCACACTAACCTGCGCCCTCACACGTACGCTCCCCCTAAACCGTTGTCGTACCCTCACCTGGACCCTAAACCGTCCCCGTCCGCTAACCCTAACCATTCCCCGAAGCCTTCCCCTCACCCGTCCCCTAATCCTAACCCGTACGCTCACACTAACCCGTGCCCTCACATGTACGGTCCCCCTAAACCGTGGTCGTACCCTCACCTGGACCCTAAATCGTCCCTGTCCCCTAACCCTAACCCTTCCCCGAAGCCTTCCCCTCACCCGTCCCCTAATCCTAACCCGTACGCTCACACTAACCCGCGCCCTCACACGTACGCTCCCCCTCAACCGTTGTCGTACCCTCACCTGGACTCTAAACCGTCCCCGTCCCCGAACCCTATCCCTAGCCCGAACCCTAAACCTAACCCTTCCCCGAAGCCTTCCACTCACACGTCCCATAATCCTAACCCGTACGCTCACACTAACCCGCGCCCTCACACGTACGCTCCCCCTAAACCGTTGTCGTACCCTCACCTGGAACCTAAACCGTTCCCGTCCCCTAACCCTAACCCTAGCACGAACCCTAACCCTAACACTTCCCCGAAGCCTTCCCCTAAACCATCCCCTAATCCTAACCCGTACGCTCACACTAACCCGCGCCCTCACACGAACGCTCCCCCTAAACGGTTGTCGTACCCTCACCTGGACCCTAAACCGTCCCCGTCCCCTAACCCTAACCCTAGCCCGAACCCTAACCCTAACCCTTCCCCGAAGCCTTCCCCTCACCCGTCCCCTAATCCTAACCCGTACGCTCACACTAACCCGCGCCCTCACACGTACGCTCCCCCTCAAACGTTGTCGTACCCTCACCTGCACCCTAAACCATCCCCGTCCCCTAACCCTAACCCTAGCCCGAACCCTAACCCTAACCCTTCCCCGAAGCCTTCCCCTCACCCTTCACCTAATCCTAACCCGTACGCTCACACTAACATGCGCCCTCACACGACGCTCCCCCTCAACCGTTTGTTGTACCCTCACCTGGACCCTAAACCGTCCCCATCCCCTAACCCTAACCCTAGCCCGAACCCTAACCCTAACCCTTCCCCGAAGCCTTCCACTCACCCGTCCCCTAATCCTAACCCGTACGCTCACACTAACCCGCGACCTCACACGTACGCTCCCCCTAAACCGTTGTAGTACCCTAACCTGGACCCTAAACCGTCCCCGTCCCCTAACCCTATCCCTAGCCCGAACCCTAACCCTATCCCTTCCCCGAAGCCTTCCACTCACCCGTCCCATAATCCTAACCCGTACGCTCACACTAACCCACGCCCTCACACGTACGCTCCCCCAAACCGTTGTCGTACCCTCACCTGGAACCTAAACCGTCCCCTTCCCCTAACCCTAACCCTAGCCCGAACCCTAACCCTAACCCTTCCCCGAAGCCTTCCCCTCACCCGTCCCCTAATCCTAACCCGTACGCTAACACTAACCCGCGCCCTCACACGTACGCTCCCCCTAAACCGTTGTCGTACCCTCACCTGGACCCTAAACCGTCCCCTTCCCCTAACCCTAACCCTAGCCAGAACCCTAACCCTAACCCTTCCCCGAAGCCTTCCCCTCACCCGTCCCATATTCCTAACCCGTACGCTCACACTAACCCGGGCCCTCACACGTACGCTCCACCTAAACAGTTGTCGTACCCTCACCTGGCCCCTAAACCGTCCCCGTCCCCTAACCCTAACCCTAACCCAAACCCTTCCCCGAAGCCTTCCCCTCACTCGTCCCGTAATCCTAACCCCTACGCTCACAGTAACCCGCGCCCTCACACGTACGCTCCCCCTAAACCGTTGTCGTACCCTCACCTGGACCCTAAACCGTCTCCGTCCCCTAACCCTAACCCTAGCTCGAACCCTAACCCTAACACTTCCCCGAAGCTTTCCCCTCACCCGTCCCCTAATCCTAACCCGTACGCTCACACTAACCCGCGCCCTCACACGTACGCTCCCCCTAAACCGTTGTCGTACCCTCACCTGGACCATAAACCGTCCCCGTCCCCTAACCCTAACCCTAGCCCGAACCCTAACCCTTACCCTTCCCCGAAGCCTTCCCCTCACCCTTCTCCTAATCCTAACCCGTACGATCACACTAACCCACGCCCTCACACGTACGCTCCCCCTAAACCGTTGTCGTACCCTCATCTGGACCCTAAACTGTCCCCGTCCCCTAACCCTAACCCTAGCCCGAACTCTAACCCTAAACCTTCCCCGAAGCCTTCCCCTCACCCGTCCCCTAATCCTAACCCGTACGCTCACACTAACCCGGGCCCTCACACGTACGCTCCCCCTAAACCGTTGTCGTACCCTCACCTGGACCCTAAACCGTCCCCGTCCCCTAACCCTACCCCTAACCCGAACCCTAATCCTAACCCTTCCCCGAAGCATTCCCCCACCCGTCCCCTAATCCTAACCCGTACGCTCACACTAACCCACGCCCTCACACGTACGCTCCCCCTAAACCTTTGTAGTACCCTAACCTGGACCCTAAACCGTCGCCGTCCCCTAACCCTATCCCTAGCTCGAACCCTAACACTAACCCTTCCCCGAAGCCTTCCACTCACCCGTCCCATAATCCTAACCCGTACGCTCACACTAACCCGCGACCTCACACGTACGCTCCCCAAAACCGTTGTCGTACCCTCACCTGGAACCTAAACCGTCCCCGTCCCCTAACCCTAACCCTAGCCCGAACCTTAACCCTAACCCTTCCCCGAAGCCTTCCCCTCACCCGTCCCCTAATCCTAACCCGTACGCTCACACTAACCCGCGCCCTCACACGTACGCTCCCCCTAAACCGTTGTCGTACCCTCACCTGGACCCTAAACCGTCCCCTAACCCTAACCCTATCCCTAGCCAGAACCCTAACCCTAACCCTTCCCTGAAGCCTTCCCCTCACCCGTCCCATAATCCTAACCCGTACGCTCACAATAACCCGCGCCCTCACACGTACGCTCCCCCTAAACCGTTGTCGTACCCTCACCTGGACCCTAAACCGTCCACGTCCCCTAACCCTTACCATAGCCCGAACCCTAACCCTAACCCTTCCCCAAAGCCTTCCCCTCACCCGTCCCCTAATCCTAACCCGTACATTCAAACTAACCCATGCCCTCACACGTACGCTCCCCCTAAACTGTTGTCGTACCCTCACCTGGACCCTAAACTGTCCCCATCCCCTAACCCGAACCCTAGCCCGAACCCTAACCCTAACACTTCCCCGAAGTCTTCCCCTCACCCGTCCCCTAATCCTAACCCGTACGCTCACACTAACCCTCGCCCTCACACGTACGCTCCCCCTAAACCGTTGTCGTACCCTCACCTGGACCATAAACCGTCCCCGTCCCCTAACCCTAACCCTAGCCCGAACCCTAACCCTTACCCTTCCCCGAAGCCTTCCCCTCACCCTTCTCCTAATCCTAACCCGTACGATCACACTAACCCAAGCCCTCACACGTACGCTCCCCCTAAACCGTTGTCGTACACTCACCTGGACCCTAAACTGTCCCCGTCCCCTAACCCTAACCCTAGCCCGAACCCTAACCCTAAACCTTCCCCGAAGCCTTCCCCTCACCCGTCCCTTAATCCTAACCCGTACGCTCACACTAACCCGCGCCATCACACGTACGCTCCCCCTCAACCGTTGTCGTACCCTCACCTGGACCCTAAACCGTCCCCGTCCCCTAACCCTAACCCTAGCCCCAACCCTATACCTAGCCCTTCCCCGAATCCTTCCCCTCACCCGTCCCCTAATCCTAACCCGTACGCTCACACTAACCCGCGCCCTCACACGTATGCTCCCCCTAAACCGTTGTCGTACCCTCACCTGGACCCTAAACCGTCCCCTAACCCTAACCCTAACCCTAGCCCGAACCCTAACCCTAACCCTTCCCCGAAACCTTCCCCTCACCCGTCCCCTAATCCTACCCCGAACGCTCACACTAAACCACGCCCTCACACGTACGCGCCCCCTAAACCGTTGTCGTACCCTCACCTGGACCCTAAACCGTCCACGTCCCCTAACCCTTACCATAGCCCGAACCCTAACCCTAACCCTTCCCCAAAGCCTTCCCCTCACCCGTCCCCTAATCCTAACCCGTACATTCAAACTAACCCATGCCCTCACACGTACGCTCCCCCTAAACCGTTGTCGTACCCTCACCTGGACCCTAAACTGTCCCCATCCCCTAACCCGAACCCTAGCCCGAACCCTAACCCTAACACTTCCCCGAAGCCTTCCCCTCACCCGTCCCCTAATCCTAACCCGTACGCTCACACTAACCCGCGCGCTCACACGTACGCTCCCCCTAAACCGATGTCGTACCCTCACCTGGACCCTAAACCGTCCCCGTCCCCTAACCCTACCCCTAACCCGAACCCTAATCCTAACCCTTCCCCGAAGCATTCCCCCACCCGTCCCCTAATCCTAACCCGTACGCTCACACTAACCCACGCCCTCACACGTACGCTCCCCCTAAACCTTTGTAGTACCCTCACCTGGACCCTAAACCGTCGCCGTCCCCTAACCCTATCCCTAGCCCGAACCCTAACACTAACCCTTCCCCGAAGCCTTCCACTCACCCGTCCCATAATCCTAACCCGTACGCTCACACTAACCCGCGCCCTCTCACGTACGCTCCCCCAAACCGTTGTCGTACCCTCACCTGGAACCTAAACCGTCCCCGTCCCCTAACCCTAACCCTAGCCCGAACCCTAACCCTAACCCTTCCCCGAAGCCTTCCCCTCACCCGTCCCATAATCCTAACCCGTACGCTCACACTAACCCGCGCCCTCACACGTACGCTCCCCATAAACCGTTGTCGTACCCTCACCTGGACCCTAAACCGTCCTCGTCCCCTAACCCTAAACCTAGCCCGAACCCTAACCCTAACCCTTCCCCGAAGCCTTCCCCTCACCCGTCCCCTAATCCTAACCCATACGCTCACAAATCCCGCGCCCTGACATGTACGCTCCCTCTAAAACGTTATCATACCCTCACCTGGACCCTAAACCGTCCCCGCCCCCTAACCCTAACCCTAGCCCGAACCCTAACCCTAACACTTCCCCGAAGCCTTCCCCTCACCCGTCCCCTAATCCTAACCCATACGGTCACAAAACCCGCGCCCTCACACGTACGCTCCCTCTAAAACGTTATCGTACCCTCACCTGGACCCTAAACCGTCCCCGTCCCCTAACCCTAACCCTAGCCCGAACCCTAACCCTAACCTTTCCGCGAAGCCTTCCCCTCACCTGTCCCATAATCCTAACCCGTACGCTCACACTAACCCGCGCCCTCACACGTACGCTCCCCCTAAACCGTTGTCGTACCCTCACCTGGACCTTAAACCGTCCCCGTCCCGTAACCCTAACCCTTCCCCGAAGCCTTCCCCTCACCCGTCCCCTAATCCTAACCCGTACGCTCACACTAACCCGTGCCCTCACATGTACGGTACCCCTAAACCGTTGTCGTACCCTCACCTGGACCCTAAACCGTCCCCGTCCCCTAACCCTAACCCTTCCCCGAAGCCTTCCCCTCACCCGTCCCATAATCCTAACCCGTACGCTCACACTAACCCGCGCCCTCACACGTACGCTCCCCCTAAACCGTTGTCGTACCCTCACCTGGACCCTAAACCGTCCCCGTCCCCTAACCCTAACCCTAGCCCCAACCCTAACCCTAGCCCTTCCCCGAATCCTTCCCCTCACCCGTCCCCTAATCCTAACCCGTACGCTCACACTAACCCGCGCCCTCACACGTATGCTACCCCTAAACCGTTGTCGTACCCTCACCTGGACCCTAAACCATCCCCTTCTCCTAACCCTAACCCTAGCCCGAACCCTAACCCTAACCTTTCCCCGAAGCCTTCCCCTCACCTGTCCCATACTCCTAACCCGTACGCTCACACTAACCCGTGCCCTCACACGTACGCACAAACTAAACCGTTGTCATATCCTCACCTGGACCCTAAACCGTCTCCGTCCCGTAACCATAACCCTAGCCCGAACCCTAACCCTAACCCTTCCCCGAAGCCTTCCCCTCACCCGTCCCCTAATCCTAACCCGTACGCTCACACTAACACGCGCCCGCACACGTATTCTCCCCCTAAACCGTTGTCGTACCCTCACCTGGACCCTAAACCGTCCCCGTCCCCTAACCCTAACCCTTCCCCGAAGCCTTCCCCTCACCCGTCCCCTAATCCTAACCCGTACGCTCACACTAACCCGTGCCCTCACATGTACGGTCCCCCTAAACCATTGTCGTACCCTCACCTGGACCCTAAACCGTCCCCGTCCCCTAACCCTAACCCTAGCCAGAACCCTAACCCTAACCCTTCCCCGAAGCCTTCCCCTCACCCGTCCCATAATCCTAACCCGTACGCTCACACTAACCCGCGCCGTCACACGTACGCTCCCCCTCAACCGTTGTCATACCCTCACCTGGACCCTAAACCGTCCCCGTCCCCTAACCCTAACCCTAGCCCGAACCCTAACCCTAGCCCTTCCCCGAAGCCTTCCACTCACCCGTCCCCTAATCCTAACCCGTACGCTCACACTTACACGCGCCCTCACACGTACGAACCCCCTCAAACGTTGTCGTACCCTCACCTGCACCCTAAAACATCCCCGTCCCCTAACCCTAAACCTAGCCCGAACCCTAACCCTAACCCTTCCCCGAAGCCTTCCCCTCACCCGTCCCCTAATCCTAACCCGTACGCTCACACTAAACTACGCCCTCACACGTACGCTCCCCCTAAAACGTTGTCGTACCCTCACCTGGACCCTAAACCGTCCACGTCCCCTAACCCTAACCATAGACCGAACCCTAAACCTAACCCTTCCCCAAAGCCTTCCCCTCACCCGTCCCCTAATCCTAACCCGTACACTCAAACTAACCCATGCCCTCACACGTACGCTCCCCCTAAACCGTTGTCGTACCCTCACCTGGACCCTAAACTGTCCCCATCCCCTAACCCTAACCCTAGCCCGAACCCTAACCCTAACCGTTCCCCGAAGCCTTCCCCTCACCCGTCCCCTAATCCTAACCCGTACGCTCACACTAACCCGCGCCCTCACACGTACGCTCCCCCTAAACCGTTGTCGTACCCTCACCTGGACCCTAAACCATCCCCGTCGCCTAACCCTAACCCTACCCCGAACCCTAACCCTTACCCTAACCCGAAGCCTTCCCCTCACCCGTCCCCTAATCCTAACCCGTACGCTCAAACTAACCCGCGCCCTCACACGTACGCTCCCCCTAAACCGTTGTCGTACCCTCACCTGGACCCTAAACTGTCCACGTCCCCTAACCCTAACCCTAGCCTGAACCCTAACCCTTACCCTTCCCCGAAGCCTTCCCCTCACCCGTCTCCTAATCCTAACCCGTACACTCACACAAACCCACGCCGTCACACGTACGCTCCCCCTAAACCGTTGTCGTACCCTCACCTGGACCCTAAACCGTCCCCGTCCCCTAACCCTAACCCTAGCCCGAACCCTAACCCTAAACCTTCCCCGAAGCCTTCCCCTCACCCGTCCCCTAATCCTAACACGTACGCTCACACTAAACCGCGCCCTCACACGTACGCTCCCACTAAACCTTTGTAGTACCCTCACCTGGACCCTAAACCGTCTCCGTCCCGTAACCCTAATCCTAGCCCGAACCCTAACCCTAACCCTTCCCCGAAGCCTTCTCCTCACCCGTCCCCTAATTCTAACCCGTACGCTCACACTAACACGCGCCCGCACACGTATTCACCCCCTAAACCGTTGTCGTACCCTCACCTGGACCCTAAACCGTCCCCGTCCCCTAACCCTAACCATTCCCCGAATCCTTCCCTTCACCCGTCCCCTAATCCTAACCCGTACGCTCACACTAACCCGTGCCCTCACATGTACGGTCCCCCTAAACCGTGGTCGTACCCTCACCTGGACCCTAAATCGTCCCCGTCCCCTAACCCTAACCCTTCCCCGAAGCCGTCCCCTCAACCGTCCCCTAATCCTAACCCGTATGCTCACACTAACCCGCGCCCTCACACGTACGCTCCCCCTCAACCGTTGTCGTACCCTCACCTGGACCCTAAACCGTCCCCGTCCCCTAACCCTATCCCTAGCCCGAACCCTAACCCTAACCCTTCCCCGAAGCCTTCCACTCACACGTCCCATAATCCTAACCCGTACGCTCACACTAACCTGCGCCCTCACACGTACGCTCCCCCTAAACCGTTGTCGTACCCTCACCTGGACCCTAAACCGTCCCCGTCCTCTAACCCTAACCCTAGCCCGAACCCTAACCCTAACCCTTCCCCGAAGCCTTTCCCTCAACCGTCCCCTAATCCTAACCCGTACGCTCACACTAACTCGCGCCCTCACACGTACGCTCCCCCTCAAACGTTGTCGTACCCTCACCTGCACCCTAAACCATGCCCGTCCCCTAAACCTAACCCTAGCCCGAACCCTAACCCTAACCCTTCCCCGAAGCCTTCCCCTCACCATTCCCCTAATCCTAACCCGTACGCTCACACTAACATGCGCCCTCACACGTACGCTCCCCCTCAACCGTTTGTCGTACCCTCACCTGGACCCTAAACCGTCCCCATCCCCTAACCCTAACCCTAGCCCGAACCCTAACCCTAACCCTTCCCCGAAGCCTTCCCCTCACCCGTCCCCTAATCCTAACCCGTACGCTCACACTAACCCGCGCCCTCACACGTACGCTCCCCCTAAACCGCTGTAGTACCCTCACCTGGACCCTAAACCGTCCCCGTCCCCTAACCCTATCCCTAGCCCGAACCCTAACCCTAACCCTTCCCCGAAGCCTTCCCCTCACCCGTCCCATAATCCTAACCCGTACGCTCACACTAACCCACGCCCTCACACGTACGCTCCCCCAAACCGTTGTCGACCCTCACCTGGAACCTAAACCGTCCCCGTCCCCTAACCCTAACCCTAGCCCGAACCCTAACCCTAACCCTTCCCCGAAGCCATCCCCTCACCCGTCCCCTAATCCTAACCCGTACGCTAACACTAATCCGCGCCCTCACACGTACGCTGCCCCTAAACCGTTGTCGTACCCTCACCTGGACGTTAAACCGTCCCCGTCCCCTAAACCTAACCCTAGCCCGCACCCTAACCCTAACCCTTCCCCGAAGCCTTCCCCTCACCCGTCCCCTAATCCTAACCCGTACGCTCACACTAACCCACGCCCTCACACGTACGCTCCCCCTAAACCGTTGTCGTACCCTCACCTAGACGCTAAACTGTCTCCTTCCCCTAATCCTAACCCTAGCCCGAACCCTAACCCTAACCCTTCGCCGAAGCCTTCCCCTCACCCGTCCCGTAATCCTAACCCGTACGCTCACACTAACCCGCGCCCTCACACGTACGCTCCCTCTAAAACGTTGTCGTACCCTCACCTGGACTCTAAACCGTCCCCGTCCCCTAACCCTAACCCTAGCCCGAACCCTAACCCTAACACTTCCCCGAAGCCTTCCCCTAACCCGTACCCTAATCCTAACCCGTACGCTCACACTAACCCGCGCCCTCACACGTACGCTCCCCCTAAACCGTTGTCGTACCCTCACCTGGACCCTAAACCGTCCCCGTCCCCTAACCCTAACCCTAGCCAGAACCCTAACCCTAACCCTTCCCCGAAGCCTTCCCCTCACCCGTCCCATAATCCTAACCCGTACGCTCACACTAACCCGTGCCCTCACACGTACGCTCCCCCTCAACCGTTGTCGTACCCTCACCTGGACCCTAAACCGTCCCCGTCCCCTAACCCTAACCCTAGCCCCAACCCTAACCCTAGCCCTTCCCCGAATCCTTCCCCTCACCCGTCCCCTAATCCTAACCCGTACGCTCACACTAACCCGCGCCCTCACACGTACGCTCCCCCTAAACCGTTTTCGTACCCTCACCTGGACCCTAAACTGTCCACGTCCCCTAACCCTAACCCTAGCCTGAACCCTAACCCTTACCCTTCCCTGAAGCCTTCCCCTCACCCGTCTCCTAATCCTAACCCGTACGCTCACACTAACCCACGCCGTCACACGTACGCTCCCCCTAAACCGTTGTCGTACCCTCACCTGGACCCTAAACCGTCCCCGTCCCCTAACCCTAACCCTAGCCCGAACCCTAACCCTAAACCTTCCCCGAAGCCTTCCCCTCACCCGGCCCCTAATCCTAACACGTACGCTCACACTAACCCGCGCCCTCACACGTACGCTCCCCCTAAACCGTTGTCATACCCTCACCTGGACGCTAAACCGTCCCCTTCCCCTAAACCTAACCCTAGCCCGAACCCTAACCCTAACCCTTCCCCGAAGCCTTCCCCTCACCCGTCCCCTAATCCTAACCCGTACGCTCACACTAACCCGCGCCCTCACACGTACGCTCCTCCTAAACCGTTGTCGTACCCTCACCTGGACCCTAAACCGTCCCCGTCCCTTAACCCTAACCCTAGCCCAAAACCTAACCCTAACCCTTCCCCGAAGCCTTCCCCTCACCCGTCTCCTAATCCTAACCCATACGCTCACACTAACCCACGCTCTCACACGTGCGCTCCCCCTAAACCGTTGTCGTACCCTCACCAGGACCCTAAATCGGCCGTCCCCTAACCCTAACCCTAACCCTAACCCTAACCCTAACCCTAACCCTAACCCTAACCCTAACCCTTCCCCTCACCCGTCTCCTAATCCTAACCCGTACGCTCACACCAACCCGCGCCCTCACACGTACGCTCCCTCTCAACCGTTGTACCCTCACCTGGACCCTAAACCGTCCCCGTCCCCTAACCCTAACCCTAGCCCGAACCCTAACCCTAACCCTTCCCCGAAGCCTTCCCCTCACCCGTCCCCTAATCCTAACCCGTACACTCACACTAACCCGCGCCCTCACACGTACGCTCCCCCTAAACCGTTGTCGTACCCTCACCTGGACCCTAAACCGTCCCCGTCCCCTAACCCTAACCCTAGCCCGAACCCTAACCCTAACACTTCCCCGAAGCCTTCCCCTCACCCGTCCCCTAATCCTAACCCGTACGCTCACACTAACCCGCGCCCTCACACGTACGCTCCCCCTAAACCGTTGTCGTACCCTCACCTGGACGCTAAACCGTCCCCTTCCCCTAAACCTAACCCTAGCCCCAACCCTAACCCTAACCCTTCCCCGAAGCCTTCCCCTCACCCGTCCCGTAATCCTAACCCGTACGCTCACACTAACCCGCGCCATCACACGTACGCTCCCCCTAAACCGTTGTCGTACCCTCACCTGGACCCTAAACCATCCCCTTCTCCTAACCCTAACCCTAGCCCGAACCCTAACCCTAACCCTTCCCCGAAGCCTTCCCCTCACCTGTCCCATACTCCTAACCCGTACGCTCACACTAACCCGTGCCCTCACACGTACGCACCCACTAAACCGTTGTCATACCCTCACCTGGACCCTAAACCGTCTCCGTCCCGTAACCCTAACCCTAGCCCGAACCCTAACCCTAACCCTTCCCCGAAGCCTTCCCCTCACCCGTCCCCTAATCCTCACCAGTACGCTCACACTAACACGCGCCCGCACACGTATGCTCCCCCTAAGCCGTTGTCGTACCCTCACCTGGACCCTAAACCGTCCCCGTCCCCTAACCCTAACCCTTCCCCGAAGCCTTCCCCTCACCCGTCTCTTAATCCTAACCCGTACGCTCACACTAACCCGTGCCCTCACATGTACGGTCCCCCTAAACCGTTGTCGTACCCTCACCTGGACCCTAAACCGTCCCCGTCCCCTAACCCTAACCCTTCCCCGAAGCCTTCCCCTCACCCGTCCCCTAATCCTAACCCGTACGCTCACAGTAACCCGCGCCATCACACGTAGGCTCCCCCTCAACCGTTGTCGTACCCTCACCTGTACCCTAAACCGTCCCCGTCCCCTAACCCTATCCCTAGCCCGAACCCTAACCCTAACGCTTCCCCGAAGCCTTCCACTCACCCATCCCATAATCCTAACCCGTACGCTCACACTAACCCGCGCCCTCACACGTACGCTCCCCATAAACCGTTGTCATACCCTCACCTGGAACCTAAACCGTCCCCGTCCCCTAACCCTAACCCTAGCCCGAACCCTAACCCTAACACTTCCCCGAAGCCTTCCCCTAACCCGTCCCCTAATCCTAACCCGTACGCTCACACTAACCCGCGCCCTCACACGTACGCTCCCCCTAAACCGTTGTCGTACCCTCACCTGGACCCTAAATCGTCCCCGTCCCCTAACCCTAACCCTAGCCAGAACCCTAACCCTAACCCTTCCCCGAAGCCTTCCCCTCACCCGTCCCATAATCCTAACCCGTACGCTCACACTAACCCGCGCCCTCACACGTACGCTCCCCCTCAACCGTTGTCATACACTCACCTGGACCCTAAACCGTCCCCGTCCCCTAACCCTAACCCTAGCCCGAACCCTAACCCTAGCCCTTCCCCGAAGCCTTCCCCTCACCCGTCCCCTAATCCTAACCCGTACGCTCACACTAACCCGCGCCCTCACACGTACGCTCCCCCTAAACCGTTGTCGTACCCTCACCTGGACCCTAAACCGTCCCCGTCCCCTAACCCTATCCCTAGACTGAACCCTAACCCTAACGCTTCCCCGAAGCCTTCCCCTCACCCGTCCCCTAATCCTAAGCCGTACGCTCACACTAACCTGCGCCCTCACACGTACGCTCCCCCTAAATCGTTGTCGTACCCTCACCTGGACCCAAAACCGTCCCCGTCCCCTAACCCTAACCCTAGCCCGAACCCTAACCCTAACCCTTCCCCGAAGCCTTCCGCTCACCCGTCCCCTAATCCTAACCCGTACGCTCACACTAACCCGTGCCCTCACACGTACGCTCCCCCTAAACCGTTGTCGTACCCTCACCTGGACCCTAAACCATCCCCGTCGCCTAACCCTAACCCTACCCCGAACCCTAACCCTTACCCTTACCCGAAGCCTTCCCCTCACCCGTCCCCTAATCCTAACCCGTACGCTGAAACTAACCCGCGCCCTCACACGTACGCTCCCCCTAAACCGTTGTCGTACCCTCACCTGGACCCTCAACTATCCACGTCCCCTAACCCTAACCCTAGCCTGAACCCTAACCCTTACCCTTCCCCGAAGCCTTCCCCTCACCCGTCTCCTAATCCTAACCCGTACACTCACACTAACCCACGCCGTCACACGTACGCTCCCCCTAAACCGTTGTCGTACCCTCACCTGGACCCTAAACCGTCCCCGTCCCCTAACCCTAACCCTAGCCCGAACCCTAACCCTAAACCTTCCCCGAAGCCTTCCCCTCACCCGTCCCCTAATCCTAACACGTACGCTCACACTAACCCGCGCCCTCGCACGTACGCTCCCCCTAAACCTTTGTAGTACCCTCACCTGGACCCTAAACCGTCCCCATCCCCTAACCCTATCCCTAGCCTGAACCCTAACCCTAACGCTTCCCCGAAGCCTTCCCCTCACCCGTGCCCTAATCCTAAGCCGTACGCTCACACTAACCTGCGCCCTCACACGTACGCTCCCCCTAAACCGTTGTCGTACCCTCACCTGGACCCTAAACCGTCCCCGTCCCCTAACCCTAACCATTCCCCGAAGCCTTCCCCTCACCCGTCCCCTAATCCTAACCCGTACGCTCACACTAACCCGTGCCCTCACATGTACGGTCCCCCTAAACCGTGGTCGTACCCTCACCTGGACCCTAAATCGTCCCTGTCCCCTAACCCTAACCCTTCCCCGAAGCCTTCCCCTCACCCGTCCCCTAATCCTAACCCGTACGCTCACTCTAACCCGCGCCCTCACACGTACGCTCCCCCTCAACCGTTGTCGTACCCTCACCTGGACTCTAAACCGTCCCCGTCCCCGAACCCTATCCCTAGCCCGAACCCTAACCCTAACCCTTCCCCGAAGCCTTCCACTCACACGTCCCATAATCCTAACCCGTACGCTCACACTAACCCGCGCCCTCACACGTATGCTCCCCCTAAACCGTTGTCGTACCCTCACCTGGAAACTAAACCGTTCCCGTCCCCTAACCCTAACCCTAGCACGAACCCTAACCCTAACACTTCCCCGAAGCCTTCCCCTAAACCATCCCCTAATCCTAACCTGTACGCTCACACTAACCCGCGCCCTCACACGTACGCTCCCCCTAAACCGTTGTCGTACCCTCACCTGGACCCTAAACCGTCCCCGTCCCCTAACCCTAACCCTAGCCCGAACCCTAACCCTAACCCTTCCCCGAAGCCTTCCCCTCACCCGTCCCCTAATCCTAACCCGTACGCTCACACTAAACCGCGCCCTCACACGTACGCTCCCCCTCAAACGTTGTCGTACCCTCACCTGCACCCTAAACCATCCCCGTCCCCTAACCCTAACCCTAGCCCGAACCCTAACCCTAACCCTTCCCCGAAGCCTTCCCCTCACCCGTCCCATATTCCTAACCCGTACGCTCACACTAACCCGGGCCCTCACACGTAGGCTCCCCCTAAACCGTTGTCGTACCCTCACCTGGCCCCTAAACCGTCCCCGTCCCCTAACCCTAACCCTAACCGAAACCCTTCCCCGAAGCCTTCCCCTCACCCGTCCCGTAATCCTAACCCCTACGCTCACACTAACCCGCGCCCTCACACGTACGCTCCCCCTAAACCGTTGTCGTACCCTCACCTGGACCCTAAACCGTCTCCGTCCCCTAACCCTAACCCTAGCTCGAACCCTAACCCTAACACTTCCCCGAAGCCTTCCCCTCACCCGTCCCCTAATCCTAACCCGTACGCTCACACTAACCCGCGCCCTCACACGTACGCTCCCCCTAAACCGTTGTCGTACCCTCACCTGGACCATAAACCGTCCCCGTCCCCTAATCCTAACCCTAGCCCGAACCCTAACCCTTACCCTTACCCGAAGCCTTCCCCTCACCCTTCTCCTAATCCTAACCCGTAGGATCACACTAACCCACGCCCTCACACGTACGCTCCCCCTAAACCGTTGTCGTACCCTCACCTGGACCCTAAACTGTCCCCGTCCCCTAACCCTATCCCTAGCCCGAACCCTAACCCTAAACCTTCCCCGAAGCCTTCCCCTCACCCGTCCCCTAATCCTAACCCGTACGCTCACACTAACCCGGGCCCTCACACGTACGCTCCCCCTAAACCGTTGTCGTACCCTCACCTGGACTCTAAACCGTCCCCGTTCCCTAACCCTAACCCTAGCCCGAACCCTAACCCTAACCCTTCCCCGAAGCCTTCCCCTCACCCGTCCCCTAATCCTAACCCGTACGCTGACACTAACCCGCGCCCTCACACGTACGCTCCCCATAAACCGTTGTCGTACCCTCACCTGGACCCTAAATCGTCCTCGTCCCCTAACCCTAAACCTAGCCCGAACCCTAACCCTAACCCTTCCCCGAAGCCTTCCCCTCACCCGTCCCCTAATCCTAACCCATACGCTCACAAAACCCGCGCCCTCACACGTACGCTCCCTCTAAAATGTTATCGTACCCTCACCTGGACCCTAAACCGTCCCCGTCCCCTAACCCTAACCCTAGCCCGAACCCTAACCCTAACCCTTCCCCGAAGCCTTCCCCTCACCTGTCCCATAATCCTAACCCGTACGCTCACACTAACCCGCGCCCTCACACGTACGCTCCCCCTAAACCGTTGTCGTACCCTCACCTGGACCCTAAACCGTCCCCGTCCCGTAACCCTAACCCTTCCCCGAAGCCTTCCCCTCACCCGTCCCCTAATCCTAACCCGTACGCTCACACTAACCCGTGCCCTCACATGTACGGTCCCCCTAAACCGTTGTCGTACCCTCACCTGGACCCTAAACCGTCCCCGTCCCCTAACCCTAACCCTTCCCCGAAGCCTTCCCCTCACCCGTCCCCTAATCCTAACCCGTACGCTCACACTAACCCGCGCCCTCACACGTACGCTCCCCCTAAACCGTTGTCGTACCCTCACCTGGAACCTAAACCGTCCCCGTCCCCTAACCCTAACCCTAGCCCGAACCCTAACCCTAACACTTCCCCGAAACCTTCCCCTAACCCGTCCCCTAATCCTAACCCGTACGCTCACACTAACCCGCGCCCTCACACGTACGCTCCCCCTAAACCGTTGTCGTTCCCTCACCTGGACCCTAAACCGTCCCCGTCCCCTAACCCTAACCCTAGCCAGAACCCTAACCCTAACCCTTCCCCGAAGCCTTCCCCTCACCCGTCCCATAATCCTAACCCGTACGCTCACACTAACCCGCGCCCTCACACGTACGCTCCCCCTCAACCGTTGTCGTACCCTCACCTGGACCCTAAACCGTCCCCGTCCCCTAACCCTAACCCTAGCCCCAACCCTAACCCTAGCCCTTCCCCGAATCCTTCCCCTCACCCGTCCCATAATCCTAACCCGTACGCTCACACTAACCCGCGCCCTCACACGTATGCTACCCCTAAACCGTTGCCGTACCCTCACCTGGACCCTAAACCGTCCCCGTCCCCTAACCCTAACCCTAGCCCGAAACCTAACCCTAACCCTTCCCCGAAGCCTTCCCCTCACCCGTCCCCTAATCCTAACCCGTATGCTCACACTAACCCGCGCCCTCACACGTACGCTCCCCCTCAAACTTTGTCGTACCCTCACCTGCACCCTAAACCATCCCCATCCCCTAACCCTAACCCTAGCCCGAACCCTAACCCTAACCCTTCTCCGAAACCTTCCCCTCACCCGTCCCCTAATCCTAAACCGAACGCTCACACTAAACCACGCCCTCACACGTACGCTCCCCCTAAACCGTTGTCGTACCCTCACCTGGACACTAAACCGTCCACGTCCCCTAACCCTTACCATAGCCCGAACACTAACCCTAACCCTTCCCCAAAGCCTTCCCCTCACCCGTCCCCTAATCCTAACCCGAACATTCAAACTAACCCATGCCCTCACACGTAGGCTCCCCCTAAACCGTTGTCGTACCCTCACCTGGACCCTAAACTGTCCCCATCCCCTAACCCGAACCCTAGCCCGAACCCTAACCCTAACCCTTCCCCGAAGCCTTCCCCTCACCCGTCCCCTAATCCTAACCCGTACGCTCAAACTAACCCGCGCCCTCACACGTACGATCCCCCTAAACCGTTGTCGTACCCTCACCTGGACCCTAAACTGTCCACGTCCCCTAACCCTAACCCTAGCCTGAATCCTAACCCTTACCCTTCCCTGAAGCCTTCCCCTCACCCGTCTCCTAATCCTAACCCGTTCGCTCACACTAACCCACGCCGTCACACGTACGCTCCCCCTAAATCGTTGTCGTACCCTCACCTGGACCGTAAACCGTCCCCATCCCCTAACCCTAACCCTAGCCCAAACCCTAACCCTAAACCTTCCCCGAAGCCTTCCCCTCACCCGGCCCCTAATCCTAACACGTACGCTCACACTAACCTGCGCCCTCACACGTACGCTCCCCCTAAACCGTTGTCATACCCTCACCTGGACGCTAAACCGTCCCCGTCCCCTAAACCTAACCCTAGCCCGAACCCTAACCCTAACCCTTCCCCGAAGCCTTCCCCTCACCTGTCCCATACTCCTAACCCGTACGCTCACACTAACCCGTGCCCTCACACGTACGCACCCACTAAACCGTTGTCGAACCCTCACCTGGACCCTAAACCGTCTCCGTCCCGTAACCCTAATCCTAGCGAGAACCCTAACCCTAACCCTTCCCCGAAGCCTTCTCCTCACCCGTCCCCTAATTCTAACCCGTACGCTCACACTAACACGCGCCCGCACACGTATTCTCCCCCTAAACCGTTGTCGTACCCTCACCTGGACCCTAAACCGTCCCCGTCCCCTAACCCTAACCATTCCCCGAATCCTTCCCTTCACCCGTCCCCTAATCCTAACCCGTACGCTCACTCTAACCCGTGCCCTCACATGTACGGTCCCCCTAAACCGTGGTCGTACCCTCACCTGGACCCTAAATCGTCCCCGTCCCCTAACCCTAACCCTACCCCGAAGCCGTCCCCTCAACCGTCCCCTAATCCTAACCCGTACGCTCACACTAACCCGCGCCCTCACACGTACGCTCCCCCTCAACCGTTGTCGTACCCTCACCTGGACCCTAAACCGTCCCCGTCCCCTAACCCTATCCCTAGCCCGAACCCTAACCCTAACCCTTCCCCGAAGCCTTCCACTCACACGTCCCATAATCCTAACCCGTACGCTCACACTAACCTGCGCGCTCACACGTACGCTCCCCCTAAACCGTTGTCGTACCCTCACCTGGAACCTAAACCGTTCCCGTCCCCTAACCCTAACCCTAGCCCGAACCCTAACCCTAACACATCCCCGAAGCCTTCCCCTAAACCATCCCCTAATCCTAACCCGTACGCTCACACTAACCCGCGCCCTCACACGTACGCTCCCCCTAAACCGTTGTCGTACCCTCACCTGAACCCTACACCGTCCCCGTCCCCTAACCCTAACCCTAGCCAGAACCCTAACCCTAACCCTTCCCCGAAGCCTTCCCCTCACCCGTCCCATAATCCTAACCCGTACGCTCACACTAACCCGCGCCCTCACACGTACGCTCCCCCTCAAACGTTGTCGTACCCTCACCTGGACCCTAAACCGTCCCCGTCCCCTAACCCTAACCCTAGCCCGAACCCTAACCCTAGCCCTTCCCCGAAGCCTTCACCTCACCCGTCCCCTATTCCTAACCCATACGCTCACACTAACCCGCGTCCTCACACGTATGCTCCCCCTAAACCGTTGTCGTACCCTCACCTGGACCCTAAACCGTCCCCGTCCTCTAACCCTAACCCTAGCCCGAACCCTAAACCTAACCCTTCCCCGAAGCCTTGCCCTCACCCGTCCCCTAATCCTAACCCGTACGCTCACACTAAGTCGCGCCCTCACACGTACGCTCCCCCTCAAACGTTGTCGTACCCTCACCTGCACCCTAAACCATCCCCGTCCCCTAACCCTAACCCTAGCCCGAACCCTAACCCTAACCCTTCCCCGAAGCCTTCCCCTCACCCTTCCCCTAATCCTAACCCGTACGCTCACACTAACATGCGCCCTCACACGTACGCTCCCCCTCAACCGTTTGTCGTACCCTCACCTGGACCCTAAACCGTCCCCATCCCCTAACCCTAACCCTAGCCCGAACCCTAACCCTAACCCTTCCCCGAAGCCTTCCCCTCACCCGTCCCCTAATCCTAACCCGTACGCTCACACTAACCCGCGCCCTCACACGTACGCTCCCCCTAAACCGTTGTAGTACCCTCACCTAGACCCTAAACCGTCCCCGTCCCCTAACCCTATCCCTAGCCCGAACCCTAACCCTAACCCTTCCCCGAAGCCTTCCACTCACCCGTCCCATAATCCTAACCCGTACGCTCACACTAACCCACGCCCTCACACGTACGCTCCCCCAAACCGTTGTCGTACCCTCACCTGGAACCTAAACCGTCCCTGTCCCCTAACCCTAACCCTAGCCCGAACCCTAACCCTAACCCTTCCCCGAAGCCTTCCCCTCACCCGTCCCATAATCCTAACCCGTACGCTCACACTAACCCGCGCCCTCACACGTACGCTGCCCCTAAACCGTTGTCGTACACTCACCTGGACGTTAAACCGTCCCCGTCCCCTAAACCTAACCCTAGCCCGAACCCTAACCCTAACCCTTCCCCGAAGCCTTCCCCTCACCCGTCCCCTAATCCTAACCCGTACGCTCACACTAACCCACGCCCTCACACGTACGCTCCCCCTAAACCGTTGTCGTACCCTCACCTGGACGCTAAACTGTCTCCTTCCCCTAAACCTAACCCTAGCCCGAACCCTAACCCTAACCCTTCGCCGAAGCCTTCCCCTCACCCGTCCCGTAATCCTAACCCGTACGCTCACACTAACCCGCGCCCTCACACGTACGCTCCCTCTAAAACGTTGTCGTACCCTCACCTTGACTCTAAACCGTCCCCGTCCCCTAACCCTAACCCTAGCCCGAACCCTAACCCTAACACTTCCCCGAAGCCTTCCCCTAACCCGTCCCCTAATCCTAACCCGTACGCTCACACTAAGCCGCGCCCTCACACGTACGCTCCCCCTAAACAGTTGTCATACCCTCACCTGGACCCTAAACCGTCCCCGTCCCCTAACCCTATCCCTAGCCCGAACCCTAACCCTAACCCTTCCCCGAAGCCTTCCACTCACCCGTCCCATAATCCTAACCCGTACGCTCACACTAACCCACGCCCTCACACGTACGCTCCCCCAAACCGTTGTCGTACCCTCACCTGGAACCTAAACCGTCCCCGTCCCCTAACCCTAACCCTAGCCCGAACCCTAACCCTAACGCTTCCCCGAAGCCTTCCCCTCACCCGTCCCCTAATCCTAACCCGTACGCTAACACTAACCCGCGCCCTCACACGTACGCTGCCCCTAAACCGTTGTCGTACCCTCACCTGGACGTTAAACCGTCCCCGTCCCCTAAACCTAACCCTAGCCCGAACCCTAACCCTAACCCTTCCCCGAAGCCTTCCCCTCACCCGTCCCCTAATCCTAACCCATACGCTCACACTAACCCGCGCCCTCACACGTACGCTCCCCCTAAACCGTTTTCGTACCCTCACCTGGACCCTAAACTGTCCACGTCCCCTAACCCTAACCCTAGCCTGAACCCTAACCCTTACCCTTCCCTGAAGCCTTCCCCTCACCCGTCTCCTAATCCTAACCCGTACGCTCACACTAACCCACGCCGTCACACGTACGCTCCCCCTAAACCGTTGTCGTACCCTCACCTGGACCCTAAACCGTCCCCGTCCCCTAACCCTAACCCTAGCCCGAACCCTAACCCTAAACCTTCCCCGAAGCCTTCCCCTCACCCGGCCCCTAATCCTAACACGTACGCTCACACTAACCCGCGCCCTCACACGTACGCTCCCCCTAAACCGTTGTCATACCCTCACCTGGACGCTAAACCGTCCCCGTCCCCTAAACCTAACCCTAGCCCGAACCCTAACCCTAACCCTTCCCCGAAGCCTTCCCCTCACCCGTCCCCTAATCCTAACCCGTACGCTCACACTAACCCGCGCCCTCACACGTACGCTCCTCCTAAACCGTTGTCGTACCCTCACCTGGACCCTAAACCGTCCCCGTCCCTTAACCCTAACCCTAGCCCAAAACCTAACCCTAACCCTTCCCCGAAGCCTTCCCCTCACCCGTCTCCTAATCCTAACCCATACGCTCACACTAACCCACGCTCTCACACGTGCGCTCCCCCTAAACCGTTGTCGTACCCTCACCAGGACCCTAAATCGGCCGTCCCCTAACCCTAACCCTAACCCTAACCCTAACCCTAACCCTAACCCTAACCCTTCCCCTCACCCGTCTCCTAATCCTAACCCGTACGCTCACACCAACCCGCGCCCTCACACGTACGCTCCCTCTCAACCGTTGTACCCTCACCTGGACCCTAAACCGTCCCCGTCCCCTAACCCTAACCCTAGCCCGAACCCTTACCCTAACCCTTCCCCGAAGCCTTCCCCTCACCCGTCCCCTAATCCTAACCCGTACACTCACACTAACCCGCGCCCTCACACGTACGCTCCCCCTCAACCGTTGTCGTACCCTCACCTGGACCCTAAACCGTCCCCGTCCTCTAACCCTAACCCTAGCCCGAACCCTAACCCTAACACTTCCCCGAAGACTTCCCCTCACCCGTCCCCTAATCCTATCCCGTACGCTCACACTAACCCGCGCCCTCACACGTACGCTCCCCCTAAACCGTTGTCGTACCCTCACCTGGACCCTAAACCGTCCCCGTCCCCTAACCCTAACCCTAGCCCGAACCCTAACCTTAACCCTTCCCCGAAGCCTTCCCATCACCCGTCCCCTAATCCTAACCCGTACGCTCACACTAACCCACGCCCTCACACGTACGCTCCCCCTAAACCGTTGTCGTACCCTCACCTGGACCCTAAACTGTCCCCGTCCCCTAACCCTAACCCTAGCCCGAACCCTAACCCTAAACATTCCCCGAAGCCTTCCCCTCACCCATCCGCTAATCCTAACCCGTACGCTCACACTAACCCGCGCCATCACACGTACGCTCCCCCTAAACCGTTGTCGAAACCTCACCTGGACGCTAAACCGTCCCCGTCCCCTAAACCTAACCCTAGCCCGAACCCTAACCCTAACCCTTCCCCGAAGCCTTCCCCTCACCCGTCCCCTAATCCTAACCCGTACGCTCACACTAACCCGCGCCCTCACACGTACGCTCCCCCTAAACCGTTGTCGTACCCTCACCTGGACGCTAAACCGTCCCCTTCCCCTAAACCTAACCCTAGCCCGAACCCTAACCCTAACCCTTCCCCGAAGCCTTCCCCTCACCCGTCCCGTAATCCTAACCCGTACGCTCACACTAACCCGCGCCCTCACACGTACGCTCCCCCTAAACCGTTGTCGTACCCTCACCTGGACCCTAAACCATCCCCTTCTCCTAACCCTAACCCTAGCCCGAACCCTAACCCTAACCCTTCCCCGAAGCCTTCCCCTCACCTGTCCCATACTCCTAACCCGTACGCTCACACTAACCCGTGCCCTCACACGTACGCACCCACTAAACCGTTGTCGTACCCTCACCTGGACCCTAAACCGTCTCCGTCCCGTAACCCTAACCCTAGCCCGAACCCTAACCCTAACCCTTCCCCGAAGCCTTCCCCTCACCCGTCCCCTAATCCTAACCCGTACGCTCACACTAACACGCGCCCGCACACGTATGCTCCCCCTAAACCGTTGTCGTACCCTCACCTGGACCCTAAACCGTCCCCGTCCCCTAACCCTAACCCTTCCCCGAAGCCTTCCCCTCACCCGTCCCTTAATCCTAACCCGTACGCTCACACTAACCCGCGCCCTCACACGTACACTCCCCATAAACCGTTGTCGTACCCTCACCTGGAACCTAAACCGTCCCCGTCCCCTAACCCTAACCCTAGCCCGAACCCTAACCCTAACACTTCCCCGAAGCCTTCCCCTAACCCGTCCCCTAATCCTAACCCGTACGCTCACACTAACCCGCGCCCTCACATGTACGCTCCCCCTAAACCGTTGTCGTACCCTCACCTGGACCCTAAATCGTCCCCGTCCCCTAACCCTAACCCTAGCCAGAACCCTAACCCTAACCCTTCCCCGAAGCCTTCCCCTCACCCGTCCCATAATCCTAACCCGTACGCTCACACTAACCCGCGCCCTCACACGTACGCTCCCCCTCAACCGTTGTCATACACTCACCTCGACCCTAAACCGTCCCCGTCCCCTAACCCTAACCCTAGCCCGAACCCTAACCCTAGCCCTTCCCCGAAGCCTTCCCCTCACCCGTCCCCTAATCCTAACCCGTACGCTCACACTAACCCGCGCCCTCACACGTACGCTCCCCCTAAACCGTTGTCGTACCCTCACCTGGACCCTAAACCATCCCCGTCGCCTAACCCTAACCCTAGCCCGAACCCTAACCCTTACCCTTACCCGAAGCCTTCCCCTCACCCGTCCCCTAATCCTAACCCGTACGCTGAAACTAACCCGCGCCCTCACACGTACGCTCCCCCTAAACCGTTGTCGTACCCTCACCTGGACCCTAAACTGTCCACGTCCCCTAACCCTAACCCTAGCCTGAACCCTAACCCTTACCCTTCCCCGAAGCCTTCCCCTCACCCGTCTCCTAATCCTAACCCGTACACTCACACTAACCCACGCCGTCACACGTACGCTCCCCCTAAACCGTTGTCGTACCCTCACCTGGACCATAAACCGTCCCCGTCCCCTAACCCTAACCCTAGCCCGAACCCTAACCCTAAACCTTCCCCGAAGTCTTCCCCTCACCCGTCCCCTAATCCTAACACGTACGCTCACACTAACCGGCGCCCTCACACGTACGCTCCCCCTAAACCGTTGTCGTACCCTCACCTGGACCCTAAACCGTCCCCGTCCCCTAACCCTATCCCTAGCCTGAACCCTAACCCTAACGCTTCCCCGAAGCCTTTCCCTCACCCGTCCCCTAATCCTAAGCCGTACGCTCACACTAACCTGCGCCCTCACACGTACGCTCCCCCTAAACCGTTGTCGTGCCCTCACCTGGACCCTAAACCGTCCCCGTCCCTTAACCCTAACACTAGCCCGAACCCTAATGCTAACCCTTCCCCGAAGCCTTCCCCTCACCCGTCCCATAATCCTAACCCATACGCTCACCCTAACCCGCGCCCTCACACGTACGCTCCCCCTAAACCGTTGTCGTACCCTCACCTGGACCCTAAACCATCCCCTTCTCCTCACCCTAACCCTAGCCCGAACCCTAACCCTAACCCTTCCCCGAAGCCTTCCCCTCACCTGTCCCAGACTCCTAACTCGTACGCTCACACTAACCCGTGCCCTCACACGTACGCACCCACTAAACCGTTGTCGTACCCTCACCTGGACCCTAAACCGTCTCCGTCCCGTAACCCTAATCCTAGCCCAAACCCTAACCCTAACCCTTCCCCGAAGCCTTCCCCTCACCCGTCCCCTAATTCTAACCCGTACGCTCACACTAACACGCGCCCGCACACGTATGCTCCCCCTAAACCGTTGTCGTACCCTCACCTGGACCCTAAACCGTCCCCGTCCCCTAACCCTAACCATTCCCCGAAGCCTTCCCCTCACCCGTCCCCTAATCCTAACCCGTACGCTCACACTAACCCGTGCCCTCACATGTACGGTCCCCCTAAACCGTGGTCGTACCCTCACCTGGATCCTAAATCGTCCCCGTCCCCTAACCCTAACCCTTCCCCGAAGCCTTCCCCTCACCCGTCCCCTAATCCTAACCCGTACGCTCACACTAACCCGCGCCCTCACACGTACGCTCCCCCTCAACCGTTGTCGTACCCTCACCTGGACCCTAAACCGTCCCCGTCCCCTAACCCTATCCCTAGCCCGAACCCTAACCATCACCCTTCCCCGAAGCCTTCCACTCACCCGTCCCATAATCCTAACCCGTACGCTCACACTAACCCGCGCCCTCACACGTACGCTCCCCCTCAACCGTTGTCGTACCCTCACCTGAACCCTAAACCGTCCCCGTCCCCTAACCCTAACCCTAGCCCGAACCCTAACCCTAGCCCTTCCCCGAAGCCTTCACCTCACGCGTCCCCTAATCCTAACCCGTACGCTCACACTAACACGCGCCCTCACACGTATGCTCCCCCTAAACCGTTGTCGTACCCTCACCTGGACCTTAAACCTTCCCCGTCCCCTAACCCTAACCCTAGCCCGAACCCTAACCCTAACCCTTCCCCGAAGCCTTCCCCTCACCCGTCCCCTAATCCTAACCCGTACGCTCACACTAACCCGCGCCCTCACACGTACGCTCCCCCTCAAACGTTGTCATACCCTCACCTGCACCCTAAACCATTCCCGTCCCCTAACCCTAACCCTAGCCCGAACCCTAACCCTAACACTTCCCCGAAGCCTTCCCCTCACCCGTCCCCTAATCCTAACCCGTACGCTCACACTAAACTACGCCCTCACACGTACGCTCCCCCTAAACCGTTGTCGTACCCTCACCTGGACCCTAAACCGTCCACGTCCCCTAACCCTAACCATAGACCAAACCCTAAACCTAACCCTTCCCCAAAGCCTTCCCCTCACCCGTCCCCTAATCCTAACCCGTACACTCAAACTAACCCATGCCCTCACACGTACGCTCCCCCTAAACCGTTGTCGTACCCTCACCTGGACCCTAAACTGTCCCCATCCCCTAACCCTAACCCTAGCCCGAACCCTAACCCTAACCCTTCCCCGAAGCCTTCCCCTCACCCGTCCCCTAATCCTAACCCGTACGCTCACACTAACCCATGCCCTCACACGTACGCTCCCCCTAAACCGTTGTCGTACCCTCACCTGGACCCTAAACCATCCCCGTCGCCTAACCCTAACCCTAGCCCGAACCCTAACCCTTACCCTTACCCGAAGCCTTCCCCTAACCAGTCCCCGAATCCTAACCCGTACGCTCAAACTAACCCGCGCCCTCACAGGTACGCTCCCCCTAAACCGTTGTCGTACCCTCACCTGGACCCTAAACTGTCCACGTCCCCTAACCCTAACCATTCCCCGAAGCCTTCCCCTCACCCGTCCCCTAATCCTAACCCGTACACTCACACTAACCCACGCCGTCACACGTACGCTCCCCCTAAACCGTTGTTGTACCCTCACCTGGACCTTAAACCGTCCCCGTCCCCTAACCCTAACCCTAGCCCGAACCCTAACCCTAAACCTTCCCCGAAGCCTTCCCCTCACCCGTCCCCTAATCCTAACACGTACGCTCACACTAACCCGCGCCCTCACACGTACGCTCCCCCTAAACCTTTGTAGTGCCCTCACCTGGACCCTAAACCGTCCCCGTCCCTTAAGCCTAACACTAGCCCGAACCATAACGCTAACCCTTCCCCGAAGCCTTCCCCTCACCCGTACCATAATCCTAACCCATACGCTCACCCTAACCCGCGCCCTCACACGTACGCTCCCCCTAAACCGTTGTCGTACCCTCACCTGGACCCTAAACCATCCCCTTCTCCTCACCCTAACCCTAGCCCGAACCCTAACCCTAACCCTTCCCCGAAGCCTTCCCCTCACCTGTCCCATACTCCTAACCCGTACACTCACACTAACCCGTGCCCTCACACGTACGCACCCACTAAACCGTTGTCGTACCCTCACCTGGACCCTAAACCGTCTCCGTCCCGTAACCATAACCCGAGCCCGAACCCTAACCCTAACCCTTCCCCGAAGCCTTCCCCTCACCCGTCCCCTAATCCTAACCCGTACGCTCACACTAACACGCGCCCGCACACGTATGCTCCCCCTAAACCGTTGTCGTACCCTCACCTGGACCCTAAACCGTCCCCGTCCGCTAACCCTAACCATTCCCCGAAGCCTTCCCCTCACCCGTCCCCTAATCCTAACCCGTACGCTCACACTAACCCGTGCCCTCACATGTACGGTCCCCCTAAACCGTGGTCGTACCCTCACCTGGACCCTAAACCGTCCCCGTCCCCTAACCCTAACCCTTCCCCGAAGCCTTCCCCTCACCCGTCCCCTAATCCTAACCCGTACGCTCACACTAACCCGCGCCCTCACACGTACGCTCCCCCTAAACCGTTGTCGTACCCTCACCTGGAACCTAAACCGTTCCCGTCCCCTAACCCTAACCCTAGCCCGAACCCTAACCCTAACACTTCCCCGAAGCCTTCCCCTAACCCATCCCCTAATCCTAACCCGTACGCTCACAATAACCCGCGCCCTCACATGTACGCTCCCCCTCAACCGTTGTCGTACCCTCACCTGGACCCTAAACCGTCCCCGTCCCCTAACCCTAACCCTAGCCCGAACCCTAACCCTAGCCCTTCCCCGAAGCCTTTCCCTCACACGTCCCCTAATCCTAACCCGTACGCTCACACTAACCCGCGCCCTCACACGTATGCTCCCCCTAAACCGTTGTCGTACCCTCACCTGGACCCTAAACCGTCCCCGTCCCCTAACCCTAACCCTAGCCCGAACCCTAACCCTAACCCTTCCCCGAAGCCTTCCCCTCACCCGTCCCCTAATCCTAACCCGTACGCTCACACTAACCCGCGCCCTCACACGTACGCTCCCCCTCAAACGTTGTCGTACCCTCACCTGGACCCTAAACCATCCCCGTCCTCTAACCCTAACCCTAGCCCGAACCCTAACCCTAACCCTTCCCCGAAGCCTTCCCATCACCCGTCCCCTAATCCTAACCCGTACGCTCACACTAACCCGCCCCCTCACACGTACGCTCCCCCTAATCCGTTGTCGTACCCTCACCTGGACCCTACACCGTCCCCGACCACTAACCCTAACCCTAGCCTGAAACCTAACCCTAACCCTTCCCCGAAGCCTTCCCCTCAAACATCCTCTAATCCTAACCCGTACGCTCACACTAACCCGGGCCCTCACACGTGCGCTCCCCCTAAACCGTTGTCGTACCCTCACCTGGACCCTAAACCGTCCCCGTCCCCTAACCCTAACCCTAACCCGAACCCTAAACCTAACCCTTCCCCGAATCCTTCCCTTCACCCGTCCCCTAATCCTAACCCGTACTCTCACCCTAACTCACGCCCTCACACATACGCTCCCCCTCAACCGTTGTCGTACCCTCACCTGTACCCTAAACCGTCCCCGTCCCCTAACACTAACCCTAGCCCGAACCCTAACCCTAACCCTTCCCCGAAGCCTTCCCCTCACCCGTCCCCTAATTCTAACCCCTACGCTCACACTAACCCGCTCCCTCACACGTACGCTCCCCCTAAACCATTGTCGTACCCTCACCTGGACCCTAAACCTTCCCCATCCCCGTCCCCTAACCCTAGCCCGAACCCTAACCCTAACCCTTCCCCAAAGCCTTCCCCTCACCCGTCCCCTAATCCCAAACCGTACGCTCACACTAACCCGCGCCCTCACACGTACGCTCCCTTTAAACCGTTGTCGTACCCTCAACTGGCCCCTAAACCGTCCCCGTCCCCTAACCCTAACCCTAGCCCGAACCCTAACCCTAACCCTTCCCCGAAGCCTTCCCCTCACCCGTCCCCTAATCCTAACCCGTACGCTCAAACTAACCCATACGCTCACATGTACGCCCCCCCTAAACCATTGTCGTACCCTCAACGGGACCCTAAATCGTCCCCATCCCCTAACCCTAACCCTAGCCCGAACCCTAACCCTAACACTTCCCCGAAGCCTTCCCCTCACCCGTCCCCTAATCCTAACCCGTACGCTCACACTAACCCGCGCGCTCACACGTACGCTCCCCCTAAACCGTTGTCGTACCCTCACTTGGACCCTAAACCGTCCCCGTCCCCTAACCCTAACCCTAGCCCGAACGCTAACCCTAACTCTTCCCCGAAGCCTTGCCCTCACCCGTCCCCTAATCCTAACCCGTACGCTCAAACTAACCCGCGCCCTCAAACGTATGCTCCCCCTCAACCGTTGTCGTACCCTCATCTGGATCCTAAACAGTCCCCGTCCCCTAACCCTAACCCTAGCCCGAACCCTAACCCTAACCCTTCCCCGAAGCCTTCCCCTCACCCGTCTCCTAATCCTAACCCATACGCTCACACTAACCCGCGCCCTCACACGTACGCTCCCCCTAAACCGTTGTAGTACCCTCACCTGGACCCTAAACTCTCCCCGTCCCCTAACCCTATCCGTAGCCCGAACCCTAACCCTAAACCTTCCCCGAAGCCTTCCACTCACCCATCCCATAATCCTAACCCGTACGCTCACACTAACCCGCGCCCTCACACGTACGCTCCCCCAAACCGTTTTCGTACCCTCACCTGGAACCTAAACCGTCCCCGTCTCCTATCCCTAACCCTAGCCCGAACCCTAACCCTAACCCTTCCCCGAAGCCTTCCCCTCACCCGTCCCCTAATCCTAACCCGTACGCTCACACTAACCCGCGCCCTCACACGTACGCTCCCCCTAAACCGTTGTCGTACCCTCACCTGGACCCTAAACCCTCCCCGTCCCCTAACCCTAAACCTAGCCCGAACCCTAACCCTAACCCTTCCCCGAAGCCTTCCCCTCACACGTCCCCTAATCCTAACCCGTACGCTCACACTAACCCGCGCCCTCACAAGTACGCTCTCCCTAAACCGTGGTCGTACCCTCACCTGGACCCTAAACCGTCCCCGTCCCCTAACCCTAACCCTAGCCCGAACCCTAACCCTAACCCTTCCCCGAAGCCTACCCCTCACCCGTCCCCTAATCCTAACCCGTATGCTCACACTAACCCGCGCCCTCACACGTATGCTCCCCCTAAACCGTTGTCGTACCCTCACCTGGACCCTAAACCGTCCCCGTCCCCTAACCCAAACCCTAGCCCGAACCCTAACCCTAACCCTTCCCCGAAGCCTTCCCCTCACCCGTTCCCTAATCCTAACCCGTACGCTCACACTTACCCGCGCCCTCACACGTACGCTCCCCCTAAACCGTGGTCGTACCCTCACCTGGACCCTAAACCGTCCACGTCCCCTAACCCTAACCATAGACCGAACCCTAAACCTAACCCTTCCCCAAAGCCTTCCCCTCACCCGTCCTCTAATCCTAACCCGTACCCTCAAACTAACCCATGCCCTCACACGTACGCTCCCCCTAAACCGTTGTCGTACCCTCACCTGGACCCTAAACTGTCCCCATCCCCTAACCCTAACCCTAGCCCGAACCCTAACCCTAACCCTTCCCCGAAGCCTTCCCCTCACCCGTCCCCTAATCCTAACCCGTACGCTCACACTAACCCGCGCCCTCACACGTACGCTCCCCCTAAACCGTTGTCGTACCCTCACCTGGACCCTAAACCATCCCCGTCGCCTAACCCTAACCCTAGCCCGAACCCTAAACCTTACCCTTACCCGAAGCCTTCCCCTCACCCGTACCCTAATCCTAACCCGTACGCTCAAACTAACCCGCGCCCTCACAGGTACGCTCCCCCTAAACCGTTGTCGTACCCTCACCTGGACCCTAAACTGTCCACGTCCCCTAACCCTAACCATTCCCCGAAGCCTTCCCCTCACCCGTCCCCTAATCCTAACCCGTACACTCACACTAACCCACGCCGTCACACGTACGCTCCCCCTAAACCGTTGTTGTACCCTAACCTGGACCCTAAACCGTCCCCGTCCCCTAACCCTAACCCTAGCCCGAACCCTAACCCTAAACCTTCCCCGAAGCCTTCCCCTCACCCGTCCCCTAATCCTAACACGTACGCTCACACTAACCCGCGCCCTCACACGTACGCTCCCCCTAAACCTTTGTAGTACCCTCACCTGGACCCTAAACCGTCCCCGTCCCTTAACCCTAACACTAGCCCGAACCCTAACGCTAACCCTTCCCCGAAGCCTTCCCCTCACCCGTACCATAATCCTAACCCATACGCTCACCCTAACCCGCGCCCTCACACGTACGCTCCCCCTAAACCATTGTCGTACCCTCACCTGGACCCTAAACCATCCCCTTCTCCTCACCCTAACCCTAGCCCGAACCCTAACCCTAACCCTTCCCCGAAGCCTTCCCCTCACCTGTCCCATACTCCTAACCCGTACACTCACACTAACCCGTGCCCTCACACGTACGCACCCACTAAACCGTTGTCGTACCCTCACCTGGACCCTAAACCGTCTCCGTCCCGTAACCCTAACCCGAGCCCGAACCCTAACCCTAACCCTTCCCCGAAGCCTTCCCCTCACCCGTCCCCTAATCCTAACCCGTACGCTCACACTAACACGCGCCCGCACACGTATGCTCCCCCTAAACCGTTGTCGTACCCTCACCTGGACCCTAAACCGTCCCCGTCCCCTAACCCTAACCCTTCCCCGAAGCCTTCCCCTCACCCGTCCCCTAATCCTAACCCGTACGCTCACACTAACCCGCGCCCTCACACGTACGCTCCCCCTCAACCGTTGTCGTACCCTCACCTGGACCCTAAACCGTCCCCGTCCCCTAACCCTATCCCTAGCCCGAACCCTAACCCTAACCCTTCCCCGAGGCCTTCCACTCACCCGTCCCATAATCTTAACCCGTACGCTCACACTAACCCGCGCCCTCACACGTACGCTCCCCCAAACCGTTGTCGTACCCTAATCTGGAACCTAAACCGTCCCCGTCCCCTAACCCTAACCCTAGCCCGAACCCTAACCCTAGCCCTTCCCCGAAGCCTTCCCCTCACCCGTCCCCTAATCCTAACCCGTACGCTCACACTAACCCGCGCCCTCACACGTACGCTCCCCCTCAACCGTTGTCGTACCCTCACCTGGACCCTAAACCGTCCCCGTCCCCTAACCGTAACCCTAGCCATAACCCTAACCCTAACCCTTCCCCGAAGCCTTCCCTCACACGTCCCCTAATCCTAACCCGTATGCTCACACTAACCCGCGCCCTCACACGTACGCTCCCCCTAAACTGTTGTCGTACCCTCACCTGGACCCTAAACTGTCCCCGTTCCCTAACCTTAACCCTAGCCCGAACCCTAACCCTAACCCTTCCCCGAAGCCTTCCCCTCAACCGTCCCCTAATCCTAACCCGTACGCTCACGCTAACCCGCGCCCTCACACGTACGCTCCCCCTAAACCGTGGTCGTACCCTCACCTGGACCCTAAACTGTCCCCGTCCCTAAGCTTAACCCTAGCCCGAACCCTAACCCTAACCCTTCCCCGAAGCCTTCCCCTCACCCGTCCCCTAATCCTAACCCGTACTCTCACACTAACCCGCGCCCTCACACGTATGCTCCCCCTAAACCATTGTCGTACCCTCACCTGGACCCTAAACCGTCCCCGTCCCCGAAGCCTAACCCTAGCCCGAACCCTAACCCTAACCCTTCCCCGAAGCCTTCCCCTCACCCGTCCCCTAATCCTAACCCGTACGCTCACACTAACCCGCGCCCTCACACGTACGCTCCCCCTAAACCGTTGTCGTACCCTCACCTGGACCGTAAACCGTCCCCGTCCCCTAACCCTAACCCTAGCCCGAACCCTAACACTAACCCTTCCCCGAAGCCTTCCCCTCACCTGTCCCCTAATCCTAACCCGTACGCTCACACTAACCCGCGCCCTCACACGAACGCTCCCCCTAAACCGTTGTCGTACCCTCACCTGGACTCTAAACCATCCCCGTCCCCTAACCCTAACCCTAGCCCGAACCCTAACCCTAACCCTTCCCCGAAGCCTTCCCCTCACCCGTCCCCTAATCTTGACCCGTACGCTCAAACTAACCCTCGCCCTCACACGTACGCGCCCCCTAAACCGTTGTCGTACCCTCACCTGGACCCTAAACCGTCCCCATCCCCTAACCCTAACCCTAGCCCGAACCATAACCCTAACCCTTCCCCGAAGCCTTCCCCTCACACGTCCCCTAATCCTAACCCGTACGCTCACACTAACCCGCGCCCTCACACATACGCTCCCCCTAAACTGTTGTCGTACCCTCACCTGGACCCTAAACCGTCCCCGTCCCCTAAACCTAACCCTAACCCTAACCCTTCTCCGAAGCCTTCCCCTCACCCGTCCCGTAATCCTAACCCGTACGCTCACACTAACACTCGCCCTCACACGTACGCTTCCCCTAAACCGTTGTCGTACCCTCACCTGTACCCAAAACCGTCCCCATCCCCTAACCCTAACCCTAGCCCGAACCCTAACCCTAACCCTTCCCCGAAGCCTTCCCCTCACCCGTCCCTTAATCCTAACCCGTACCCTCTCACTAACCCGCGCCCTCACACGTACGCTCCCCCTAAACCGTTGTCGTACCCTCACCTGGACCCTAAACCGTCCCCGATCCCTAACCCTAACCCTAGCCCGAACCCTAACCCTAACCCTTCCCCGAAGCCTTCCCCTCAACCGTCCCCTAATCCTAACCCGTACGCTCACACTAACCCCCGCCCTCACACGAACGCTCCCCCTAAACCGTTGTCGTTCCCTCACCTGGACCCTAAACCATCCCCGTCCCCTAACCCTAACCCTAGCCCGAACCCTAACCCTAACCCTTCCCCGAAGCCTTCCCCTCACCCGTCCCCTAATCATAACCCGTACGCTCAAACTAACCCTCGCCCTCACACGTACGCTCCCCATAAACCGTTGTCGTACCCTCACCTGGACCTTAAACCGTCCCCGTCCCCTAATCCTAACTCTAGCCCGAACCCTAACCCTAACCCTTCCCCGAAGCCTTCCCCTCACCCGTCCCCTAATCCTAACCCGTACGCTCACACTAACCCGCGCCCTCACACGTACGCTCCCCCTCAACCGTTGTCGTACCCTCACCTGGACCCTAAACCGTCCCCGTTCCCTAACCCTAACCCTAGACCGAACCCTAACCCTAACCCTTCCCCGAAGCCTTCCCCTCACCCGTCCCCTAATCTTGACCCGTACGCTCAAACTAACCCTCGCCCTCACACGTACGCTCCCCCTAAACCGTTGTCGTACCCTCACCTGGACCCTAAACCGTCCCCATCCCCTAACCCTAACCCTAGCCCGAACCATAACCGTAACTCTTCCCAGAAGCCTTCCCCTCACCCATTCCCTAATCCTAACCCGTACGCTCACACTAACCCACGCCCTCACACATACGCTCCCCCTAAACCGTTGTCGTACCCTCACCTGGACCATAAACCGTCCCCGTCCCCTAAACCTAACCCTAACCCTAACCCTTCCCCGAAGCCTTCCCCTCACCCGTCCCGTAATCCTAACCCGTACGCTCACACTAACCCGCGCCCTCACACGTACGCTCCCCCTAAACTGTTGTCGTACCCTCACCTGGACCCTAAACCGTCCTCGTCCCCTAACCCTAAACCTAGCCCGAACCCTAACCCTAACCCTTCCCCGAAGCCTTCCCCTCACCCGTCCCGTAATCCTAACCCGTACGCTCACACTAAACCGCGCCCTCACACATACGATCCCCCTAAACCGTTGTCGTACCCTCACCTAGACCCTAAAATGTCCCTGTTCCCTAACCTTAACCCTAGCCCGAACCCTAACCCTAACCCTTCCCCGAAGCCTTCCCCTCACCCGTCCCCTAATCCTAACCCGTACGCGCACACTAACCCGCGCCCTCACACGTACGCTCCCCCTAAACCGTTGTCGTACCCTCACCTGGACCCTAAACCGTCCCCGTTCCCTAACCCTAACCCTAGCCCGAACCCTAACCCTAACCCTTCCCCGAAGCCTTCCCCTCACCCGTCCCCTAATCCCAACCCGTACGCTCACACTAACACGCGCCCTCACACGTACGCTCGCCCTAAACCATTGTCGTACCCTCACCTGGACCCTAAACCGTCCCCGTCCCCTAACCCTAACCCTAACCCTAACCCTTCCCCGAAGCCTTCCCCTCACACGTCCCCTAATCCTAACCCGTACGCTCACACTAACCCGCGCCCTCACACGTACGCTCCCCATAAACCATTGTCGTACCCTCACCTGGACCCTAAACCGTCCCCGTCCCCTAACCCTAACCCTAACCCTAACCCTTCCCCGAAGCCTTCCCCTCACCCGTCCCCTAATCCTAACCCGTACGCTCACACTAACCCGCGCCCTCACACGTACGCTGCCCCTAAACCGTGGTCGTACCCTCACCTGGACCCTAAACCGTCCCCGTCCCCTAACCCTATCCCTAGCCCGAACCCTAACCCTAACCCTTCCCCGAAGCCTTCCACTCACCCGTCCCATAATCCTAACCCGTACGCTCACACTAACCCGCGCCCTCACACGTACGCTCCCCCAAACCGTTGTCGTACCCTCACCTGGACCGTAAACCGTCCCTGTCCCCTAACCCTAACCCTAGCCCGAACCCTAACCCTAACCCTTCCCCGAAGCCTTCCCCTCAACCGTCCCCTAATCCTAACCCGTACACTCACACTAACCCGCGCCCTCACACGAACGCTCCCCCTAAACCGTTGTCGTACCCTCACCTGGACCCTAAACCATCCCCGTCCCCTAACCCTAACCCTAGCCCGAACCCTAACCCTAACACTTCCCCGAACCCTTCCCCTCACCCGTCCCCTAATCTTAACCCGTACGCTCAAACTAACCCTCGACCTCACACGTACGCTCCGCCTAAACCGTTGTCGTACCCTCACCAGGACCCTAAACCGTCCCCATCCCCTAACCCTAACCCTAGACCGAACCCTAACACTAACCCTTCCCCGAAGCCTTCCCCTCACCCATTCCCTAAACCTAACCCATACGCTCACACTAACCTGCGCCCTCACACATACGCTCCCCCTAAACCGTTGTCGTACCCTCACCTGGACCCTAAACCGTCCCCGTCCCCTAACCCTAACCCTAACCCTAACCCTTTCCCGAAGCCTTCCCCTCACCCGTCCCCTAATCCTAACCCGTACGCTCACACTAACCCGCGCCCTCACATGTACGCTCCCCCTCAACCGTTGTCGTACCCTCACCTGGACCATAAACCGTCCCCGTTCCCTAACCCTAACCCTAGCCCGAACCCTAACCCTAACCCTTCCCCGAAGACTTCCCCTCACCCGTCCCCTAATCCTAACCCGTACGCTCACACTAACCCGCACCCTCACACGTACGCTCCCCATCAACCGTTGTCGTACCCTCACCTGGACCCTAAACCGTCCTCGTCCCATAACCCTAAACCTAGCCCAAACCCTAACCCTAACCCTTCCCCGAAGCCTTCCTCTCACACGTCCCCTAATCCTAACCAGTACGCTCACACTAACCCGCGCCCTCACACGTACGCTCCCCCTAAACCGTTGTCGTACCCTCACCTGGACCCTAAACTGTCCCCGTTCCCTAACCTTAACCCTAGCCCGAACCCTAACCCTAATCCTTCCCCGAAGCCTTCCCCTCACCCGTCCCCTAATCCTAACCCGTACGCTCACACTAACCCGCGCCCTCACACGTACGCTTCCCCTAAACCGTTATCGTACCCTCACCTAGACCCTAAACCGTCCCCGTTCCCTAACCCTAACCCTAGCACGAACCCTAATCCTAACCCTTCCTCGAAGCCTTCCCCTCACCCGTCCCCTAATCCTAACCCGTACGCTCACACTAACCCGCGCCCTCACACGTACACTGCCCCTAAACCGTGGTCGTACACGCACCTGGACCCTAAACCGTCCCCGTCCCCTAACCCTAACCCTAGCCCGAACCCTAACCCTAACCCTTCCCCGAAGCCTTCCTCTCACCCGTCCCCTAATCCTAACCCGTACGCTCACACTAACCCACGCCCTCACACGTATGCTCCCCCTAAACCGTTGTCGTACCCTCACCTGGACCCTAAACCGTCCCCGTCCCCTAACCCTAACCCTAGCCCGAACCCTAACCCTAACCCTTCCCCGAAGCCTTCCCCTCACCCGTCCCCTAATCCTAACCCGTACGCTCACACTAACCCGCGCCCTCACACGTACGCTCCCCCTAAACCGTTGTCGTTCCCTCACCTGGACCGTAAACCGTCCCCGTCCCCTAACCCTCACCCTAGCCCGAACCCTAACCCTAACCCTTCCCCGAAGCCTTCCCCTCACCCGTCCCCTAATCCTAACCCGTACACTCACACTAACCCGCGCCCTCACACGTACGCTTTCCCTAAACCGTTATCGTACCCTCACCTAGACCCTAAACCGTCCCCGTTCCCTAACCCTAACCCTAGACCGAACCCTAACCCTAACCCTTCCCCGAAGCCTTCCCCTCACCCGTCCCCTAATCCTAACCCGTACGCTCACACTAACCCGCGCCCTCACACGTACGCTGCCCCTAAACCGTGGTCGTACCCTCACCTGGACCCTAAACCGTCCCCGTCCCCTAACCCTATCCCTAGCCCGAACCCTAACCCTAACCCTTCCCCGAAGTCTTCCACTCACCCGTCCCATAATCCTAACCCGTACGCTCACACTAACCCGCGCCCTCACACGTACGCTCCCCCAAACCGTTGTCGTACCCTCACCTGGAACCTAAACCGTCCCCGTCCCCTAACCCTAACCCTAGCCCGAACCCTAACCCTAACTCTTCCCCGAAGCCTTCCCCTCACCCGTCCCATAATCCTAACCCGTACGCTCACAATAACCCGCGCCCTCACACGTACGCTCCCCCTAAACCGTTGTCGTACCCTCACCTGGACCCTAAACCGTCCCCGTCCCCTAACCCTAACCCTAGCCCGAACCCTAACCCTAGCCCTTCCCCGAAGCCTTCCCCTCACCCGTCTCCTAATCCTAACCCGTACGTTCACACTAACCCGCGCCCTCACACGTACGCTCCCTCTCAACCGTTGTACCCTCACCTGGACCCTAAACCGTCCCCTTCCCCTAACCCTAACCCTAGCCCGAACCCTAACCCTAGCCCTTCCCCGAAGCCTTCCCCTCACCCGTCCCCTAATCCTAACCCGTACACTCACACTAACCCGCGCCCTCACACGTACGCTCCCCCTCAACCGTTGTCGTACCCTCACCTGGACCATAAACCGTCCCTGTCCTCTAACCCTAACCCTAGCCCGAACCCTAACCCTAACCCTTCCCCGAAGCCTTCCTCTCACCCGTCCCCTAATCCTATCCCGTACCCTCACACTAACCCGCACCCTCACACGTATGCTCCCCCTAAACCGTTGTCGTACCCTCACATGGACCCTAAACCGTCCCCGTCCCCTAACCCTAACCCTAGCCCGAACCCTAACGCTAACACTTCCCCGAAGCCTTCCCATCACCCGTCCCCTAATCCTAACCCGTACGCTCACACTAACCCACGCCCTCACACGTACGCTCCCCCTAAACCGTTGTCGTACCCTCACCTGGACCTAAACTGTCCCCGTCGCCTAACCCTAACCCTAGCCCGAACCCTAACCCTAAACCTTCCCCGAAGCCTTCCCCTCACCCATCCCCTAATCCTAACCCGTACGCTCACACTAACCCGCGCCATCACACGTACGCTCCCCCTAAACCGTTGTCGAAACCTCACCTGGACGCTAAACCGTCCCCGTCCCCTAAACCTAACCCTAGCCCGAACCCTAACCCTAACCCTTCCCCGAAGCCTTCCCCTCACCCGTCCCCTAATCCTAACCCGTACGCTCACACTAACCCGCGCCCTCACACGTACGCTCCCCCTAAACCGTTGTCGTACCATCACCTGGACGCTAAACCGTCCCCTTCCCCTAAACCTAACCCTAACCCGAACCCTAACCCTAACCCTTCCCCGAAGCCTTCCCCTCACCCGTCCCGTAATCCTAACCCGTACGCTCACACTAACCCGCGCCCTCACACGTACGCTCCCTCTAAAACGTTGTCGTACCCTCACCTGGACCCTAAACCGTCCCCTTCACTTAACCCTAACCCTAGCCCAAAACCTAACCCTAATCCTTCCCCGAAGCCTTCCCCTCACCCGTCCCCTAATCCTAACCCGTACGCTCACACTAACCCGGGCCCTCACACGTACGCTCCCCCTAAACCGTTGTCGTACCCTCACCTGGCCCCTAAACCTTCCCCGTCCCCTAACTCTAACCCTAACCCTAACCCTTCCCCGAAGCCTTCCCCTCACCCTTCCCGTAATCCTAACCCGTACGCTCACACTAACCCGCGCCCTCACACGTACGCTCCCCCTAAACCGTTGTCGTACCCTCACCTGGACCCTAAACCGTCTCCGTCCCCTAACCCTAACCCTAGCCTGAACCCTAACCCTAACACTTCCCCGAAGCCTTCCCCTCACCCGTCCCCTAATCCTAACCCGTACGCTCACACTAACCCGCGCCCTCACACGTACGCTCCCCCTCAACCGTTGTCGTACCCTCACCTGGACTCTAAACCGTCCCCGTTCCCTAACCCTAACCCTAGCCCGAACCCTAACCCTAACCCTTCCCCGAAGCCTTCCCCTCACCCGTCACCTAATCCTAACCCGTACGCTCACACTAACCCGCGCCCTCACACGTACGCTCCCCATAAACCGTTGTCGTACCCTCACCTGGACCCTAAACCGTCCTCGTCCCCTAACCATAAACCTAGCCCGAACCCTAACCCTAACCCTTCCCCGAAGCCTTCCCCTCACCCGTCCCCTAATCCTAACCCATACGCTCACAAAACCCGCGCCCTCACACGTACGCTCCCTCTAAAACGTTGTCGTACCCTCACCTGGACCCTAAACCGTCCCCGTCCCCTAACCCTAACCCTAGCCCGAACCCTAACCCTAACCCTTCCCCGAAGCCTTCTCCTCACCTGTCCCATAATCCTAACCCGTACGCTCACACTAACCCGCGCCCTCACACGTACGCTCCCCCTAAACCGTTGTCGTACCCTCACCTGGACCCTAAATCATCCCCTTCTCCTAACCCTAACCCTAGCCCGAACCCTAACCCTAACCCTTCCCCGAAGCCTTCCCCTCACCTGTCCCATACTCCTAACCCGTACGCTCACACTAACCCGTGCCCTCACACGTACGCACCCACTAAACCGTTGTCGTACCCTCACCTGGACCCTAAACCGTCTCCGTCCCGTAACCCTAACCCTAGCCCGAACCCTAACCCTAACCCTTCCCCGAAGCCTTCCCCTCACCCGTCTCCTAATCCTAACCCGTACGCTCACACTAACACGCGCCCGCACACTTATGCTCCCCCTAAACCGTTGTCGTACCCTCACCTGGAACCTAAACCGTCCCCGTCCCCTAACCCTAACCCTAACCCTAACCCTTCCCCGAAGCCTTCCCCTCACACGTCCCCTAATCCTAACCCGTACGCTCACACTAACCCGCGCCCTCACACGTACGCTCCCCCTAAACCATTGTCGTACCCTCACCTGGACCCTAAACCGTCCCCGTCCCCTAACCCTAACCCTAACCCTAACCCTTCCCCGAAGCCTTCCCCTCACCCGTCCCCTAATCCTAACCCGTACGCTCACACTAACCCGCGCCCTCACACGTACGCTGCCCCTAAACCGTGGTCGTACCCTCACCTGGACCCTAAACCGTCCCCGTCCCCTAACCCTATCCCTAGCCCGAACCCTAACCCTAACCCTTCCCCGAAGCCTTCCACTCACCCGTCCCATAATCCTAACCCGTACGCTCACACTAACCCGCGCCCTCACACGTACGCTCCCCCAATCCGTTGTCGTACCCTCACCTGGACCGTAAACCGTCCCTGTCCCCTAACCCTAACCCTAGCCCGAACCCTAACCCTAACCCTTCCCCGAAGCCTTCCCCTCAACCGTCCCCTAATCCTAACCCGTACACTCACACTAACCCGCGCCCTCACACGAACGCTCACCCTAAACCGTTGTCGTACCCTCACCTGGACCCTAAACCATCCCCGTCCCCTAACCCTAACCCTAGCCTGAACCCTAACCCTAACACTTCCCCGAACCCTTCCCCTCACCCGTCCCCTAATCTTAACCCGTACGCTCAAACTAACCCTCGACCTCACACGTACGCTCCGCCTAAACCGTTGTCGTACCCTCACCAGGACCCTAAACCGTCCCCATCCCCTAACCCTAACCCTAGACCGAACCCTAACACTAACCCTTCCCCGAAGCCTTCCCCTCACCCATTCCCTAAACCTAACCCATACGCTCACACTAACCTGCGCCCTCACACATACGCTCCCCCTAAACCGTTGTCGTACCCTCACCTGGACCCTAAACCGTCCCCGTCCCCTAACCCTAACCCTAACCCTAACCCTTTCCCGAAGCCTTCCCCTCACCCGTCCCCTAATCCTAACCCGTACGCTCACACTAACCCGCGCCCTCACATGTACGCTCCCCCTCAACCGTTGTCGTACCCTCACCTGGACCATAAACCGTCCCCGTTCCCTAACCCTAACCCTAGCCCGAACCCTAACCCTAACCCTTCCCCGAAGACTTCCCCTCACCCGTCCCCTAATCCTAACCCGTACGCTCACACTAACCCGCGCCCTCACACGTACGCTCCCCCTAAACCGTTGTCGTACCCTCACCTGGACCCTAAACTGTCCCCGTTCCCTAACCTTAACCCTAGCCCGAACCCTAACCCTAATCCTTCCCCGAAGCCTTCCCCTCACCCGTCCCCTAATCCTAACCCGTACGCTCACACTAACCCGCGCCCTCACACGTACGCTTCCCCTAAACCGTTATCGTACCCTCACCTAGACCCTAAACCGTCCCCGTTCCCTAACCCTAACCCTAGCACGAACCCTAATCCTAACCCTTCCTCGAAGCCTTCCCCTCACCCGTCCCCTAATCCTAACCCGTACGCTCACACTAACCCGCGCCCTCACACGTACACTGCCCCTAAACCGTGGTCGTACCCGCACCTGGACCCTAAACCGTCCCCGTCCCCTAACCCTAACCCTAGCCCGAACCCTAACCCTAACCCTTCCCCGAAGCCTTCCTCTCACCCGTCCCCTAATCCTAACCCGTACGCTCACACTAACCCACGCCCTCACACGTATGCTCCCCCTAAACCGTTGTCGTACCCTCACCTGGACCCTAAACCGTCCCCGTCCCCTAACCCTAACCCTAGCCCGAACCCTAACCCTAACCCTTCCCCGAAGCCTTCCCCTCACCCGTCCCCTAATCCTAACCCGTACGCTCACACTAACCCGCGCCCTCACACGTACGCTCCCCCTAAACCGTTGTCGTTCCCTCACCTGGACCGTAAACCGTCCCCGTCCCCTAACCCTCACCCTAGCCCGAACCCTAACCCTAACCCTTCCCCGAAGCCTTCCCCTCACCCGTCCCCTAATCCTAACCCGTACACTCACACTAACCCGCGCCCTCACACGTACGCTTTCCCTAAACCGTTATCGTACCCTCACCTAGACCCTAAACCGTCCCCGTTCCCTAACCCTAACCCTAGACCGAACCCTAACCCTAACCCTTCCCCGAAGCCTTCCCCTCACCCGTCCCCTAATCCTAACCCGTACGCTCACACTAACCCGCGCCCTCACACGTACGCTGCCCCTAAACCGTGGTCGTACCCTCACCTGGACCCTAAACCGTCCCCGTCCCCTAACCCTATCCCTAGCCCGAACCCTAACCCTAACCCTTCCCCGAAGTCTTCCACTCACCCGTCCCATAATCCTAACCCGTACGCTCACACTAACCCGCGCCCTCACACGTACGCTCCCCCAAACCGTTGTCGTACCCTCACCTGGAACCTAAACCGTCCCCGTCCCCTAACCCTAACCCTAGCCCGAACCCTAACCCTAACCCTTCCCCGAAGCCTTCCCCTCACCCGTCCCCTAATCCTAACCCGTACGCTCACACTAACCCGCGCCCTCACACGTACGCTCCCCCTAAACCGTTGTCGTACCCTCACCTGGACCCTAAACGGTCCCCTAACCCTAACCCTAACCCTAGCCAGAACCCTAACCCTAACTCTTCCCCGAAGCCTTCCCCTCACCCGTCCCATAATCCTAACCCGTACGCTCACAATAACCCGCGCCCTCACACGTACGCTCCCCCTAAACCGTTGTCGTACCCTCACCTGGACCCTAAACCGTCCCCGTCCCCTAACCCTAACCCTAGCCCGAACCCTAACCCTAGCCCTTCCCCGAAGCCTTCCCCTCACCCGTCTCCTAATCCTAACCCGTACGCTCACACTAACCCGCGCCCTCACACGTACGCTCCCTCTCAACCGTTGTACCCTCACCTGGACCCTAAACCGTCCCCTTCCCCTAACCCTAACCCTAGCCCGAACCCTAACCCTAGCCCTTCCCCGAAGCCTTCCCCTCACCCGTCCCCTAATCCTAACCCGTACACTCACACTAACCCGCGCCCTCACACGTACGCTCCCCCTCAACCGTTGTCGTACCCTCACCTGGACCATAAACCGTCCCTGTCCTCTAACCCTAACCCTAGCCCGAACCCTAACCCTAACCCTTCCCCGAAGCCTTCCTCTCACCCGTCCCCTAATCCTATCCCGTACCCTCACACTAACCCGCACCCTCACACGTATGCTCCCCCTAAACCGTTGTCGTACCCTCACATGGACCCTAAACCGTCCCCGTCCCCTAACCCTAACCCTAGCCCGAACCCTAACCCTAACACTTCCCCGAAGCCTTCCCATCACCCGTCCCCTAATCCTAACCCGTACGCTCACACTAACCCACGCCCTCACACGTACGCTCCCCCTAAACCGTTGTCGTACCCTCACCTGGACCTAAACTGTCCCCGTCGCCTAACCCTAACCCTAGCCCGAACCCTAACCCTAAACCTTCCCCGAAGCCTTCCCCTCACCCATCCCCTAATCCTAACCCGTACGCTCACACTAACCCGCGCCATCACACGTACGCTCCCCCTAAACCGTTGTCGAAACCTCACCTGGACGCTAAACCGTCCCCGTCCCCTAAACCTAACCCTAGCCCGAACCCTAACCCTAACCCTTCCCCGAAGCCTTCCCCTCACCCGTCCCCTAATCCTAACCCGTACGCTCACACTAACCCGCGCCCTCACACGTACGCTCCCCCTAAACCGTTGTCGTACCATCACCTGGACGCTAAACCGTCCCCTTCCCCTAAACCTAACCCTAACCCGAACCCTAACCCTAACCCTTCCCCGAAGCCTTCCCCTCACCCGTCCCGTAATCCTAACCCGTACGCTCACACTAACCCGCGCCCTCACACGTACGCTCCCTCTAAAACGTTGTCGTACCCTCACCTGGACCCTAAACCGTCCCCTTCACTTAACCCTAACCCTAGCCCAAAACCTAACCCTAATCCTTCCCCGAAGCCTTCCCCTCACCCGTCCCCTAATCCTAACCCGTACGCTCACACTAACCCGGGCCCTCACACGTACGCTCCCCCTAAACCGTTGTCGTACCCTCACCTGGCCCCTAAACCTTCCCCGTCCCCTAACTCTAACCCTAACCCTAACCCTTCCCCGAAGCCTTCCCCTCACCCTTCCCGTAATCCTAACCCGTACGCTCACACTAACCCGCGCCCTCACACGTACGCTCCCCCTAAACCGTTGTCGTACCCTCACCTGGACCCTAAACCGTCTCCGTCCCCTAACCCTAACCCTAGGCTGAACCCTAACCCTAACACTTCCCCGAAGCCTTCCCCTCACCCGTCCCCTAATCCTAACCCGTACGCTCACACTAACCCGCGCCCTCACACGTACGCTCCCCCTCAACCGTTGTCGTACCCTCACCTGGACTCTAAACCGTCCCCGTTCCCTAACCCTAACCCTAGCCCGAACCCTAACCCTAACCCTTCCCCGAAGCCTTCCCCTCACCCGTCACCTAATCCTAACCCGTACGCTCACACTAACCCGCGCCCTCACACGTACGCTCCCCATAAACCGTTGTCGTACCCTCACCTGGACCCTAAACCGTCCTCGTCCCCTAACCATAAACCTAGCCCGAACCCTAACCCTAACCCTTCCCCGAAGCCTTCCCCTCACCCGTCCCCTAATCCTAACCCATACGCTCACAAAACCCGCGCCCTCACACGTACGCTCCCTCTAAAACGTTGTCGTACCCTCACCTGGACCCTAAACCGTCCCCGTCCCCTAACCCTAACCCTAGCCCGAACCCTAACCCTAACCCTTCCCCGAAGCCTTCTCCTCACCTGTCCCATAATCCTAACCCGTACGCTCACACTAACCCGCGCCCTCACACGTACGCTCCCCCTAAACCGTTGTCGTACCCTCACCTGGACCCTAAATCATCCCCTTCTCCTAACCCTAACCCTAGCCCGAACCCTAACCCTAACCCTTCCCCGAAGCCTTCCCCTCACCTGTCCCATACTCCTAACCCGTACGCTCACACTAACCCGTGCCCTCACACGTACGCACCCACTAAACCGTTGTCGTACCCTCACCTGGACCCTAAACCGTCTCCGTCCCGTAACCCTAACCCTAGCCCGAACCCTAACCCTAACCCTTCCCCGAAGCCTTCCCCTCACCCGTCTCCTAATCCTAACCCGTACGCTCACACTAACACGCGCCCGCACACTTATGCTCCCCCTAAACCGTTGTCGTACCCTCACCTGGAACCTAAACCGTCCCCGTCCCCTAACCCTAACCCTTCCCCGAAGCCTTCCCCTCACCCGTCCCCTAATCCTAACCCGTACGCTCACACTAACCCGTGCCCTCACATGTACGGTCCCCCTAAACCGTTGTCGTACCCTCACCTGGACCATAAACCGTCCCCGTCCCCTAACCCTAACCCTTCCCCGAAGCCTTCCCCTCACCCGTCCCCTAATCCTAACCCGTACGCTCACAGTAACCCGCGCCCTCACACGTAGGCTCCCCCTCAACTGTTGTCGTACCCACACCTGGACCCTAAACCGTCCCCGTCCCCTAACCCTATCCCTAGCCCGAACCCTAACCCTAACCCTTCCCCGAAGCCCTCCACTCACCCATCCCATAATCCTAACCCGTACGCTCACTCTAACCTGCGCCCTCACACGTACGCTCCACCTAAACCGTTGTCGTACCCTCACCTGGAACCTAAACCGTCCCCGTCCCCTAACCCTAACCCTAGCCCGAACCCTAACCCTAACACTTCCCCGAAGCCTTTCCCTAACCCGTCCCCTAATCCTAACCCGTACGCTCACACTAACCCGCGCCCTCACACGTACGCTCCCCCTAAACCGTTGTCGTACCCTCACCTGGACCCTAAACCGTCCCCGTCCCCTAACCCTAACCCTAGCCAGAACCCTAACCCTAACCCTTCCCCGAAGCCTTCCCCTCACCCGTCCCATAATCCTAACCCGTACGCTCACACTAACCCGCGCCCTCACACGTACGCTCCCCCTCAACCGTTGTCGTACCCTCACCTGGACCCTAAACCGTCCCCGTCCCCTAACCCTAACCCTAGCCCGAACCCTAACCCTAGGCCTTCCCCGAAGCCTTCCCCTCACCCGTCCCCTAATCCTAACCCGTACGCTCACACTAACCCACGCCCTCACACGTATGCTCCCCCTAAACCATTGTCGTACCCTCACCTGGACCCTAAACCGTCCCCGTCCCCTAACCCTAACCCTAGCCCGAACCCTAACCCTAACCCTTCCCCGAAGCCTTCCCCTCACCCGTCCCCTAATCCTAACCCGTACGCTCACACTAACCCACGCTCTCACACGTACGCTCCCCCTCAAACGTTGTCGTACCCTCACCTGCACCCTAAACCATCCCCGTCCCCTAACCCTAACCCTAGCCCGAACCCTAACCCTAACCCTTCCCCAAAGCCTTCCCCTCACCCGTCCCCTAATCCTAACCCGTATACTCAAACTAACCCATGCCCTCACACGTACGCTCCCCCTAAACCGTTGTCGTACCCTCACCTGGACGCTAAACTGTCCCCATCCCCTAACCCTAACCCTAGCCCGAACCCTAACCCTAACCCTTCCCCGAAGCCTTACCCTCACCCGTCCCCTAATCCTAACCCGTACGCTCACACTAAACTACGCCCTCACACGTACGCTCCCCCTAAACCGTTGTCATACCCTCACCTGAACCCTAAACCGTCCACGTCCCCTAACCCTAACCATAGCCCGAACCCTAACCCTAACCCTTCCCCAAAGCCTTCCCCTCACCCGTCCCCTAATCCTAACCCGTATACTCAAACTAACCCATGCCCTCACACGTACGCTCCCCCTAAACCGTTGTCGTACCCTCACCTGGACGCTAAACTGTCCCCATCCCCTAACCCTAACCCTAGCCCGAACCCTAACCCTAACCCTTCCCCGAAGCCTTACCCTCACCCGTCCCCTAATCCTAACCCGTACGCTCACACTAAACCACGCCCTCACACGTACGCTCCCCTTAAACCGTTGTCGTACCCTCACCTGGACCCTAAACCATCCCCGTCGCCTAACCCTAACCCTAGCCCGAACCCTAACCCTTACCCTTACCCGAAGCCTTCCCCTCACCCGTCACCTAATCCTAACCCGTACGCTCAAACTAACCCGCGCCCTCACACGTACGCTCCCCCTAAACCGTTGTCGTACCCTCACCTGGACCCTAAACTGTCCACGTCCCCTAACCCTAACCCTAGCCTGAACCCTAACCCTTACCCTTCCCCGAAGCCTTCCCCTCACCCGTCTCCTAATCCTAACCCGTACACTCACACTAACCTACGCCGTCACACGTACGCTCCCCCTAAACCGTTGTCGTACCCTCACCTGGACCCTAAACCGTCCCCGTCCCCTAACCCTAACCCTAGCCCGAACCCTAACCCTAACCCTTCCCCGAAGCCTTCCCCTCACCCGTCCCATAATCGTAACCCATACGCTCACCCTAACCCGCGCCCTCACACGTACGCTCCCCCTAAACCGTTGTCGTACCCTCACCTGGACCCTAAACCATCCCCTTCTCCTCACCCTAACCCTAGCCCGAACCCTAACCCTAACCCTTCCCCGAAGCCTTCCCCTCACCTGTCCCATACTCCTAACCCGTACGCTCACACTAACCCGTGCCCTCACACGTACGCACCCACTAAACCGTTGTCGTACCCTCACCTGGACCCTAAACCGTCTCCGTCCCGTAACCCTAACCCTAGCCCGAACCCTAATCCTAACCCTTCCCCGAAGCCTTCCCCTCACCCGTCCCCTAATCCTAACCCGAACGCTCACACTAACACGCGCCCGCACACGTATGCTCCCCCTAAACCGTTGTCGTACCCTCACCTGGACCCTAAACCATCCCCGTCCCCTAAACCTAAACATTCCCCGAAGCCTTCCCCTCACCCGTCCCCTAATCCTAACCCGTACGCTCACACTAACCCGTGCCCTCACATGTACGGTCCCCCTAAACCGTTGTCGTACCCTCACCTGGACCCTAAACCGTACCCGTCCCCTAACCCTAACCCTTCCCCGAAGCCTTCCCCTCACCCGTCCCCTAATCCTAACCCGTACGCTCACACTAACCCGCGCCCTCACACGTACGCTCCCCCTCAACCGTTGTCGTACCCTCACCTGGACCCTAAACCGTCCCCGTCCCCTAACCCTATCCCTAGCCCGAACCCTAACCCTAACCCTTCCCCGAAGCCTTCCACTCACTCGTCCCATAATCCTAACCCGTACGCTCACACTAACCCGCGCCCTCACACGTACGCTCCCCCTAAACCGTTGTCGTACCCTCACCTGGAACCTAAACCGTTCCCGTCCCCTAACCCTAACCCTAGCCCGAACCCTAACCCTAACTCTTCCCCGAAGCCTTCCCCTAACCCATCCCCTAATCCTAACCCGTACGCTCACACTAACCCGCGCCCTCACACGTACGCTCCCCCTAAACCGTTGTCGTACCCTCACCTGGACCCTAAACCGTCCCCATCCCCTAACCCTAACCCTAGCCAGAACCCTAACCCTAACCCTTCCCCGAAGCCTTCCCCTCACCCGTCCCCTAATCCTAACCCGTACGCTCACACTAACCCGCGCCCTCACACGTACGCTCCACCTCAAACATTGTCGTACCCTCACCTGGACCCTAAACCATCCCCGTCCTCTAACCCTAACCCTAACCCGAACCCTAACCCTAACCCTTCCCCGAAGCCTTCCCATCACCCGTCCCCTAATCCTAACCCGTACGCCCACACTAACCCGCGCCCTCACACGTACGCTCCCCCTAATCCGTTGTCGTACCCTCACCTGGACCCTACACCGTCCCCGACCACTAACCCTAACCCTAGCCTGAAACCTAACCCTAACCCTTCCCCGAAGCCTTCCCCTCAAACATCCTCTAATCCTAACACGTACGCTCACACTAACCCGCGCCCTCACACGTACGCTCCCCCTAAACCGTTGTCGTACCCTCACCTGGACCCTAAACCGTCCCCGTCCCCTAACCCTAACCCTAGCCCGAACCCTAATCCTAACCCTTCCCCGAATCCTTCCCTTCACCCGTCCCCTAATCCTAACCCGTACTCTCACCCTAACTCACGCCCTCACACATACGCTCCCCCTAAACCGTTGTCGTACCCTCACCTGTACCCTAAACCGTCCCCGTCCCCTAACCCTAACCCTAGCCCGAACCCTAACCCTAACCCTTCCCCGAAGCCTTCCCCTCACCCGTCCCCTAATCCTAACCCGTACGCTCACACTAACCCGCGCCCTCACACGTACGCTCCCCCTCAACCGTTGTCGTACCCTCACCTGGACCCTAAACCGTCCCCGTCCCCTAACCCTAACCCTAGCCCGAACCCTAACCCTAGGCCTTCCCCGAAGCCTTCCCCTCACCCGTCCCCTAATCCTAACCCGTACGCTCACACTAACCCACGCCCTCACACGTATGCTCCCCCTAAACCATTGTCGTACCCTCACCTGGACCCTAAACCGTCCCCGTCCCCTAACCCTAACCCTAGCCCGAACCCTAACCCTAACCCTTCCCCGAAGCCTTCCCCTCACCCGTCCCCTAATCCTAACCCGTACGCTCACACTAACCCACGCTCTCACACGTACGCTCCCCCTCAAACGTTGTCGTACCCTCACCTGCACCCTAAACCATCCCCGTCCCCTAACCCTAACCCTAGCCCGAACCCTAACCCTAACCCTTCCCCAAAGCCTTCCCCTCACCCGTCCCCTAATCCTAACCCGTATACTCAAACTAACCCATGCCGTCACACGTACGCTCCCCCTAAACCGTTGTCGTACCCTCACCTGGACGCTAAACTGTCCCCATCCCCTAACCCTAACCCTAGCCCGAACCCTAACCCTAACCCTTCCCCGAAGCCTTACCCTCACCCGTCCCCTAATCCTAACCCGTACGCTCACACTAAACCACGCCCTCACACGTACGCTCCCCTTAAACCGTTGTCGTACCCTCACCTGGACCCTAAACCATCCCCGTCGCCTAACCCTAACCCTAGCCCGAACCCTAACCCTTACCCTTACCCGAAGCCTTCCCCTCACCCGTCACCTAATCCTAACCCGTACGCTCAAACTAACCCGCGCCCTCACACGTACGCTCCCCCTAAACCGTTGTCGTACCCTCACCTGGACCCTAAACTGTCCACGTCCCCTAACCCTAACCCTAGCCTGAACCCTAACCCTTACCCTTCCCCGAAGCCTTCCCCTCACCCGTCTCCTAATCCTAACCCGTACACTCACACTAACCTACGCCGTCACACGTACGCTCCCCCTAAACCGTTGTCGTACCCTCACCTGGACCCTAAACCGTCCCCGTCCCCTAACCCTAACCCTAGCCCGAACCCTAACCCTAACCCTTCCCCGAAGCCTTCCCCTCACCCGTCCCATAATCGTAACCCATACGCTCACCCTAACCCGCGCCCTCACACGTACGCTCCCCCTAAACCGTTGTCGTACCCTCACCTGGACCCTAAACCATCCCCTTCTCCTCACCCTAACCCTAGCCCGAACCCTAACCCTAACCCTTCCCCGAAGCCTTCCCCTCACCTGTCCCATACTCCTAACCCGTACGCTCACACTAACCCGTGCCCTCACACGTACGCACCCACTAAACCGTTGTCGTACCCTCACCTGGACCCTAAACCGTCTCCGTCCCGTAACCCTAACCCTAGCCCGAACCCTAATCCTAACCCTTCCCCGAAGCCTTCCCCTCACCCGTCCCCTAATCCTAACCCGAACGCTCACACTAACACGCGCCCGCACACGTATGCTCCCCCTAAACCGTTGTCGTACCCTCACCTGGACCCTAAACCATCCCCGTCCCCTAAACCTAAACATTCCCCGAAGCCTTCCCCTCACCCGTCCCCTAATCCTAACCCGTACGCTCACACTAACCCGTGCCCTCACATGTACGGTCCCCCAAAACCGTTGTCGTACCCTCACCTGGACCCTAAACCGTACCCGTCCCCTAACCCTAACCCTTCCCCGAAGCCTTCCCCTCACCCGTCCCCTAATCCTAACCCGTACGCTCACACTAACCCGCGCCCTCACACGTACGCTCCCCCTCAACCGTTGTCGTACCCTCACCTGGACCCTAAACCGTCCCCGTCCCCTAACCCTATCCCTAGCCCGAACCCTAACCCTAACCCTTCCCCGAAGCCTTCCACTCACCCGTCCCATAATCCTAACCCGTACGCTCACACTAACCCGCGCCCTCACACGTACGCTCCCCCTAAACCGTTGTCGTACCCTCACCTGGAACCTAAACCGTTCCCGTCCCCTAACCCTAACCCTAGCCCGAACCCTAACCCTAACTCTTCCCCGAAGCCTTCCCCTAACCCATCCCCTAATCCTAACCCGTACGCTCACACTAACCCGCGCCCTCACACGTACGCTCCCCCTAAACCGTTGTCGTACCCTCACCTGGACCCTAAACCGTCCCCATCCCCTAACCCTAACCCTAGCCAGAACCCTAACCCTAACCCTTCCCCGAAGCCTTCCCCTCACCCGTCCCCTAATCCTAACCCGTACGCTCACACTAACCCGCGCCCTCACACGTACGCTCCACCTCAAACATTGTCGTACCCTCACCTGGACCCTAAACCATCCCCGTCCTCTAACCCTAACCCTAACCCGAACCCTAACCCTAACCCTTCCCCGAAGCCTTCCCATCACCCGTCCCCTAATCCTAACCCGTACGCTCACACTAACCCGCGCCCTCACACGTACGCTCCCCCTAATCCGTTGTCGTACCCTCACCTGGACCCTACACCGTCCCCGACCACTAACCCTAACCCTAGCCTGAAACCTAACCCTAACCCTTCCCCGAAGCCTTCCCCTCAAACATCCTCTAATCCTAACACGTACGCTCACACTAACCCGCGCCCTCACACGTACGCTCCCCCTAAACCGTTGTCGTACCCTCACCTGGACCCTAAACCGTCCCCGTCCCCTAACCCTAACCCTAGCCCGAACCCTAATCCTAACCCTTCCCCGAATCCTTCCCTTCACCCGTCCCCTAATCCTAACCCGTACTCTCACCCTAACTCACGCCCTCACACATACGCTCCCCCTAAACCGTTGTCGTACCCTCACCTGTACCCTAAACCGTCCCCGTCCCCTAACCCTAACCCTAGCCCGAACCCTAACCCTAACCCTTCCCCGAAGCCTTCCCCTCACCCGTCCCCTAATTCTAACCCGTACGCTCACACTAACCCGCTCCCTCACACGTACGCTCCCCCTAAACCATTGTCGTACCCTCACCTGGACCCTAAACCTTCCCCGTCCCCGTCCCCTAACCCTAGCCCGAACCCTAACCCTAACCCTTCCCCGAAGCCTTCCCCTCACCCGTCCCCTAATTCTAACCCGTACGCTCACACTAACCTGCTCCCTCACACGTACGCTCCCCCTAAACCATTGTCTTACCCTCACCTGGACCCTAAACCTTCCCCCTCCCCGTCCCCTAACCCTAGCCCGAACCCTAACCCTAACCCTTCCCCGAAGCCTTCCCCTCACCCGTCCCCTAATCCCAAACCGTACGCTCACACTAACCCGCGCCCTCACACGTATGCTCCCCCTAAACCATTGTTGTACCCTCACCTGGACCCTAAACCGTCCCCGTCCCCTAACCCTAACCCTAGCCCGAACCCTAACCCTAACCCTTCCCCGAAGCCTTCCCCTCACCCGTCCCCTAATCCTAACCCGTACGCTCACACTAACCCGCGCCCTCACACGTACGCTCCCCCTCAAACGTTGTCGTACCCTCACCTGGACCCTAAACCGTCCCCGTCCCCTAACCCGAACCCTAGCACAAACCCTAACCCTAACCCTTCCCCGAAGCCTTCCCCTCACCCGTCCCCTAATCCTAACCCATACGCTCACACTAACCCGCGCCCTCACACGTACGCTCCCCCTAAACCGTTGTCGTACCCTCACCTGCACCCTAAACCGTCCCCGTCCCCTAACCCTAACCCTAGCCCGAACCCTAACCCTAAACCTTCCCTGAAGCCTTCCCCTCACCCGTCCCCTAATCCTAACCCGTACGCTCACCCTAACCCGCGCCCTCACACGTACGCTCCCCCTAAACCGTTGTCGTACCCTCACCTGGGCCCTAAACCTTCCCCGTCCCCTAACCCTAACCCTAACCCGAACCCTAACCCTAACCCTTCCCCGAAGCCTTCCCCTCACCCGTCCCCTAATCCTAACCCGTACGCTCACACTAACCCGCGCCCTCACACGTACGCTCCCCCTAAACCGTTGTCGTACCCTCACCTGGACCCTAAACCTTCCCCGTCCCCGTCCCCTAACCCTAGCCCGAACCCTAACCCTAACCCTTCCCCAAAGCCTTCCCCTCACCCGTCCCCTAATCCCAACCCGTACGCTCACACTAACCCGCGCCCTCACATGTACGCTCCCTTTAAACCGTTGTCGTACCCTCAACTGGACCCTAAACCGTCCCCGTCCCCTAACCCTAACCCTAGCCCGAACTCTAACCCTAACCCTTCCCCGAAGCCTTCCCCTCAACCGTCCCCTAATCCTAACCCGTACGCTCACACTAACCAGCGCCCTCACACATACGGTCCCCCTAAACCGTTGTCGTACCCTCACCTGGACCCTAAATGGTCCCCGTCCCCTAACCCTAACCCTAGCCTGAAACCTAACCCTAACCCTTCCCCTCACCCGTCCCCTAATCCTAACCCGTACGCTCACACTAACCCGCGCCCTCACACGTATGCTCACCCTAAACCGTTGTCGTACCCTCACCTGGACCCTAAACCGTCCCCGTCCCCTAACCCTAACCCTTCCCCGAAGCCTTCCTCTCACACGTCCCATAATCCTAACCCGTACGCTTACCCTAACCCTCGCCCTCACACGTACGCTCCCCCTAAACCATTGTCGTACCCTCATCTGTTCCCTAAACCGTCCCCGTCCCCAACACTAACCCTAGCCCGAACCCTAAACCTAACCCTTCCCCGAAGCATTCCCCTCACCCGTCCCCTAATCCTAACCCGTACGCTCACACTAACCCGCACCCTCACACGTACGCTCCCCCTAAACTGTTGTCGTACCCTCACCTGGACCCTCAACCGTCCCCGTCCCCTAACCCTAACCCTAGCCTGAACACTAACCCTATCCCTTCCCCGAAGCCTTCCCCTCACCCGTCCCCTAATCCTAACCCGTACGCTCACACTAACCCGCGCCCTCACACGTACGCTGCCCCTGAACCGTTGTTGTACCCTCACCTGCACCCTAAACCTTCCCTGTCCACTAACCCTAACCCTAGCCCGAACCCTAACCCTAACCCTTCCCCGAAGCCTTCCCCTCACCCGTCCCCTAATCCTAACCCGTACGCTCACCCTAACCCGCGCCCTCACACGTACGCTCCCCCTAAACCGTTGTCGTACCCTCACCTGGACCCTAAACCGTGCCCGTCCCCTAACCCTAACCCTAGCCCGAACCCTAACCCTAACCCTTCCCCGAAGCCTTCCCCTCACCCGTCCCCTAATCCTAACCCGTACGCTCACACTAACCCGCGCCCTCACACGTACGCTCCCCCTAAACCGTTGTCGTACCCTCACCTGGACCCTAAACCTTCCCCGTCCCCGTCCCCTAACCCTAGCCCGAACCCTAACCCTAACCCTTCCCCAAAGCCTTCCCCTCACCCGTCCCCTAATCCCAACCCGTACGCTCACACTAACCCGCGCCCTCACACGTACGCTCCCTTTAAACCGTTGTCGTACCCTCAACTGGACCCTAAACCGTCCCCGTCCCCTAACCCTAACCCTAGCCCGAACCCTAACCCTAACCCTTCCCCGAAGCCTTCCCCTCAACCGTCCCCTAATCCTAACCCGTACGCTCACACTAACCAGCGCCCTCACACATACGCTCCCCCTAAACCGTTGTCGTACCCTCACCTGGACCCTAAATGGTCCCCGTCCCCTAACCCTAACCCTAGCCCGAACCCTAACCCTAACCCTTCCTCGAAGCCTTCCCCTCAACCGTCCCCTAATCCTAACCCGTACGCTCACACTAACCCGCGCCCTCACACGTACGCTCCCCCTAAACCGTTGTCGTACCCTCACCTGGACCCTAAACCGTCCCCGTCCCTTAACCCTAACCCTAGCCCGAACCCTAACCCTAACCCTTCCCCGAAGCCTTCCCCTCACCCGTCCCCTAATCCTAACCCGTACCCTCACACTAACCCGCGCCCTCACACGTACGCTCCCCCTAAACCGTTGTCGTACCCTCACCTGGACCCTAAACCGTCCCCGTCCCTTAACCCTAACCCTAGCCCGAACCCTAACCCTAACCCTTCCCCGAAGCCTTCCCCTCACCCGTCCCCTAATCCTAACCTGTACGCTCACACTAACCCGCGCCCTCACACGTACGCTCCCCCTAAACCGTTGTCGTACCCTCACGTGGACCCTAAACCGTCCCCGTCCCCTAACCCTAACCCTAAGCCTAACCCTAACCCTAACCCATACCCGAAGCCTTACCCTAACCGTCCCCTAATCCTAACCCGTACGCTAACACTAACCCGTGCCCTCACAAGTACGCTCACCCTATACCGTTGTCATACCCTAACCTATACCCTAAACCGTCACCGTCCCCTAACCCTAACCCTAACCCTAACCCTAACCCGTTCCCTCACACGTACGCTCACCCTAATCCGTTGTCGTACCCTAACCTGTACCCTAAACCGTCCCAGTCCCCTAACCCTAACTCTAACCCTAACCCGCACACTTACCCGAAGCCTTACCCTAACCCGTCCCCTATTCCTAACCCGTACGCTAACACTAACCCGTGCTCTCACACGTACACTCACCCTAAACACGTTGTCGTACCCTAACCTGTACCCTAAACCGTCCCCGTCCCCTAACCCTAACCGTAACCCTAACCCTAACCCTTACCCGAAGCCTTACCCTAACCCGTCCGCTAATCCTAACCCGTACGGTAACACTAATGCATGCCCTCACACTTACGCTCACCCTAAACCGTTGTCGTACCCTAACCTGTACCCTAAACCTTCCCCGTCCCCTAACCCTAACCGTAACCCTAACCCTAACCCTAACCCTTACCCGAAGCCTTACCCTAACCCGTCCCCTAATCCTAACCCGTACGGTAACAGTAACCCGTGCCCTCACACGTACGCTCACCCTAAACCGTTGTCGTACCCTAACCTGTATCCTAAACCGTCCCCGTCCCCATCCCCTAACCCTAACCCCTAACCCTAACCCTAACCTCCTGACACCCTTACCCTAACCCCTAACCCCTAACACTAACCCTAACCCTCTAACCCTAACCCTAACCCTAACCCTAACCCATACCCTAACCCTCACCCTAACCTCTACCCTAATCCTAACCTCTACCCTAACCCTAACATGTACCCTAACCTGTAGCCGTACAGTATCCTGTACCAGAACCCTAACCTTTACCCGTACCTGTACCCGAACCCTGCCCCATTCCCTAACCCTAACCCATACCCTAACTCTAACACGTACCCTAACCCACACCCTAACCCTAACCCGTAACCATACCCTAACCTGTACCCTAACTCGTACCCGAACCCAAACCCTAACCCTCTCCCATACCCGTACCCAATCCCTACCCCATTCCCTAACCCTAACATGTACCCTAACCCTGACACATATCCTAACATATACACTATTCCTAAACCGTAGCTGTATCCTAACCTGTTCCCTAACCCCACCCGAACCCTAACCCTAACCCGTACCCGTACCCTAACCCATACCCTAACTCTAACCCATACCATAACCCTAACCTGTACATTGACCCATACCCTAACCCATACCCATACCCTAACCTGTACCTTAACCCATACCCTAACTCTATTGCTAACCCTAACCTGTACCCTAATCCTAACCTGTACCCTAAACCTAACCCGTACCCTAAACCCTAATCCTTACCCTTAACTTAATTTTTTTTGTGTGTTTTAAAAAATATTTTTCTGGGGTTAAAACAAATTGCAGAACAATAAAATAAGACAGAAAGTAACCTGAGTGCCCCTCCAAAAGCTAAGTCTGAAATACTTGATACTTCTGTTATATGGACTTTTATGTAGCCTATAAAAGGTGTGAGAGCTCAATCTGTTTTTCTACAGTGAGAAACATGATGTTCCACATGTAAGGAACATCTGAATAAAATGAGAAAGCTTTACATTATGCTAGTCGTTTCAGGGAGTGTGGAAGGATGGCAAGTGTTCAAATATTTTCTTTTCCTTTAATCTTTTTAAATTTCCATTGTTACAAAGAACTTGAATTATAATTGTACTTTTAAAAAGTAACAATGGAAATTTAAAAGAAAAAAATGTATATTGTGTGTTTAACTACATTTCGTAGAATTATTATCCCTGAATCATAATTCTGTTAGTACACTAGTATAGAGATTTGTTCTTAATATTTAGGTGAGAACCATTTCCTTCTGTTTTTGAGAATAATTCTGTGATCTCATTTCCAGTAATGGCACTCTTCCCCAAATCAAAGGTTTAACAAGGGAGATGCAGGCAGAATAATCATGAAAACACAAAGCAATACAACAGCAACACAAAATTTGTAACTTCCAATAACAACTCAATTTAGAAGAGGGTTTATATCTTCAGAACAAAAGCATTCCTCCTTGACTTGCTAACGACTCAAATTCTGTGTATTCTACAGAAAATCTGTGATGTTATTCCCATAAAACCACCCTTTACTGCGTCTGCCTCCATTAGATTTCCTAAGCACTAGTGTTTTAATGTACAGGTTAAAAACAAAATCCTAATGTGATTTATTTATAATGTGTGTGCTCTTTGTCTTATCCTAGTGTCTAAAGTGTTCTCCTTGGCTGGACCCCAAATAATATTCCTTTACGTGCTAAGTGATATCTGGAGAGTGGGAGAGGTTTTATAAATACCCTAACCCTAAAGCATACGCTAACCCTAAACCGTACCTTAATCCATACCCTGACACTAACCCTAACCCTAACCCATACACTAACCCTAACTCGTAACCCAACTCTAACCTGTACCCTAACCCTAACCCATACCCTAAACCTAAACCTAACCCATACCCGTACCCTAACCCTACCCCGTACCCTAAGCCTAACATGTACTGTATCCCTAACACGTACCCTAACACATACCCTAACCATAAGCCAAAGCCGTACCCTAACCTGTACCCTAACCCATACCCAAAACCTAACCTACCCATCACCCGTACCCTAACCCATACCCTAACCCTAACTGTACCCTAATCCTAACCCTAACCCCTACCCTAACCCATACCCTAACACTAACCAGTAGACATACCCTAACCTGTACCCTAACCCTACCCCGTACCCTAACCGTACCCTGTACCATAACACTACCCCATACCCTAACCCTACAACATACCCTAACCCATGCCCTAACCCTAACCCTAACCTGTACCCTAACCCCTACCCGAACCCTAACCCTAACCCTACCCCGTACTCTAACACGTACCCTAATGCTAACCCGTATCCTAACACTAAACTGTACCCTAACACATACCCTAACCCTACCCCGTAGCCGTACACTAAACTGTACCCTAACCCTAACCCATACCGTAACCCGTATCCTAACCCTAAACCGTACCCTAATACATACCCTAACCCTAATCCGTAGTTGTACCCTAACCTGTGCCCTAACCTGTACCCTAACCCTAACGCTAACCCTAACCCTAATCCTAACCTGTACACTAATCCTAACCTGTACCCTAACCCTTGAACCCTAACCCTAACCCGTAACCTAACCCGTACCTTAAACCCTAATCCTTACCCCTAACTTAATTTTTGTTTTTTTGTATTTTAAAAAATATTTTTCTGTGGTTAAAACAAATTAGCAGAAAAACAAAAGTAAACAGAAAGTAACCTGAGTGTCCCTCAAAAAGCTAAGTCTCAAATACTCGGTACTTCTGTTCTAAGGACTGATATGTAGCCTATAAAAACTGTGAGAGCTAAATCTGTTTTTCTACAGTGAGAAACATGATGTTCCAGATGTAAAGAACACCTGGATAAAATGAGAAAGCTACACATTATGCTGGTCGTTTCAGGGAGTGGGAAAGGATGGCAAGTGGTAAAATATTATCTTTTCATTTATCTTCTCAAATTTCACTTGTTACAAAGAACTTGAATTTTAATTGTACTTTTAAAAAGTAACAATGGAAAATTAAAAGAAAAAATATATATAGTGTGTTTAATTACATTTCATAGAATTATTATCCCTGAATCATAATTCTGTTAGTACACCAGTATAGAGATTATTTCTTCATATTTAGGTGAGAACCATTTCCTTCTGTTTTTGAGAATAATTCTGTAAACTCATTTCCAGTAACGGCACTCTTCCCCAATTCAAAGGTTTAACAAGGGAGATGCAGGCAGAAAAACCATGAAAACACAAAGCAATACAACAGCAACACAAAATTTCTAACTTCCAATAACAGCTCAATTTAGAAGAGGGTTTATATCTTCAGAACAAAAGCATTCCCCCTTGACTTGCTAACCAGTCAAAATCTGTGTATTCTACAGAAAATCTGTGATGTTATTCCCATAAAACCACCCTTTACTGCGTCTGCCTCCATTAGATTTCCTAAGCACTAGTGTTTTAATGAACAGGTTAAAATCAAAATCATAATGTGTGTGTTCTTTGTCTTATCCTAGTGTCTAAAGTCTTCTCCTTGGCTGGACCCCAAATAATATTCCTTTACGTGTTAAGTGATATCTGGAGAGTGGGAGAGGTTTAATAAATACCCTAACCCTAAAGTGTACCCTAACCCTAACCCTAAACCTAACCCATACCCTAACCCATACCCATACCCTAACCCGTACCCGTACACTAACCCTAACCCATAGCCGTACCCTAACTTGTACCCTAACCCTAACCCGTATCCTAACCCTAACCCATACCCTAACACTAACCCGTACCCTATACCGTACCCTAACCCTAACCCATAGCTGTACCCTAAACTGTACCTTAACCCTATCCCATACCCTAAACCTAACCCTAACCCATCCCCTAACCCTAACCCGTACCCTAAACCATACCCTAACTCTAACCCGTAGCCATACCCTAACCTGTACCCTAACCCATCCCCTAACCCTAACCCTAAAACCTAAACCCTCACCCTAACCCCTAACCCCTAGCCCTAGCCCTAGCCTTCACCCTAACCGCTAACCCCTAACCCCTAATCCCTAACCCTAACCCTGAACCCAACCCTAACCCTAACCCTCTAACCCTAACCCTAAACCCTAAACCCTAACCCTAACCCTAACCCCTAACCCCTAAACCCTAACCCTAACCCTAACCCTAACCCTGGAGACGTGCAGGAAGCCGGGCTGGCCCAGCTGGCCAGAGTAGGAGTTGGAGGGGTCCCAGCAGGTGAAATCACCATGCAGGATAAATTCCTTGGACTTGCCATAGGCCAAGGGAGAGTCTCAGGGCAACCCGCCCCTCTCTGGTCCTGCTTGGAGAGACCTCGCCAGGGCCACTTGGCTACTTTGGAGAAGCGCGTGGGAGTGAGCTTTACACCAGCAGACATTTTGTAAAATTTGAGAGGGTAGGCTCAGGCCTGTTCTCAAAGCCTTTACTCAAAGGCGAGCCCTTCCTGCGGCCGTCAGGTTAGGGGGCTCCGTGACTGTGCCAAACAGCTCTGCTGTGAGTCGTGCTTCCCTCCTCTACCCACCCCCACCGAGTCCCTGTCCCCTTACCAGCGGTCTGCGGCCCTCCGCTCCGCGCTCGGATGCCGCTGGGGTGCCAGGGACCCACGGGAGGGGTCGTTCCCAGCCGCCGCGCGTAGGTTTCCTAGACCCGCGCCGGCTCGCCGTGGGCCGGCGGCGAGGAGCCCCGAGGACGCCCCGCGCCAGGTGCGCTCTGGCCATGAAGCCCACTTCCGGGAGAGGCACGCGGACCGCCAGCGCGCTCAGGTGAGCCGCAGCCAATGCCGAACAAAACCCGCCCCGCCGGCGCCGCGTCCGCGCGACACAGCGCCGTCTCAGCACTCCTGGCACGGGCGCCTGGGGCCGGGCGTCTCCTCTCCTAAGAGCATGAGGGAGGAAGCGGCGCCCCTGCGAGGCCGCTAGCGATGCCCCGATGCGCGTGCCCCTGCGGCGCGGAGACCGCTCCAGGCTGGACTCACCGAGACCAAGGCCGCCAGCAGGAGCGCTTGGTGGGACCCGGCTTGGGCGGGGGAGCTACAGGCCCCCGCAAACAACCCAATATTTTTAAATGGAGAAAGGACTTGAAAAGACCCTTCCCCAGATAAGACGTACAAATGGTCAACAAACAGCTGAAGAGATGTTAAACATCATGAGTCAAGATGGAAATGCACATTAATACCACAACGCCATACCCCTCCACAAACACTAGAAGGCCTATAACCAAGAAAATTAAAAATAACTAATTTTGGCAAAAATGTAGAGAAATTGATACAGAGTTTCCCATGGGGAAAATGAATCGGTCCTGGAGATGGATGGTGAGAACATTTGTACAACAATGTGAAGGTAGTTAATGCCACAGAACTGTATACTCAGAATGGTTTAAATGATAAACGTTATTTTTAATCACAATGAAAAAAATGAATGAAGCACTGATGATACATGTTAGAACATGGATGAACACTGAAAACATTCTAAGTCAAAGAGGTCATGCAGAAAAGGTCACCCAGATCATACTCATCTCATGTGCTTTAAATCCATAAAGGTTTAGAAAATGAGGGAAAGTCTCAGTAATGGTTTCAGAAAAAGAAAACTGGATCACAATGGGAAAAGATATTTCCATGCAGTTGGGGAAACAGTGAATGTTGAAGCGGGCCAGTGCATAGGATTATAAGGTGGAACCATAAAATTTCCTCTTTGGGGCTTTATGTGCTGGTTCCCTGGGAGAGGAGCCCAGTATTGGGTAAAACACAATGGAGTATTTTATGGGAGGTGGTGTGTTTTGTACTGCTACTTACAGTTTTTTTATACACTTGAAACTACTAGGAAGTAAATTACTTTTCAAATGAATCATGTCAAAACTATGCCCAAAAAAATGCAGAGAAGACATCGAACTTCATGATAGAGGCAAAGCCTTAACCAGATGCGATTCACCTAAAGCGGTGATGCTCATCTTTCTTGTAGGAATCCACACGTTATTAACAGGCATGGCGGGAAGATTATATTGGAAGCCACTATGTGTTGGGTGCTGTGGATGACCTGGATGTAGTAGAAACAGTAGGATATCTGAATTCTAGTTTTCCACATCAAACCACCAAAAAACTGTTAGAACTAATAAATGAATTCAGTAAAGCTGAAATCAATACACAGGGTACAAAATACAAAGGGTACAAAATCAATACACGGGCTGCCCTGGTGGCGCAGTGGTTGAGGGTCTGCCTGCCAATGCAGGGGACACGGGTTCGTGCCCCGGTCCGGGAAGATCCCACGTGCCGCGGAGCGGCTGGGCCCGTGAGCCATGGCCGCTGAGCCTGCGCGTCCGGAGCCTGTGCTCCACAACGGGAGAGGCCACATCAGCGAGAGGCCCGCGTACTGCAAAAAGGGGGAAAAATCAATACACAAAAATAAGTTGTCTTTCTATACACTAATAATGTGCCATCAGAAAGAGAAATTAAGAAACAACCCCATTTACAATTGCATCCAAAAAATTCCTAGGAATAAATTTAACTGAGCAGGTGAAAGCACACCTGAAAGCTGTGAGACGCTGATGACAGAAGCTGAACACACACAGATACACGGAAAGACATCCGTGCTCATGTCTGCAAGAATATTCTTAAAATGTCCATTCTAGGGCTTCCCTGGTGACGCAGTGGCTAAGAATCCGCCTGCCAATGCAGGGGACAGGGGTTCGATCCCTGGTCTGGAAAGATCCCACATGCTGCGGAGCAGCTAATCCCGTGCGCCACAACTACTGAGCCTGCGCTCTAGAGCCTGCGAGCCACAACTACTGAAGCCCGCGTGCCTAGAGCCTGTGCTCCACAACAAGAGAAGCCACCACAATGAGAAGCCCGTGCACTACAACGAGATGTGGCCCCACTCTCCGCAACCAGAGAAAAGCCCGCGCGCAGCAACGAAGACCCAACGCAGCCAAAAATAAAATTAAAAATAAATACATTTATTTTTTTAAAATGTCCATTCTACCCAAAGCAATGTTCAAATGCAAAGTAAGCCTGGTCAAAACTCCAAAGGCATTTTTCACAGAAACAGAACAAACGTTCCTAACATTTGTGTGAAAACACAAAGGCCCCTGAATAGCCAAAGGGATTCTGAGAAAGGAAAACAGGCTGGAGGCATCTTGCTGCCTGACTTCACACTACATTAGGAAGCTACAGTCACCAATAAAGTGTGTAACTGGCACAAAAACACATTCACACATCAGAGGAACAGAATAGATAGCCCAGAAATAAACCTACAGGTGTGTGATCAGTTGATTCACAAGAAAGGAGCCAAGAACATACACCAGGGAAAGGAGAGTCCCCTCAATAAACGGTGCTGGGAAAACTGGACACCACACACCAGACAACAACACTGCACTCTGTCTACACCATACACAAAAACTGGCTAAAAAGCCAGTTTTCCACAGCAAGCCCTTCCCCTCCTGGGTCCTCTGAAGACAGACACCCGCAGCGGTCAGCCACGCACAGGAACCTTCTCCCCACTTTTCCTCACTTTTTCCCTCAGGAGCATCACCTCCCAGCAGGTCCTGAGGAGACCAGACTTCCATTACTGTGGCCTCGATGCCTGTCCTCCCGGAGCTGCGGCCGTCAGCATGGCCTCGGCCCCGCGTGTTCCAGAAGCCAAGGCTCCAGTGGGTCCTGAGGAGACCCAGCTCTTCTCAGCTGCTCGGGCAGAGCCAGGTCCGCAGTCAGAGCGGGTATTCCTGCGGAGGGTCAGGGAGGTGGGCTGGCGTCCCCTCCAGCCCATGCGAATGTGCCGACCAAGCCTCCCTCACAGTTCAGCAGAGGCCCCGCCCCCTGAAAGCAGTCCTGCTGAATCCATTAAACTGCAGAAATTCAAACTGAAATACAGCCAAATATCTCATGACTTCTCCAAAATAGTTAAGGAACAATTTAACTGGAAACCATATGAAATGAAATGACTGCAGACACAAACTTTAAAACTTACACAAAAATCATTCAAATTTATTCACAGACATTCAAAATGCAAAACTATTAAAATTATAGAGAAACATAGAAGAAAATCTACATGACCTTGGGTTTGGTCTGTAGATCATGAACTTTGAGATTTAACACACAACACAAAAACCCAATCCACAGGGCTTCCCTGGTGGCACAGTGGTTGAGAGTCTGCCTGCCGATGCAGGGGACACGGGTTCATGCCCTGGTCCAGAAGGATCCCACATGCTGTGGAGCGGCTAGGCCCGTGAGCCATTGCCGCTGAGCCTGCGCGTCCGGAGCCTGTGCTCCGCAACGGGAGAGGCCCGCGTACGGCAAAAAAAAAAAAAAAAAGATTATAGGCATAACATGACTGCATTCTTCTTTTTGTATTTTATTTTATTTATTTATTTTTGTCTGCACTGGGTCTTCGTTGCTGTGTGCAGGCTTTCTCTAGTTGCGGCGAGTGGGAGCTACTCTTCGTTGCGGTGCGCGGGCTTCTCACTGCAGTGGCTTCTCTTGTTGCAGAGCACGGGTTCTAGGCGCGCAGGCTTCAGTAGTTGTGGCTCGTGGGCTCTAGGGCGCAGGCTCAGTAGTTGTGGCGCTCGGGCTTAGTTGTTTCGCAGCATGTGGGATCTTTCTGGACCAGGGATCCAACCCGGGTCCCCTGCATTGGCAGGCGGATTCTTAACCACTGCGCCACCAGGGAAGCCCGACTGCATTCTTCTTAAACGAGCCTGACCTACACTCACACGAGATGGTTTTCTCTTGTATGCACACTGACATAGGCACCTTCAGTCTGAACTGCAGACCTTTGGCTTCACCACCTCCACTGACAGCATTAGCTTCACCTGCTGAGAACCACCTCCTATACGATTTCCAGAACCAGAAAGCATCGAAGAGCTCATGCTCACGTGTAATCACGTTTTACAGGACCAGAGACTGTGCACTAGCATATGGGCAACTCATACTGTCCTCCCTTGATAGCAAGAAGTTCTTCCACTTGCTAAAATAGCAACTGTGCTGTTGGTGGTAAACTCAAGGCTCTGGCTTTGGGCATCAGGTCCTCACATCAGAGACTGGCCCTGATTGTCCATGTGCCTCAAAAAGCACACAGACTTCATTTGTGACTCTGGGAGGTGGGAGCCCAGTAGTCACACCTGGCCCCTGGCCATATTAATCACCCATCCTTGAAGAATAAAATTGCTCATTTTCCAGTCTTTTCTCTCTCCTTTACAAAGAGCAGAGACCGAACGCTGGGTGGCAAGGAAACTCTAGCTTAGTGAAGCAGTAGGAGTTTCAAGGGTTATTCCATGCCACGCAATCCACAGTTGGCAAGCTTTCTGCGGGACGCAGGGCCGAGCCCTAAGCTCACGTGGCGTGCTGAGACCATGCGGCCCCAGTGAGAAACTGCCCATTGGGAGGCCCAGCGGCCCCCATATCCTTGAGTCTTAACGAGTATGAGTGTCAAAAGTTTATTACAGCTGGAAGGCCAAAGAATTGTGGGGTAACAGTCTGCTGTTTGGATGTTGTGGCCAGGGCCACACTCAGTGTTGGAGGGTTATTACTTCTCTTGGCAGGCTATGAGGCTGTGAGGGAAGAGACACTTCTCTCAATCACATGGATGTAGGGAATTGAACCACCCAGGGGTCTGTCTATGCTGCCCAGGTAGCTATTCTATTGCACAGTAACATGGTCAGCTCAGTGACTGGCAACAAGGGCTTGACAGGGCCCAGGCTGGCCTGAGCTAGAGGACTGCAAATGCCTGCCTGGATGGTTGAAGGTCAAGGGCTGTCCTGGCTAAGACCTGACTGTCTACTGCTGGCCACTTGAATAGGACAAAGGATCCATTCAGTCCCAGGAGGGCCCAACCAGCCTTCAAGTATGCAGCACGTGGGGGCTGGCAGGTCACTACCCCCAGTCCTATATAAACCCACACATGTCTTCTGAGTGCTCTGTGGGTCAGGGCTGTGCTGGAATCTGGGGCTGCCCAGACAGAGTGGGCAGACAGAGGGTGGGAGGACAGAGGGACACCCTGTGGGACTTCTGGGGCCCTCCACAACACTTGACTGAGTAGAGTTAGATTTGAAACAATCAGTGACCAGAGTAGACATTTCATTCTTCTAACAGAGCCCAGTACTGGGGTACAGAAAATCAACGGTTCAGCTTACCTTCCTGACTCATGTGTGACCCTGGGCCACTCCTACCCTTCCTGGACGCCTCACAAAGATGGAGAGTGAGGAGGCGGAAGAGGACCAGTTATGCTTAAACCTAACTCTAACCTTAATCCTCTGATTCTAACACCCTAACCTATAACCCTAATCCCCCTATATATAATCCTAAACTGTAACAACCCTAGCCCCAGACCCCTAGACTGTGGACCCTGACCCCCTAAGCTCTAAATCTTAACCCTCCAAACCTGACTCTCTAATCCTGACCCATAACCCTAAACTCTGACCCCGACCCCAGCCCTAAACTCTAGCCTAGCACTGACCCTGATCCCCAACACTGACACTGACCCTGGATTTTGAGCCAGAGCCCAACCCTAACCCTAGGGGTTAGGGTCCTTAATCCTGATCCTAGCCCCTAACCCCAGGAAGTCTGTACAAGACGGGTTCTGGCTTCAAGGGTCATTTGAACTTTGGTCTGTCCATATCTTGCATATATCAGTTCATTCCCAAAGAAGTAGCCCCAGCAGCAAGGAGATCACGGTCCATTCTGCCATAGTTTGGGTCAGTAGTCCCTGACTTGAAACATGATCTTGGGCGGGAATGGCCATGGTCTCGAGTCTCTAATTCCTATCCCTGTCCCCGACCTTGATGCTGATCCTAACAATGAACAGTGACTCTGAATATGGCCTCTGACATTGACTCTTGACCCTTTCCCTGACCCTGGTCCCCAATCAGACTTTTGCTTGGACCCTGAATCCTAATTCTTACTCTGTGACTTTTCATAACCTTATCCATATCATGAGAGCTATGGATTTTTAGACAGCATATTCACATTGATGTGACAGTTCAAGCTTTGAAAACTTCAGAAGGGTGCATGTGGTAGCGGTGACAGCCTTTGTAAAGGCTTAAGGTGGGTTTGAGCCTATTTATCTTGAGGAAGGAGGCTGGTGGCTTGAGCAGAGTGGGTGAGGGGGAGTCCAGCCAGGTTGTCCTTTGACAGGATTACATGAAATAATCTCCTACCATGACGAGAGTAGGAACTGTTCTGGCACAGGAAGCCCTCCTTACATGTTAGTTCTTGTTTGCTATTACTATTTCCAGACTACAGATGAGGAAAACTGACGGCAGCTCTTAGAGCAAAGCTTTTCACAGGTAGTTCTCAAAACTGCTCCTCACACTTCGTTGTTACTGTCGTGATTGGATCCCGGTCAACAGGTGAGGAAGACGAGGGGTGGGATGTCTTGGAACAGGATTTGTGCACGGTGAACAGTCAGATGCCCAGATTCAGGCTGGTAACTGTCACCTGCACCGCCTGCAACCAGGTCCACCGGCCTCCCCCAAAACGTGAATTCTGCCCCATCCAGCGCGCGGCAGGGAGCCTGGCTGAACCTCCCCTCCACATGCAGCCCTGAGGTCCACCACGGTCCTTCCAGACCCACAGGGGAACGCGGCAGTTCTGCACCCCCAGCCCGCCCTACAGACCCGACATGGTCCACCCTTCGGCCCCGCCTCCCTTGAGAATGTGTCACGCTAGGCAGGGCCAGCCTCGGGATCACGCTGGAAAGAATCAGGGTCTCGCTGCACCCTTGCCCTCTCCTCCGCGTCCAGCCACCAAGAGCGGCCAAGATGAGTCTGGTGGGGCCAACTCACGGCCTCGGTGCAGAACGCCCACGCGGAGGTTTGGGGTAAACCGGAAACCTCGCCTAAGCGTGCAGAGACGGAAATCAAACTCGGCTCCCCACCGCCAGGCTCTGGCCCACTCGCCGCAACGCAGGTGACGTCACGTGGGGCGGGCTCTAGGGAGGCCTCTACACTCTCGCAGGCCACGGCTCCTCAACCGGCCAATCGCAAGCCTGGAAGACCAGGCGCCGCCCTCGCCTGCTCTGCCCTGAATCGGCACCGGGAGGCCTCAAGCATACGCACTGGCGCTTGCCCAACTGTCTATTCCGCGGTCCGCTCTCGAAGGGATCGGCGCGGGGCGCACTGCGCAGGCGTGCTGAGGGAGCCCCGCCCCCGGCGTGCGTTCCGTCCAATCCAAGCGGAGGCGCCAGACTGAGAGGAAATGGCGGGGCGCTCGGAGGTTTCGAGCGCGAAGCAGGCGGGAGCCGTGGGTCGGGCTGACGAGGCCGGAGGTAGAGCCGGGCGATAGAGGGCTGGGCGGGCAGGGAGCGCACGCGGGCGCCGCTTCGAGTCAGGGCGGACGTGGGGAAAAACGACTTTCGTCCCCTCCGGAAGGGTCTCGGCGGCTCTGCCGGCAGCCGCGAGGACTCACCCACAGGCCCGCGTCCTACATTCACACACCTCTCGCTGGCCTCGTTTGCCCCATCTGCTCCGTTTAAGTAGCTAAAAGTAGGCAGAGGACATCCTTTCGACTTGATATCACACTCAGATGATAGGAAGACTAGTGGGTAAAGGCTTTGCAGTAGCCCATCTGGCACAAATTTTAACATTTAAATTATTTTCCCCCTTTTTGGTCACCTTCCTAGAGGATCACACAAAACATAGATGCATGGACTGGGTGGCCCCTGTAGCCTGGGCGGTGGTGCGAAAACGGGAGGGAACAGCTGAATCCCACGCAGTTCTCTACTGATGGGCGTTCACGGTTTTTTCCCACTTTTGACATAAATGTTGCTTCAGTGTCATTTAACATACCTTTTGCATATTTAACCAAGCATATCTGATGGATACATTCCTAGAAGTGGAATTTGTCTTCAGAATGTTGATGTAGCCAGACTGGCCTCCAAAAGGTTGCATCAGGTTCCACAGTCTGCCTGTTTCCCTACATCATCACAAACACTGGGCCTTATCAGACTTACTAAACTTTACCAACCTGCTAGATGCAACATGTTATTTTCATCTCTTTAATTATGACTGAAGTAGTACGTCTTTTCAAATATTATTAGCCATCTGTGTAGTTTTTGGTTAATTGTTCTCTCCATTTCTCCATTCTTGCGTAGAAATGATTATTTACCTTCTCTATATTGTTTGATTGGTTGGTTGCTTTATTTTTTTTAAACTTTTTATTATGGATAAATTTAAGCACATACAAAAAAATATACAGGCACATGAAAAGATACTCAACATTGCTAATTATTAGAGAAATGCAAATCAAAACTACAATGAGGCATCACCTCACACTGGTCAAAACGGCCACCATCAAAATGTCTACAAATAATAAATGCTGGAGAGGGTGTGGAGAAAAGAGGACCCTCCTACACGGTTGGTGGGAATATAAACTGGTGCAGCCACTATGGAGAACAGTATGGAGGTTCCTCAAAAAAAAAAAAAACTAAAAATAGAGTTACTGTATTATCCAGCAATCCCATTCCTGGGCATATATCCGGCCAAGACGAAAGCTCTAATTCAAAAAGATACGTGCACCCCAGTGTCATAGCAGCACTGTTTACAGTAGCCAAGATGTGGAAGCAACTTAAATGTCTATTGACACATGAATGGATAAAGAACATGTGGTACATATATACAATGGATTATACTAAGACATAAAAAGTAAGGAAATAATGCCATTTGTAGCAACATGGATGGACCTAGAGATTATCATACTAAGTGAAGTAAGTCAGAGAAATATATGATATCACTTATATGTGGAATCTAAAACTGGTACAAATTAACTTACTCACAAAACAGAAATAGACTCACAGACACAGAAAAGAAATTAATGGTTGCCAAAGGGGAAAGGGGTGTGGGAGAGTTAAGTTAGGATTGGGATTAACAGATACACACTACTAAATAGAAACAAGGACCTACTCTATAGCACAGGGAACTATATTCAATATCTTGTAATCTATAATGGAAAAGAATCTGAAAAGTATATATATAATATAACCAAATCACTTTGCTGTACACCTGAAACTAAAACACTATTGTAAATCAACTATACTTCAATTTAAAAACTTTTTTTTTAATATTTACTTATTTATTTATTTGGCTGTGCTGGGTCTTAGTTGCAGCACACGGGATCTTCATTGCAGCATGTGGGATCTTTAGCTGTGGCATGTGGGATCACGTTCCCTGACCAGGGATCGGACCCGGGTTCCCTGCATTGGGAGTGCAGAGTCTTAACCACTGGACCACCAAGGAAGTCCTAAAAACATTTTCTTAAGTCAAGAACAAAGTATAATTACCCCATGAACTCATCTTTCAGTTTTAACAATTATCAGCTCTTGGCCAATCTTGTTTCCTCGTTATCCTCACCCACTCCCTACCACCGACTCCACTGTTTCATTTCGAAGTACCCCAGGCAACATAACATATCATCCATAGATATTGGGTTGGCCAAAAAGTTCGTTCGGGTTTTTCCATTAAGATGGTATGGAAAAACCGAGACGAACTTTTTGGCCAACCCAATATTTGCATATATCTCTCTAAAACATAAGCACTCTGCAGAAAAGTAACCACAATAGCATTGTCACATCTGAATAATGGCTACAATAATTCCTTTGTTTCATCAACTATCTAGTCAGTTTCAAATTTCCTTGATTGTGTCATCACCATTTTAAAAAGTGCTTTCGATTGAATCGAAATCCAAGTATGGTCCATTTATTGAAATTGGTTGATATGTTTCTTTAATCTCTTTTTGTCTGCAAGGGTCTTCCTTTCTCCCTTTTCCCCCAAAATGTATTTAAATTAAAGAAACTGGGTTGTTTTTCCTGTGACGTTTCCCAGTGTGGATGTTACTAATTGCATGCCCATGTGCCACTTAAAATGTTCCTCTCTCCCTGTATTTCCTCTGAATTGGTTATTTAGATTGAGAGGCTTAACAAGTATTAGTGTCATTTTTTTACAAGAATCCTACATTGAATTTTTACATTACATAGCTCATAATATCCAGTTATTTTTATTGTGATGTTAATCCATTAATAATAATTGCCTAGATCTACTAATTCATCAAGGAGTTAAAAATAAGTGCCTATATTGATTGTAAGCAAGTTAATATGAAATATTTTACTTGGAGGCTACAGAATAACAATTGTATATAGGAAAGCTATTTATATTTATTTAAATGAGACATCTTATTAGATTTTCTCAGTATTCCTTGTAAGGTTTTTTTGGGTAATATTCTCTAGAAATTTCTAGTTCATTATGCCACCTACTAGTTAACAGTGATTTCTGAATCCTTGTTTCCAGTTTTTAATACCACTTCTTTTTTTTTCTTTCATTATTACATCCTGAGCTTTGGCCGAGCCTTGAACAGTATCAGCAGTAAGAGTGTACCCCTTTCCTTGCCCTGAGTTCTATTAAGGGGAAATCTGTGGTGTCATTTCACCCTTCAGGAAAGTCTGCCCAGGAAGGGCCGGTTCATCCCTTGTGCAGTGTCTCCCTCAGGGCAAGGAGCAGACGCCCCACTCTGGCTGGAGACCTGCCCTCAGGCCACCTCAGTCCCAGCCCAGTGTTAGCAGATCCTTCCTCAGGCCTCTCACTCCTACATAATTCTTTTTTTTTTTAATCTTTATTGGAGCCTACATAATTCTTAAATGTTTGGTTTTCTCTCCACAGGGCAGGCCAAGTCCTCACAGAAAATTGAAGACTTGATGGAAATGGTGAAGCAGTTACAGAAAGGTCACATGTCTCCTCTGTAACTGGGGCTCAGCCTGAGATTTGGGGTCAGGCAGAAGTGGAATCAATTCCAAGGCCCAAGATTCACCACCTTGGGAAATTAACTCATTTGTTCTCTCTTACTTTTAAAACAATTTTTTGAAGTAAAAATATGAACCCATGATTCAAAATTCAAGTATAAGGGGATAAAGTACAAACGTTTTCCCAAAACTCAGCTGCAGTCCCCTTGCTGGCTGTCCATTTGGTTCCCATGCACTCTGCTGGATCCAGGGTTTCACCTTCCCTCCACCTCACCTCCGCTCCTCTGGCTTGCTCACCAGGCACCTTCCACCCGTGTTCCCACCTTAGGGCAGGCCTTTGTACTGACTGTCTCCCACCCCCACCCAGGGAACAGCAAGGTCTGCCCCCCTCACTTCATTTGGGGCCCTCAAGGGGTCTTGCCATATCTGAAGAAGCACGTCCCACTCCACTTTGTAATCTGTTGCCCCTCCTCTGTTTCTCTTGACTGCACTTAACCACAACCTGACTCAGGTTCTTTATCTGTTCCTGTCTCCCCTCCCCAGAATGTGAGCCCTTGGAGGGCATCCACCTCCCTTCACCTGCCCTGTCATCTTCACTCAACCTCCTTGTTTCCCTGCAGCCGGAAGCCTAGAGCCCAGGATTGAGGTCCTGATTAACCGGATTAATGAGGTCCAGCAAGGTGAGCTCAGGACCTTGGCTTGTCTGCCAGGTGCGGTTGCGTGATTGGCAGGGCCCAGTGCAAAATGAAAATGTAGGGCCCCTTGTTCCAAATTACTGTGTTTTGAAAGAGCAGAGCATTAAACTTAGCATGGGTTGGTCGGGCCCATCTAAATTCAGGTGCTATATTCACACGTTTATTAACCTGTCCTGCTGTCAACTGAGCCCAACAAGAAAGGCTTGGGCTCTGGAAGCTTTGTTTCCTGCTTCCGGAAACAAGAATCTGGGCCCCTCTAGGTTTGCTTAAAGACAAATGTGAAATGTTTGCAAGGACAGACACTTACACAATGTTCTGCGGTTTGGCACAGCAAAAAAGAAGGCCAGTGAGGAGCTAGGAGAGGCCCGGACTGTCTGGGAGACCCTGCAGAAGGAACTGGACTCATGTAAGCTTGTGGGGGATGACCCAGAGGTCCCCACAATGTCATGCATCCTTGAACCCAGTATTCCAATCAGCATCCTTGCCGTGGCCAAGGGCTCCTGCCCCCTCTCCAACCTCAGGTCCTACCAATCTCCCCGCTCCAACTCTGTGGGTGGGAGTGTTCCGGAAACACCCTCCAAGCATACTCTTACCTTAGGGGCTTTGCTAGGAGAGGTTCCCCCAGATAATACAGGTTCCTATTGCCTCACATCATCATTCAGTTCTCAGCTCAAATGTCCCCTTCTCAGAGAGGCCTTCCCCAGTTACCCCACCCAAAGACCGCACTCTGCCCACACCTAGTCACATGCCTCTTACTGCTTGATGTGTTTCTTCACAGCCCTTATCCAACTTCATGCAATGTGTTTATTTTTCCTCTTCCCTCCATGTAAACGCACTGCCATTCCACAGGGTCCTCACAGCCACCCTGTATCAACTTGAGGGCCCTTTGATGCTTACAGGGAGTATGGGCCCAAGAGGGAAGGGGCTCACCTCAAGGGGTCTACATCTGGGGTTAGGGCTCACCTTGACGGGTCTACATCTGGGGTTGGGGGTAGGGCTGTACCAGACCACGCATGTGACCATGGGCAAGCCCAGTCCCTGAAGGTTCAGTGTGTGGACTCTGATGCCTGAACATGTTACTGCTTTTTCCAGTGAGTGGAGAGAAGGTGCGCCTGAAAGAGATCTTGAGCAAAAAGCAAGGTAAGTGCAGCTACTCTGTCTCCAGGTTTTGCCTTTGCCACCCTGCAGAAGCCCACTCTCTATAGAAGTAGGAGCCTTTTGAAACCTGAATCATCGTGCATCCCTCCTGTGGCTTCCGCCAAGCATGCAGTAAACGACAGAGTCCCACCAACTCCAGAGATCCCACATGATCTAGCACTCTTACCTCTGCCCAAACCTCATGCCCTGATGGGCGCTCACGGGGCCCTCACTTCCTCTCCCTGCAGAGACCCTGAGGATCCTCCGGCTCCACTGCCAGGAGAAGGAAAGCGAGGCACAGAGGTAAGAGCTTCCCCCTGGCCCCTGCTCAGCGCTGTCCATTCTGGTAGAGAGAGAAAGCAGAGGAAATCGGTCTTAGACCCACAGCTCTCATCTTCTCCCTAAAACGGGGAGGCCAAATGCCTGTCTTCCCACCTTGACTCCAACAGTAGGCAGTAGTGTTAGGAGTACTCATTCACGGGGACGGGCATTCATTTGCTAGAATGTCAATTAAATTCCCTCGGCTGGTTTTTATTCTATACCTTCATACTTTCCGCAGGCTGTCTTGGCTGTCTACTCACCTGTCCCTTCATTTAGGCGTCAAGCCAACCATCTGTGCACCAGTCTCTCTCCATTCATCCATTATCCCTCCATCCACCCAACTACTTGTACATCCATGTCTCTACCTCCTGAATCTTTATTTTGCTCATTTTGTGACCAGAGGCCCCAAGCCCCTAGCATACCAACTTTGAAACTGTTTGAGAAATTCACATGAGATTAATATGTGTGTGTGCCTGTACTTGTGACCATGCCCACATTGATCTCCCCAGTCTTCACAATGACATTTCCAGAGGGCATGAGCTCATGCCCCCCTCCCACAAAGTTACAGAGAAGGACCTCAATCTAGAAGGTTAGAACAGACCTCAAGAGAAGGACGCGGAAGCCCCACCCCAGGCCCCTCCTAGGGAGACATTCAGAAAACATGACGGCTGCCTTGCCTCTTGCCAGGAAGCATACCATGCTGCAGGAGTGCAAGGAGCGAATTTCTGCCCTGAACTCCCAGATGGGGCAGGAGAAGAACAAGCAGAGGCAGTTGAGGTAAAGCCCATTGCCCAAGGCCTGGGGGCTGGATGCATTGTAAGTGGGGGGAATGCTAAGAATGGGGGTTAGAAGACGAGCTGGCTGAGCTGAAGCTTGGAGGGTCAAGGAGGCAAAGGTGCTCCCAGCAGAGTGAGGAGCATGGGCGAGCTCTCCCATGTCTCTGCATGAAGACCCCGGCCTGAGCCAGGTTGAGGAGGGGCGTCTCTCAGCCCACGGCCCCTCATCCTGTGTGGTTGGTCCCCAGGTTGGATTTTGAGGAGCAACTGGAGGATCTGATGGGCCAGCATAAGGGCCTCTGGGAATTCCACGTGAGTCACTCGGGGCCACTCCTTCCACCTTCCACATCTTCTCTGGCAGTACCAGCCCAAACCTCGGGGTCATCCTCCAGGCCTCCTTCCTCTCAGTTGCCGCACCCAGTTCCTGAGCAGCCCTGGCAGCCGTGTGTTAGAATCATGCTCAGTCCAGTTCCTCATCACCCTCACTGCCACCCGGTATTGTCCTCTTCACTGGCCCTGCCCACCCATCCCTGATGCCCTCCCAGGGGCCTTAAGTGGTCAGGAGGAGCCCTGATGAACCAAGGAGGGGTTATCCATCAAGGAAACTCCTGGGTGTGTCTGGGGCCATCACACACACAGGGCAGATAGTGGGGAACCAGGCAGGCCGGTGTTTGCCACCTGGGGATCCCAAACAAGAAAACAGAATGAATGTCAGGACGGAAGGGCTCAGTGCAGTCACAGAGCGGGAAGAGAAGGAGCTGCAGGGCTGGGCTGGTAACTGACTCTCCAGAGCACAGCCTCGATTTGTGGTGTTTGCAGGATGCCCTGTAGCGAATACCCCAGGGCTGATTTCAAACCTTGCAGAATTCCTGAACACTAACCCTCATGAGCCTCCCCAGCATAGCACCGCAGGTATCTGGGGTGAAACAGCTCCAGGTGGACAGAATGGCCAATGGAAGGGCCCTGAGGCTGGGCCATGCCTGGCATGCATGGAGGGCCAGAGCAGCAGGAAGTAAGGCATGCAGAGTAAAGACCAGATCCAGATCGGCTTCTCTGAGGCACATGGGAGGAAGCCAGGAGATGTGGACAGGCTGCCTTTCTACCCCTCAGAAGCCAGAGCAGCTGGCCCTGGAGATTGCCGCCCTGGACAGCAGCAAGGAGAAGCTGCTCAAGGAAGGTGAGGCCTGGAGAATGGGGATGCCCTGCCCTGCCCTGCCCTGCCCTGCCACTGTCCCTTCCTGCTGCAGAAAAGCTGGTGGAGGCAAAGCTGGAGGATGTGAAGCATCGTCTGTGCTCCCAGTTTGGAGCCAAGGGCTGCTCGGCAATCACTGAGGGGCTCTTCCTGCGCAGCCAGGAAGCAGCAGCTGTGGTGTAAGAGAGGGACGGTGCGGGGGGCGGCGGGGAGGGAGAGGTGCTGCCATCACTGACGCCCACCCTCAGGCATCTGTTTGAGGAGGAGAACAAGAAGGCCGGGGAGTTCCTGGAGGCTGCTGCCCAGCGCCAGGAGCAGCTGCAGCAGAAGTGCCGGCAGCTGCAGCAGCAGAGGCAGAGGTAGGCGTGGTCCCCAAGGGGAAGGTGGCTAAGGGAGTCTCTGCTCCCTCCTAGACTCTGTCACTTGGTCTCTTTACAATCCTTCCCTTCTCCCCCTACCCCCTACCCCTTTTTGTCCAGGCTGAAGGAGGAGCTGGAAAAGCTTGGAGTGCAGGTCCCTGCTCAAGGCCAGAGCAGTCAAGAGGGAGGGGCTGGCCCAGGAGCAGCTGTGAGCCCTGGCATCTGGGCCCGGGAGCAGAGACAGCTTATGAAAGGAGCTCTGGGTGGGGAGGCAAGGCGGGGTTCTGCAGAGAGCTCAGAAGATGGTCTTCAGGGAAGGGCATTCCCAAAGGGACACAGCCAAGGCAAAGGTGCAGAAGCTGGCAGCAGTGGGGTGAGAAAGGGCAGGACCCAGGGAGGGTGTGGGCATGGGGATGTGAGGAGACTCCCACGTCACACTCTGACCTCCCGCAGGCCAATCCCAAGCCCCTTGGAGTCAGTGAGGAGAAAGACCCAGAGCCGCCCACTAAGCAGAGCCTGATGCCCTCCTAGGCAAGGAGGAGCCACCCTGCACTAGAGCTTATGCCCTGCACTGGAGCTTACGGGCTTCAGGAAATAAAGGCACCATATTAACACAACTGCCTCAGCTGAGTCTGTGTTAGGTGGGGGGTTGTCCATCCCAAGACCCCTGGCACCTGAGACTGAGTGAAGCCTTGGCCACACTCTGCCTCTTGGCTTCAGCCAGAGTCCCACAGCAGGCACTCAATAAGCGCTTCCCTCACCTCACAGTCTCTGGTCTGCTCATCTCTAGGACTTGACATGTTCTGGGTCCCCAGGCAGAGGGATGCAAGACTGAGACCCTCTCACAATAGGCCCAGGGGTTCTGAAAACCCAGCCTGTGATAGTTTCTTCCATTCCTTATTCAGGCCTAGACCACAGAGTCTCAGAAATCCCAACAAGGACCAAGGGTCCTCAGCCAGTCAGTTCCATGCCCACAGCCCCCACTGATTCGCTGAGAAAAAGAAATGTAATTGGAGCCTAAATGTAATTTGTGCCTGCATAGGCACAAAACCTGTACCTGAGACACTTGTCACAAGAACATAATATGTTAGAAATCCTCAGTGTCGTGGAAGTCAGTCACCTAGGACGGTTGGTGCTTACGGCATGTTTCAAATCCACTGGAGTGCATCACCCAAGCCAGGGCAATGATGGGAGTCAAAGTCTGTGTTCTTGGGTCAAAAGACAGTGAATTCAGTACGTACAAAGAGATTCCTTCTCTTGAACGGCTCCCCCATCCAGGTAGGACAGTGACACAGTCGGGCAGACAAACCTCAACAACTCTCATTTCTGAATATATACATATATATATATATATATATATATATATATATATATATATATATCTCCATTTCTGTAACTGGTCATGGAATCACAGCCGGTATTTATATCCATCTTCACCTTCTTCCACCACCCATTCTGCTTCCCCTTTGCCTTCATCAAGCAACTCAGCCGTCTGTGCCTTTTTACCCGGTGGAGTGACCAAAACCTTTATTCCTGAAGGATCTGGGCCATCAGTACTCTTGCTGGATTGGATTGTTATCGTTTTTCATTGGCATTAATCACAGGGCGTGGTCATACTCAAAGAAACCCTAAGGTATCTCCTGTATCACAGACATGGTTTCCCTACCTGCACTGACGAGAAGTCCAGTTTCCCTGTGGTAGTCAGGCTCAGTGATCAGTCACACCAGCCAGCACAGGGACTCCTTTGCCTGTTGATTCACAGGCATGAGAAGCCCAAGGGGGCTGAGCAGCGGTCTTAACTTCCCGTTCAGTGGAATCATCATTGTATCTCCTAGTGGAGGCATTCCTCCCTCTGGGACTAAGGCCTCTAGGCCAGTGGAATATACAGTTGGGGGAACAGGAAGCAAAACTTTTCCAGCTGATCGCTAGGGACAACAGTGAATGTTACCACTCCCATTTCCACCCCATGATTTTTGGACCTTAGAGTGCTGGCCATGGGAGACAGCACCATATATTAGACACTGATTCAGAACATATGCAACCTTCTGGAGAACCCTGTCCCAGCCCTGCAAGGTATTGCCACCTAGCTGGTATTGTAACTGAGCCTTCAAAAGACCATTCCACCATTCTATCAAGCCAGCTGCTTCAGGATGGCAGGAGCATGGTAAGACCAGTGAATTCCATCACAACTTGGGCCCACTGCATAACTTTTTTTTGTTGTTAAGGGAACTCTTCAATCAGAAGTAATGCTGTGTATGAGACCATGATAGTGAATAGGAATTCTTAACTCTGCAGATGGCAGTTTGGGCCGAAGCATTGTGTACAGGGAAGGCAAATCCACATCCACATTTAACCTACCCTCATTCCTTCTGGGGTAGCAGGCATTACTGATATTAACCAAGGCACATAGTTCACTTCTCAGAATACACCATGTTAGACTCTTTAAAAAGGCCTTCAATAGCACTTTTATCTTCCTGATAGGTTCTTGATAGCCGATTCAACTGAGAGACATGATGGTCTCCTCAGACAGTTTTTCAAATTCCACTCCAGCAAATGGACACCTTATATGGGTCTCTGTCTTGTCCCAGGCCTTAATCGCTTAATTCAAAGCCCCTTGTGAAACCATACCCTGTAATTTACAAGGTCCATGTAGTAGAAACAAAATGATACACCAAGAACACCAGGGAAACCACAGATAGGGAAACAACTTGCTGATGCACAGGCACATTGAGGGACTAGGGTGACTGATAGTGAACGTTAGATGTCACGAGCCAAAAATTCAACCCCTGCTACACACCAAACACCCTGAATTTGCACATATGACACATGAAGAGCAGAGCAGTAGTGCCTGGGCAGAGAACTCAATACTTCCATTGAAACTTACACGTACTTTTCACCAATCATTTCTGAGCTCCCTGCCCCTCTTTCTCCCTCTTTCCAAGATAAATACACCACTTTGCCTCCTGTCTCCTTGCTTGGCCACCCTGCAATAAAGCCTCTTTTTTTTTCTGCAAAAGACTTGTCTCAATATTTGGTCTTTTCTATTGTGTAGCAGGAAACGAGCCCACACGCTTGGTTACAAATTTGCTGACACCTCCATGTACTTCAGGACTGTTCTCACAGGCAGTGTGGACTACGGAAAAGATAAATAGAAAACTCCACTTAGTAAATGAAATTCACATTTGGAGATAATAAAATCAAAACCATATTCCATAAGGATAAAACCAGAGCACCTCTACCTGTTACTGATACGTGCTGGAGGAAAATCAACATCAAATGACAAAAGCCAGCCAAGTGAGCTGTAACCACTCTGCTGGATGTCTCCTTACTGTCAGTCTGGGTGTTTTCATTGGTTTGCAAACCAGAGTCCCAAACCTTCCAAGGAAGCCATGGTTTAAATCAACATGGTGAATGCAGGCCCACATGCCATCACTTTTGACTAATACAAGTTTTACAACCCAAAGACTGCAGGCTAGCCTGTCACCATCCAAACCAACAGCTGAGGCAAAGGGACCTAGAAACTGGCCAAATTAGAGGGCCTGTCTAGAGGGTAATGCCAAAGCTCCACAGCCACAGATATTTTAATTGTCAACCGGACGCCCTGCTAACAACATACACCCAAATCAGGCCATATGACTTAAACCTATTTGCAACAGAATCCAACTCATCACCCATCTGGGAAAAACCTTGGAGAGTTAAAACCTCAGATCTGGCCATCTTTAATGGAGCCTTTAACTGCGCCAGTTGAGTGCCGGCACTTTGGTTCATGATGACAGCATCACAGGTGCCAACATCACCTTGGCTACCTGTGCACCCACGGCCCCTTAACTTAAAAGATATTTGCAAGTCAAGCTCCCAGGCCCAACGCTGCCTTCAAATTAGACAAGTTGTTCAGCATCTTTATAATGCCAAAGAGTCAGAAAAATAAGACTCATACCACTCCAAGTGGGTGTCCACTTGAAAAGGATACCCCAGTCTCACATTCTAGACAATATTGCTCTATCCAGGAGCTCAATGTTGGAGATGACATCGCCCCCTGAGGTGGAGACAACTCTGTCCCGGACACTAAAACCTCTGCTCCAGGGATGCCTAAGACTTGCCCCACCCAAGGTGCTGGCAAACTAGCTCCAGGACATTCACTGCTTTTCTTCCTTTGACATTAGGGATTCTGTTGTGTTTCTTGAGCTCCTGGCCTGCTTATCCCATGATCCAAGTATACTCTTGCTCTCTGCAGAAACATACATCCCTACACGTCTACGCCTAAAGGGAAATCTGTAGAGATTACTACTGTCTGTACCGTTCTACAAATTAATGGAGACTATTGCCTTTCCCAGGAGACAACTGCCACCTATCAGTCAATTCCTCAACCTGCTTGGGAAAGGACAACACACTCCCCAGTGCCTCTCCCACTCCCTGCCCCAGCTTTCCACCACGAATTCCCACCTGGAGTCTCCCACCATGAGCACCACGACCACCGCTTTCTACTAGTTAACACACGAATACAACGAATCTCTACACTGACTTCACTAACAATCCATACTCTCCAACAACATAGTGGCCAGACCTGCCACACTGACCCGAGAAATTGACCCTATGCTGTTTAGGGCAATGTATGTCCTACACTCATTTATTCAGGCCACTCCAATACCCCAAATACTTGAGCTCAGTATTGACTCAATTTTGCGGCCCTAGCTAGATGAGTTTACCCTCTTAAACGGCCAATTAAGTCCACACTCCCAAGCACCTGCTGAGTTGTACCCTCACACTCTGCACTACTGTACACCTGCCCTAATTGCCCTAGGGCCAGGTAGCAGAACAGTCAGGGACAGCCTCAATGCCCCAAAGTCCACTGAAAATATTCACATTAGCCAATCCTAAGCCTGCTTGCAATGCCTATCCCCTTCCTTCTTGCTGAATCCACAGTACAGGCACTGGATCCACAGTTCCCCCTCTCCTCTGTCTACCTCTGAGTGGCCCTGCACGGTGTGCCGTTTCTTCCCAGGAAATTGTAACTAAACTGTGAAACTTTCTGGATTCTCTCTCTTCTTCTGCAACCTCATGCAAGACAATAGGATTAAAACAGGGTCAGAGTGGTAACGGCCAATTGTTAAGCCACACACACACACACACACACACACGTGTCAGCTTCCCATGTCTATTGGGTCAGTTGAGATGTACATGACCCAGCTCCTTACGGAGTACCCAACACGATGGATGTCAGCTTGTTCATAGTGGTCACCAGCTCAGTAGCATACACCTTACTGGCTTTTCCTCCTCTCTGCTGTCATTTGCCCCACTACCTCATTCCTGCTTTTTGCAATCACTTCCCAAATAAACTGCTTACACAAGCTCGTGTCTCACCTGTGTTTTGGAATACAAAACGAAGACAACAGGAAAACCAAGCAAGGCAACCCAGCCCCTACTCTGATCAAGTCAAAGACAAATATAGGGACTCCATCCAAAAATAAATTGATACCCACCTTAACACTCCCACCAAGAATTAAAGAGTGGACAGGTCCCCAAGCTAGCAATCCCAACACAATCACCCAGCAGAATCAATTATCACCACCAGGAGAGTCAGTAGTACTTCTGTTGTGTTTTTCAGAACATCTGATTTGTCCATTGACAGCTACCACTTAATGCTGGGAACATCTGCTTGGTGGAACCTCAGTCAGATACAGGATTTTAGCTGCAATGGATACTGGTTTCCATTGCTGTGTAAGAAATTACTGCAAACATAATAGTTTAATAAAAAGAAATGTACTCCCTCACATCTGGAAGACAGAAGTTCAAGATCAGTGTCACAGGGCTGAAACCAAAGTGTCAGCAGGGCCCATCTCCAGAGACTCTAGGGGATAATCTATCCCTTCCAGCCTCTGATGGCTGCTGGCATTCTTGTGGCCAAATCACTCTATATCATCTATCCCTTGGTGGTTTCAGCAATTTCTTAAGTGTCGAATCTTCTCTCATTTGTAAGAACACTTGTGATTGCATTTAGAGTGTACCTGGACAACCTAAGATGATCTCATCAAAAAATCCTTGATTTAATCTGTACAACTCTTTCCATATAAGGTAACATACACAGATACCAGAGATTGAGATCTGATATCTCTGGGGGCCATTATGCAGTCTTCCATACCTGGGAAAGAGCTTTTACCTTTCAAGCTTATTTAATGAGCAAAGGCCTGCTGCCACAGTGTTGGACTGGTTGCACGTTAAGTGAGCCATTATACATTATCTACTATACTCCCCCAACAGCAAAATTAGTCATCTGATAAACTCTCACCCACAGACCCAGAAGACAAAGAAAGGTACGGCAAGCCAGGAAGGGGCTCAGCCCTGACTTGGAAGAAACAAGAAGTTTAGCAACTCTTGGGACAAACACAGGGTAAGCTGAGAAGGAGGCTGAAACTGAGGGACAGGAGGTGGAAGGTGGTGGGGGGAGAAGGTATCAGAGCAATAAAAGAAGGAAAATAAGAGGAAGAAGACTCCAAAGTTTTCCAACGTGACAAGAGCTCCTGGGAAACCAAGGGCCGAGTGCTGGGGGGAAGTGGTTGAGGTGGAGGCAAGGGATCAGGCCTGGGAGAAGAGATGCTACCGGTAAGACGTGAGCATCTGCTTCAGTTCAAGGTGGAGGAAGGGAATGTGTTCCAGAGGAAATGTGCGTGTGGCTTTCATCTAACGGAATGGATCACAATTTGACATATCGTGAATCCCAAAACTTTTTTTTAAGGATTTCAATCAATTTGAAATAAAAGGTTTAAAAACAGTTCAAATGAAAAGAGCCCTCTGGGAATTCCTTGGTGGTCCAGTGGTTAGGACTTGGCACTGTAACTGCCAGGGGCCGGGATTCGATCCCCCTGGTTGGGGAACTAAGATCCCACAAGCTGTGTGGCATGGCCAAAAAAAAAGAAGGAAAAAAAAATTTTTTTTTAATTTAAAAAAAAAATTTTTTTTAAAAAGGAAAAGAATAAAGAGAAGAAAAAGAGCGCTCTGGGCAGGAAGTAGGACTGAAGCAACTAGTTAGTTATAAAATCAGGCTTTGTCTCTTGGAAAAGGGAAGACGACTTCACTCAGCACAGAGCCTTGGAAATCATCCCCTGAAACACTGTACCCTAATCAAGGAACTGATGGTGTGTCCTGCTAGACTTAGCCAGTGAGGCCTCAGTGCCTCCCCACTGCCCCCTGAATGGACTTGCTCTTGGTATCCCATCTCTGTGTTACCATTGCCTGTTGAGTGTTTGCAGGGCAGGTGACTGGTCACTTCAGGTCACACATCTTCAGATTCAGAGCAGCCACGAACATGGAACTGTGCCCAAAGAGCCTATGTGTACCTAGACCTGATACAGATGACAAGCTCCTAGATTTCTGCGCCAACAGCTTTATAAAATGAGATTTGGGGGAGACTTAGTAGAGTATGAGTATTTTTTGTATGTGGAAGCTATGTGAACTCTGTGGCCATACAGTGGACAGTATCATACTATATTTTCCAAAGATGGTCGCATTAACATGTCCCATCCTGCACACTCTTCTGCAATGTGCTCTTGCAACATTTCCATCAAAGACGGCGAGTCTATTTCTCCACTCCTCAGAACTTTCATGGGCCTTGCAACTTCTCTGAATATGAAAAGGCAGAAGTGGCACTGCGCTGGTACCAGGAGTAGCTCTGCCAAATGTTCCTTTGGAGGCAAAATCATTCCCATTAGAGAACAACTGGTCTACAGTCTTAAATTTTTCAATACATTAGTATTTCTATCTGAAAAATTGCATTCACGTTACCTAAGCTGATAGTTTTCATTAGAAATTCTCTGATGTACATAAAGTTGTTTTATTGAAAACTGACACATTAAAGATATTTATAAGGCTTTACTTTATTCTCAGTGTTCAACGAGCTGTCTCTGCCTGATAAAGGCATTCCTGCATTTCTTGCATTCTTTGTCTCTTCACATGACTTGATTTTTCCATCAATTGACTGGGGATGAAAGATGACACCACAAGGAATTGTGCTGAATTTTCTACACAATTTGTGTGAATTTTCTACACAAGGACTGGTAACTTCTCACGGAAGTCTGTCTCAAATTCATAAAATGAACTGGCCACAGTGGACTGGTAGCGTTGTAAATAGATTACACATGGGAGGGCCCAACAGTGAATATTTATTTCTCACTCAGGTAAAGCACAACTGAACATTTGTTTTGGTAGAGTTGGGAAAATTTCTGCTCTCCATAATCATAATCAATTTTTTCTGTCTTAAGTCATGGTTGCCATCTCCACCCAGTGGCTCCCAAGGCAAACTGGGGTGGGGGTGTGGGGAGCAGATTTGCGCTTCAGAATCACAGGGCATAAAAAGTCAGCAGGAATGCATGGAAGGCTTTTGTTTTTTTTCTTCTGGCCTGGCCTGGAATTAATGTTTATTGCTTGTGTTCAAATTCTCCTGGCCACAGCTCAGTTATATGGTCCCACCCACAGTAAAGGAAGGCTGAGAAATGCAGGCTGTGTGCCCCAAAGAAAAAGAAAGTGAGTTTGGGTGTACAGACAGCCAGTCTCTGCCATACATGATTTCTCCTCTGTGTGAGTCCTCTGATGTTTGCTGAGGTGTGATTTCTGGCAAAAGGTTTTTCCACATTCATTACATTCATAGGGCTTCTCTCCTGTGTGAGTTCTTTGATGTACAGTGAGGGCTGACTTCTGGAAGAAAGTTTTCCTACATTCTTTACATCCATAGGGCTTCTCTCCTGTGTGTGTTCTCTGATGTCTATTGAGGGTTGACTTTTCACAAAAGGTTTTCTGACATTCGTCACATTTATAAGGTTTCTCACCTGTGTGAGTTCTCTGGTGTACAGTGAGTTTTGACTTCTGGTAGAAAGTTTTACCACATTCTTTACATTCATAGGGTTTCTCACCTGTGTGAAGTCTCAGATGTACAGTGAGTTTTGCCTTCACACAGAAGGATTTCCCACATTCATTACATTTATAAGGTTCATCTCTTGTGTGAGTTCTCTGATGTACAGTGAGGGCTGGCCGGTGTCCAAAGGATTTCCCACATTCTTTACATGCATAAGGTCTCTCTCCTGTGTGAGTTCTCTGATGTGCAGTGAGTACTGACTTCTTATGGAAGGTTTTACCACAATCATTGCATTCATGAGGTCTCTCCCTATTGTGAATCCTTTGATGAACAGTGAGGGCTGAATTCTGGCAGAATGATTTCCCAAACTCATTACATTCATAGGGCTTTCCCCCAGTGTGGATTCTCTGATGAATAGTATGGCCTGATTTATGGCAGAAGGATTTCTCACGTTCATCACGTGCATAGGTTTTCTCTCCAGTGTGTACTTTCTGATGTTTAGTGAGATTAGACTTTTTATAGAACGTTTTACCGCATACATCACATTCAAACATTTTCTCTAACTGAATTCTCTGAAGCTGAGTGGGATGTAATTTCTGGCAGAAATTATTCCCACTTTGATTACATTTATGCTGTTGCTCCTGGAGATCAGCTCTGTGAAGATTCAACTGTGTTGGTTTCTTACAAAAGGTATTCCCCCATTTGTTACATCTATAGTGATTCTCCCCTACGTGAGTTCTCTCTTGGGCAATGAGAGCTGACTTACCACAGGCCTTCCAATATTTCTTATATTTGTAAGCCATCTCACCCATACGAACCATCCTATGTATAAAGAATATTGCTTCCTTGATGAAGTCTCTTCCTTGTCTGTTACATTCAAAAGGTTGCTGCAGAGTTTGATTCTTCTTCTGATGCCTAGGGTACTCAGCATATCTGAGGGATTTCCCAGTTCTATTACTATCCTCCGGTTTCTCTCCAGCATGCATCTCATCAGGCTCACTAGGGAGAAACGTGTTCTTACACATATTCAACATTTCTGGCTTCATTTCTGAATAGTTACCATCATTTATCATCAGTTTTGAAATATGAATTGGGCTCAAATTAAATGTTTTTCCTAAGTCAGCTGTCCCCTTAGTTGACGTTTCATTGCTGGTGATTACAACTTGCCACAAACGTCTACCGTGATTTTCCTGGCTGGTCTCAATCATGTCATCCACAATCTGGACATCTAAAAGGAGATAAACATAATTACAGGTCATACCTTTGAATCACATATAAGTATTTCCTATGGAATGGTTTGTAAAGGTAAAGAAGTTTCTTTTCATCCTAGCAGGATATGATTCTTTAAAAAATCAGTAACGGGGGACTTCTCTGGTGGCACAATGGTTAAGAATCAGCCTGCCGATGCAGGGGATACAGGTTCAAGGCCTGGTCCTGGAAGATCCCACGTGCCGCAGAGCAACTAAGATCCTACATGCTGTGCACCCCAACTACTGAGCCTGTGTTCTAGAGCCTGCGTGCCACAGCTACGAAGCTCACATGCCTAGAGCCCGTGCTCTACAACAAAGAGAAGCCACCACAGTGAGAAGCCCACGCACCACAACGAAGAGTAGCCCCCGCTCACCACAACTAGAGAAAGCCGGCGCTCAGCAACAAAGACCCAACGCAGCCAAAGATAAATAAATAAATATTTTAAAAAATCAATAATGGGTACTGATTTTATGTGATTTTTCTCCCTAATGAATTAATGTAAGAACCTTCATTGATAGGTTTTCTAATGTCAAATCATTGGGTTTTTTGTTTTTGTTTGGTTTTGCTTAAGTTTTTTTCTTTTCTTTTAAATTCTTTTCAATGAGGAAGTATTAGGTCAAAATATTTACTTACTGTCTAAATGTAGATTTCAGCTGACAGCTTTTCATCTACCATTGGTTTTCCATTCATTATCTCTACCTTTCTTCTTATAATTGTGGGTAACTTGTGCTAGCCCTTTTCTGATAGCTCAGCTTTGAAGATGGCATGATTTTCCTGGATAAGTTACTTACAGGATATGGGAGAGGGCCACTTGTCTGTCACCTAAACAAGAATACTGCTTAGAGAGAAGAACTTTACACCTATGTTTGTTTAGTTTTTACTTCTCCCTGGGGAACACCTACAGGCACCTGTGGGTTTTTCAAAGGCTTAATCTTTTTTTCCATGCTAGACAAGGGAGCTTTCTGCAAATTCCTAACTTAACACTATACCCTTGGCTTCTCAGAACCCTAACAAGTTCATGAAACTCTAATTCATCACTTTGTGAAACTCCTCCCTGCTGGTCTGAAGGATTTAGGTTCTGCAACCCAGCATGTGCCCACCATCTTCGAAAAGCTTTCTCTGGGTGCTTCTGAGACCAACAGCCAAGGCATTTTCACCTCACTTCATGGTGCGAGTGACTCTACTTGATAATTCACTGCTTCTGAAGATATTAACTTTACTGTACTTTACAGTTTCAGTTGTCCCTTAGTTGTATTGAAACTGGAGTCCCATGTATACTTCTCATTCTTTTTTTAAAAAAAAAAAAAAAAAAAAAAAAAAACAATGATCTTCACAAGAGAAAGTAAAAAAAATTTTAATTTCAAACTCCACTCCCAAAGTATGAAATTCTTGGTTTCACTGGCCTTGGACCCATAGTCTCTAGTTTATCCTCCCGTGTCACAGGCCACCGCTTTCCATGGTGAACAGTTTTCTGGGTCCTTCTCAGCCTCATGGTTTCTGATGTAGTGATTCATGAGACCTGTACCTGGACCACTTCTCTCATGGTCTTAATAGGTCCGTAGGCCACCTCCTCTACTCCTACCAGTCTTGAGTTAATGATTTGCTAATTTGCATCTCCAGCAGTGATGTCCATCTTCTACTCCAGATTTTACATGCATGCATATGTTCCATGTCAAAATGGAATACAGTCATCTCAAACGTAAGCTCTACCAACATAAACACTTAATCTCCCCTAAATGTGCCTTCTTAACACCCTTCTGGAAACACTATACTCTTATTATCCTCTCTCTCATCCTTGTTTAACACTTTTGTGGCTCTGATTTCACTACTAAACATGTACATTTGTTTCATTTTTCTCTTTCAACAAAATATAAGTTCTATATAAAAAGGACATTTCGGGACTTCCCTGGTGGCACAGTGGTTAAGAATCCACCTGCCAATGCAGCAGACACGGGTTCGATCCCTGGTCCAGGGAGATCCCACATGCCGCAGAGCAAGTAAGCCCATGTGCCACAGCTACTGAGCCTGCACTCTAGAGCCCGTGAGCCACAACTACTGAAGCCTGTGCACCTAGAGTCTGTGCTCCGCAACAAGAGAAGCCATAGCAATGAGAAGCCTGTGCACCGCAACGAAAAGGAGCCCCCGCTCACCACAACTAGAGAAAGCCCATGTGCAGCAACAAAGACCCAATGCAGCCAGAAATAAAAATAAATTAATTTTAAAAAGGACATTTCTTTGATTACTGCTGTTATCCACACATTTACAAAATTTACCAGTGTGTAAAACTTCCCAATTAACATGTTAAAAGAATAAATGAATGTACGACTAAATGCCCAAAAGAAAACAGTCTCTGAGAATGAACAAAAAGGAGGCCTATTGGGACTTCCCTGGTGGTCCAGTGGTTAAGAATCCTTCTTGCAATGCAGGGGATGCCAGTTCAATTCCTGGTCGGGGAACTAAGATCCCACATGCTGTGGGGCAACTAAGCCTGTGCGCCTCACCTAGAGAGAAGCCCGTGCACCACAACAAATCGAAGATCCCACGTGCTGCAACTAAGATGCGACGCAGCCAAAAAATAAATAAATATTTTCAAAAAACCAAAAAAGGCGGCCTACTGAGAATCTAGGGACAGTGACTAACCAAGAAAAAATTCCAAGAGGAGGCAGGTGGGCACCGGTTTTTGGTAAGTCTAAGAAAACATTCAGCAATTAACAAAAAGGGGGAGGTTTACATGTGAGAGCCATATCTGGAGACTGAATAATGCATGAGTCTGATACATGCAGACTGAAGTCTGTCCCAAGGTATGAACTTGGAGAAAACAACTGGTGAAAAAGAGCTCAGCACGGCCAACATCTGCTGTGCACTTGTCTTCCTAGCCTCCCTGCTCAGTGTGCACAGTGACAGTGTGCACTGACACCGGGAAGCCCTGGTCTGGGGTTTTTCTTTTACAGTCCATGGTGCTGCTCCTTGCTCCAACGTGATGATCACCTCAGGCCTGGTAATGCAATGCCCTGTTGATGAGAAATACTGTAGGACTTTTGCCAGACTGTTTATGTTTCATGGGCTCTTGAAAAATGCCAACAGCACAGCCTCAAGAGTAGTGCAATGAAGGGCCAATCTGAACCTCTGACTGGAGGGGTGAACACACGTTTTTCCTGGCCCGGAATCTTAAACCTAAGTAGCATTTCATTTCACAAACAACTGTACATTTACCAATGAAGAAAAACGTGCTTGCACTTGGCAGTTACTAGGGGAGTTTTGCTCACCCAGTGACACCAGGCTACTGTAGTTCTCCAGCGTGACATCCCTGTGTAGGGTCCTCTGAGCATCATCCAGGTCCTGCCACTCCTCCCAGGTGACGTTCACAGCCACATCCTCAAGTGACACCAACCCCTGTAATGGTACATTTTTCCTCAATTCAAGGCATCAGCCTGGGTCAAAAGAACAGGAAGTCTAGGAATTCATTCTTATGTGTGTGTTTTATCTTACACAGGATATACCATACCATGCTTTGTACTCTATATTGTGGGATAAGGAGAAATCATCATAGAAATACCCTACGTCTGTGTTAATTTAGTAGTTCTTCAAAGTACCATCATAGTTTCCCTTATGGTCCTCTGGAATGGTCCTCATTGCCAAAGATACAAGGAACATATGAGCTAGTATGGAGACATAAGTACAAACACTTACCTGGAATAATGTGTTAGATGAACCAGGTTACACACATATTTAAGGTAGCCTGGGGTATCAAGGGAGAAAAAGAATAGTTGTACTTTGTACTGTCAGGTTGCACTTCACTGAAGAGCTAAACATGTCAGCTGTTCAGTGTGAACCACATGTTCTCATGAATATGACGCAAGAGCAGAAGTCAAGCTGAGAGGCATAAAGAACAGATGCCACTTTAATAGAAGTACAAGCAGCACCACATCCAGGTGGGTGCTCCTGGGCTGAGATAAGAGATGAAGACAGTAAAGCTATTCAAGGAACTGATTATAAAGTTACCCTGCATTTAAATATATGACCTAACTCCATCAATAAAAAACCTTACGTGCTCACCATTTTTTTAAAAAAGTATGTACACATGCATCCTAGAATTTGCTTCTTATTACCTAAGGAATTGCTTATGTCTACCCAAGAGTGAACATGACCCACTTCCTAAACAACAGGGAGTGAATAATGAGGGGCTGCTAACGAGAGGTAAGCTACATAACCAGATGTGCCCTTTAACAGTCATCATCCAGCAGGAGAATGGAGAAGGGCTTAAGGGAGAATCAGAGGAGAAAAAACCAGAGGGAGAAATGACCAACTATACTAGGTAACAGAGGAAGATGAATACGGAACAGGGGACTAATTCCAAAACAGAAAAAAAGAAAAAGAATTTGGTACTCATTTGCTCTGAGAAGGTGAAGGGAAAGCTTTACTACCAGGCTGTCTGCACAACAAGCTGGTAGATACTAGCGCTATAAACTGATATTGGGATAAGGACAAAGAATAGGATTTGCAGAACAGACACAGATCTTGGACACAGCATGTTTGAAGTTTGAAATTTCTGTGGTCAAATATGTGAAGATGTGCAACTGGCAAATGGATATATGCTCTTGAGCTCAGGAGAGAGATACAAGATGAAGAAAAGGATTTAGGAAACAGCAATATTTTAGTGGTAGCTGAAGCCATCAGAGTGAATAAAATTGCTCAAAGAGAACCTAAGAGATTGAAAGGAGAAAATGAACAGGTATGGTGTTTTAGGAAACACTGATATTTACTGACAGAGAAAGAAAAACAGACCATGACAATGGAGAAGAAATTTTTAATTATTCTAGGAATAGAGAAAGCCTCAATATTAAGAAATCTATTAATACAATTCATCATATTTGTAGTTCAGTGGAGAAAATTCTAGATGCTAAGTAGACATCTATAAAAATACCCTCTCATTTGTAATAAAAAAACTTAAAAGAGGATTCACGGGATTTTTCCTTAACATGATAAACATGTATGTCTTAGCCACAAGTGAAAGCCAGCATCACACTTATGGGGAAACATGCAGAGCAAGGATGCTTCATCACCATAGTTACTAACACTGTACTAGTAGTGTCAGTCAACACAATTAAAGAGAGAAAAACAGCACTGAAAATGATGATGGTTTCCATATAATTCATACTTGGAAAGCTGAAGAGAATCACATGACATCCAAGTACATCCAAGTACTCCACATAGGAAGATTTAGTAAGTTAGTAGCTTATATAACTAATATAAGGCTTTTATATAAACCTTCATATACATGATACTCACACAACCACAGTAACAAGAAGACAAAACACCTAGCAATACATTTAACAAAATAATGTACAAAATTTATGAGGCGGGGAAAAAACCCTGAAGGATACAAAAAGGAACTAAACAAATGAAAAGACACACCATGTTCACGGATGTGAATGAGTAGTACACATCATGGCAAGCTGATTTAAAAGTTCATGTGGAAAATTAAGAATAAACATGTGGTAGGTTATATTTCTGTCCAGCTAAATTCAGTGCCATAGACTGGGTGGCTTAAACAACAGAAAACTCTTTTCTTACAATTCTAGAGGCAGGGAAGTCTAAGATCAAGGTGCCAGCCAATTCATTTCCTGGTAAGAGCTCCATTCCTAGCTTGCAGATGGCTGTGTTTCTGCTGAGTCCATATATGGCAGGGAGGGAGGGAGAAGGAAGGAAAAGATCTCTCTCTTCCTTTTCTTATAGGGCCACTAATTCTATTGGAGTAACGGCCCCACCCTACGACCTCATTTAAACTTGATTAAATGCATTGGGAGTTAAGGCTACAGCATATATATTTGGGGGGAATATAATTCAGTTCATAGCACTCCTTGCAGTGCCTTTCTCTGTAAAAGGATGTATATATCCCCTTGCGCTGGAACTCACATATAAACAGATTTGTAATTCCCCACCTGTCTTGCTTTGACCAATGACATGTGAATGGAAGCATTACTCCTAAACAGAACCTATTTAAGAGTCACACAATGATCACCGTATTTCCCCTTTACCATGTTCATCCTCAGCAATATGACAGAAAGAAATACTCCTCTGTCTGGGATGCTGCATGATGCTGAAAGGAACAAAACTAAAGCTGACCCATGAAGGACAGGTAATAGCACTGAGAAAGAAACCTTTCTTCCTGACCGAACTGGTAACTGAACTGGCACCAAACCAAACAGAAACAAACACCAACAATGGCAACAAGTAGTGCAAAGAAACTGTGACGATGGTGTTATAATGGACCATGGTGTTACTTAAGATAACTGGTAGTTATATATACTTACTGTTACTTAAGCCACATGAGTCATACTTCTTAAATCAAATAATGTTTACCTCATGGACTTAAAATCTTAGAAAAAGAGGCAGGAAATCAAAATGTGAGTAGTAAATCTCAACTACTAGTCACCGCTTCTGATAAAGCAATATAGGAAAATGATGAGCTAAGGGGAGGAGAAAAAAAAACAGATTGCAAGGAGGGATGAAAGAAAATAAGCAGAGGCTAGAAATTTGGGGTCTTGTAGAGTAGGAAAACTCTCAAAACATTTCTTTAGCTTTTACTGTGTCAAGGCAGAAAAAGTTGCCTCTTTCAGTTCTTACAGAAAAAAATACAATGAGAAATACTTTAGGAATCAAAAGTAATTATACTGAACTGTATGGCAAGTAACAAATGAAGAATATAACTATGACAGTCACTGTTAAAACTTAAGAATGGCTTGAGCTGGCCCACAATAAATCCCTTCTGCTGCGCAAAATGGCAAAGACTAAGGATGAAATACTTCAGAAAAAAACAAAAACTTACAGTCTAAAAAATATATAGATACATGAATACCAAAAAAAAAGAAAGGTATGTCTCAAAAAGCTCAAACTGGCTGAAATCAAAGATATATAAACCCAACTATATTTTTTAGGGTTGTACTGTCAAAAACCAACCAAACTGAACTAAAAAGTACTGACAGTTTAAGATTTAAAGAGGCTGCTTGAGACTATCGACAAGAGGCATATCAAAAAAAGCAGCCCAGCCACTGAGGAAGGCATATTTATTTTTTATTTTATTAGTTTTTAATTTTATACCTAATTTTACATTATTCCACTTTTATTGAAGTATAATTGACAATTAAAATTATATATATTTAAAGTGTATAACCTGCTGATTTGATAAATGTATGCATTATGACCTGATTACTACAATCAAGTTACTTAACACACCCATCACCTCACCGTTACCCTCTTTGTGTGTATGTGTGAGAACACTTAAGATCAATTCTCATGGCAAATTGCAACTAAACAATAAATTATAAACTATGGTCTTATAGTCACCATATTGTACATTAGTTCCTCATAATTTATTCATCTTATAATTAGAAGTTTGTACCCTTTCACCAACCTTTACCATTTCCCCCATCCCGACAACCACCATTCTAATGTTTTCATGAACTCAACTTTTTAAATTTTTCCTTCCACAGTTAAGTGATACCATAAAGTAGCCTTTCACTGTTTGGCTTATTTCACTTAGCATAATGCCCTCAGGTTCATCTATGTTGCTGCAAATGGCAGAATCTTTCTTTTTAATGGATAAATAACATTCCCATAGATATACATACCACATTTGCTTTATCCATTCATCTGATGACTGACACTTAGGTTATTTCTGTATCTTGGCTGTTGTAACACTGCAAGGAACACGGGTGTTAAGATACTTCTTTGAGATACCGATTTCATTTCCATCAGAAATATTCCCAGAAGCAGATTTCCTGGATCACACAGTAGTTCTACTTTTAAGGTTTCTTATTGTTTCTTTCTTCCTATCTATCATCTATTTGGCTGCGCTGGGTCTTAGTTGCAGCACGCGGGATCTTTGTTGCCGTGTGCGGGATCTTCACTGTGGCATGCGGGATCTTTAGTTGTGGCATGTGGGATCTAGTTCCCTGACCAGGGATTGAACCTGGGCCCCCTGCATTGAGAGCACAGAGTATGAGCCACTGGGCCACTAAGGAAGTCCCTATTTTTAAGTTTTGAGAAAACCTCATATTGTCTTCTAAAATGGCTGTATAAATTCCCACCCTAGCGTAAAAGGTTTCCTTTTAACTACATCCTCACCAACACTTGTGATCTCTTGTCTTTTGGATACTAGCATTAAACAGGGGTGAGGTGATATCTCATTGTGGTTTTGATTTGCATTTTCCCAATGATTACTGACATTGAGCACCTTTTCATGTACATGTTGGCCATCTGTATGTTTTCTTTGGAAAAATGTTTATTCAGGTCCTTTGCCCATTCTTGACTTGGTTATTTTTTCCTATGAGTTGTAATAAATTCCTTATATTTTGGATATTAACCTCTTATCATATATGACTTGCAAATTTTTCTCATCTCACGGGTTCCCTTCTCATTTGGTTGAGTGCTTTCTTTGCGGTACAAAAGCTTTTTAGTGTGATGTAGTCCTACTTGTTTATTTTTGCTTTTGTTTCTTGTGCATCTGGTGCCATATATTGCCAAGTCTCATGTAGAAGCTTTTCTGTTAGGAGTTTTACGGTTTCAGGCTTTACATATAAGCCCTGAAGTGTCTTGACTGATACAAATATCTTTGTTTAACCTGATAGCTTTGGGTCACACAGATATCCTATGCTAAAAATGTGATTAATGGTGGGAGGCCTTGTTATCAGCACATTTTATGAGCTCAGTCTATGGAGGGACTAGAGATTAAGGTCAGCCACACAGATGGTCAACCAGGTCTACATGACAGAGCCCCAGTGCAAGCTGGATATCAAGGCTCAAGTAAGCTTCCCTATTTCTCCACATTCCACGCACACTGTCAAACCCTGTTGCTGCGAGAAAAAGGCACCGTCCACGTGGCTCCACTGGCAGGTTTTTGGAACCCTGCACATGAAGACTCGTGGACCTGCTTTATGTGCCTGATCCCTTAACTGATTTTAATCTGCATCCTTTCACTGTACAAAACCATAAACATGAGTACAACAGCTCTTTTTTTAAATTTATTTACTCATTTATTTAACTTTTGGCTGCACTGGGTCTTCGCTGCTGCACGGGGGTTTTCTCTAGTTGCTGAGAGCGGGGGCTACTCTTTGTTGCGGTGCACGGGCTTCTCATTGCAGTGGCTTCTCTTGTTGCGGAGCACAGGCTTCAGTAGTTGTGGCTCGTGGGCTCTAGAGCACAGGCTCAGTAGTTGTGGCGCATGGGCTTAGTTGCTCGGCGGCATGTGGGATCTTCCCGGGCCAGGGCTCGAACCCATGTCCCCCGCATCGGCAGGTGGACTCTTAACCACTGCGCCACCAGGGAAGCACACAACGGCTTTTCTGAGTTCTGTTGAGTCCTGCTAGTGAATTACTGAACCTGAGGGTGATCATGGGGATCGTAAAGGGCATGAGGGCGCTCTGGGGACCAGACTTTGTACAAGCAAGAAACATCAGGTAACTAACTAGAACAAGGACCACGATAATCAAATTGCCTAAAATCTGAAGAAAAATGTATCAGATAGAAATCTGGGTATATATAAAGGAATAAAGAGCACTCGAAATGGTAAATATATTAATAAATATATAATATATATTGTATTATGTAATATATGTTTTATAATATATTATGATATAATATTATATTATATTTATATTATATATATATATATTATATTTATATTATTTTTATGTTCAAACTCCTTTAACCATATGAAGCAAAATAAGAATGCATGTGGGGGACTTCCCTAGTGGCGCAGTACTTAAAAATCTGCCTGCCAGTCAGGGGACACAGGTTCGATCCCTGGTCCGGGAAGATCCCACATGCCATGGAACAACTAAGCCCATGCACCACAACTACTGAGCCTGTGCTCTAGAGCCCGTAAGCCACAACTACTGAGCTCACAGACCACAACTACTGAAGCCTGCATGCCCTAGGGCCTGTGTGCTGCAACTACTGAGCCCATGTGCTGCAACTACTGAAGCCCGTGCACCTAGAGCCCAGGCTCTGCAACAAGAGAAGCCACTGTACTGAGAAGCCTGTGCACCACAATGAAGGGTAGACCCCGCTCACCGCAACTAGAGAAAGCCGGTGCGCAGCAACGAAGACCCAACGCAGCCAAAACAAAAGAATGCATGCGGGAGTAAAAGGTATGCCAACGATATCACAGAAGTTGGGAGGAGAAAACTTTTGAAGTATACTGTTTTAAGGTTCTTATATAAATGGTATCTTATTTTAAAGTAGACTATGATAAATTAAAGATGAATAGCACAAACCTTACAGTAACTGCTTAAAAAAGGTGTAATAAGCCAACAAACGAGCTCACAGGTCACACAACAATAGGTAGTAGCCACATCTGACCTGTATGCCGTAATTTACTGCCCCTTATCTTGGATGAATTATTCCCATGGAAGAAAGAACTGAGTTGGGATAGTAATAAGATTGGGAGACTTAAGAGAGCTGACCAATAGTCCAGTGGAGAGAAAATGACCCTATGATAAAGACAGGCCAGATAAACTAGTGAAGATAGATTTAAAAATATAAACATCATAAATGTAGCATGGCTTGTATGTTAATGGCAAAGTAGCTTGACCAGACTAACAATGTGCAGGAAACTATTATAAAAGCTGGACAAAATTTATAACACAATCACCTAAAGGCACTGGAGAACAACTAAAAGTAGGCAGAAACTAGATTTGAATAATCCATTAAAGGACAGACTACTTTGCAAGTTTATGGCATTTTACCAGAGGGCAATCTTCAATCTGCAAATAGATCAAGAAACTGAAAGCTGAAGCTTTACTGGCTTAGGTGTCAGAGGGCATAGTTCAGGGCTGCCAACAAAACTGGAAAACTCAGTGGGGGTTGGGGGGTAGCCCTCGGAGAGAAGCAGCAAATGAACCTAATGTACCAAATTTCCACACAAAACCAACCACAGTTGTTGGCTGACTGCTAAACTACACATATGCGGAAGGCCTCAGAGGGCCCAACAAGAAAGCAGCCTCTCAAAGCTGAAGGAAATGAATGAAGAGTCAGCTGCTGGTCACTATAAGAAATGAAGTTTAGAATTTGAATCCAGCCAAGTTAACTGCCTTGTAGAACAAAATCACTCTTCAGAGAAATATAACAGGATCCAAAAACTCTTGCAACATATGATTTACAATGTTTAGTACATAATTCAGAATCTCAACACATGTAAAGTAAGAGGAAAATGTTACTCATATTCAAGAAGAAAAACAAAAAACGACCATAAACAATCACTAGAAACTAATCCCAAGGTATCCCGGATGCTGCACGTAGCAGAAACATAGTTAACCCATCCATAAATACATTCAAGTACTTAAAGGAAGATAAAAAATAATGTATTGGCAGGGGGGAGGGGCAATATCAGTACAGAAAAACAAACTAGAAAAACAATTAAATGGAAATTGCAGAGCTACATACTACAGTAACAAAAATGAAAAACTTTCTGATGAGCTGAACATCGCATTGTAAACAGCAAAAGAAAGCCAATGAACTTAAAGATCGATCAGTAGATATTTTCTTATCTTTTTGAGAGAAAAAAATGAAGAAAAATGAAAAGAGGCTAAGAAACAATTTAGAAAACAGTCTAACATATATGCAATTGTAGCACCAGCCAGAAAGGAGAGAGAAAGAATGGAACATAATATGTATTTTTAGAAACAGTGGCTAAAACCTTCCCAAATTTTGTGAAAGACACGAATTTACAGATTGAAGCAGCTCAATGACCCATGATCAGCTTAGATTCAAAGAAAACTACTCTAGGGACTTCCCTGGTGGCACAGTGGTTAAGAATCCGCCTGCCAACGCAGGGTACATGGGTTTGAGCCCTGGTCCAGGAAGATCCCACATGCCGCAGAGCAACTAAGCCCGTGCGCCACAACTACTGAGTCCGTGTGCCACAACTACTGAAGTCTACGCGCCTAGAGCCCGTGCTCCACAACAAGAGAAGCTGCTGCAATGAGAAGCCCGCGCACAACGAAGAGCAGCCCCCACTCGCCGCAACTAGAGAAAGCCCACGCGCAGCAACAAAGACCCAACGCAGCCAAAAATAAATTAATTAATTTATAAAAAAAAGAAAAGAAAACTACTCTAGGCACACCAGTCACACTGCCAGTATCCAAAGGTAAAGAGAAGATCTCGAAAGCAGCCAAAGGAAAAGATCCCACTCAGGTACATCTGCACATGAATGATAGATGACTTCTTATCAGAAACCGTGGGGAACGCCTTTATTACCCTGAATGGAAACATCCTTCAAGCTGTAATTCTACCCAGTGAAACTATGCTAAAAATAAAGATGAAATAAAGACATTTTCAGATAAAGATAAACTAAGCTAATTCATCATCAGAAGATAGCACTAAAAATGATAACGGACACTCTCCAGGAGGAAAGAAAAAGATACCAGATGTTAACCTGAATCCACAGGAAAGAATCAGGATCACTGGAAATGGTAAATATAAAAGATTTTATATATATGTATATTTCTTCTCTTAATTCCTTTAAAATAGATATGATTGTTTAAAGAAAAATTATAACAACATACAGGAGACTCATAATGTATGTAGACTCAATATGTAAATACACATGTATAAAAACAAAAGTACAAATGATAGGGGTTGTAAATGAAATACTACTACTCAAAGGTCTCTACATTTTATGTGAAGTAATGCACTGCTCCTCTAGTATATTCTGATAAAGACTCATATCGTAAGCCTTACAGTAACCAATAAAAAAGCTGTGGAATGAAGTGCAGTGTATTAATTTGACAGGGCTGCCATAACAAAGTAGCAAAATGGTAGAGCCACTCTAGAAGACAGTTTGGTACTGTCTTCAAAATTAAACACACACTTTTAACACATGATCCAGCAAGTGCGCTTCTGGTATTTATCCAAAGGAACTGAAAACGTATGTCCACATAAAACCAGTACACGGATGTTTGCAATAGCTTCATTCATCAACTGCCAAACTTGGAAGCAACCAAAATGTCCTTCCGTAAATGAGTGGATAAACTGTGGTACAACCAGGAAATGTAATATTACTCAGTGCTAAAAATAAATGAGCTATCAAGCCATGAAAAGACACAGAGGAAACTTAAAAGCACGTTAACAAGTGAAAGAAGCCAATCTAAAAAACCTACCTAACGTGGTTCTAACTATATGACATTCTCTCATAGGCAAAACTATGCAGACAGTAAAAATACCAGTGGTTGCCAAGGGCTACGGACTACAGAAGGATATGAACAGAAGGAGCGCAGAGGATTCTCAGGGCAATAAAACCACTCTGCATGACTATAATGGTGAATACGTATCATTACACATTTGTCCAAACCCATAAAAAGTGCAGTACCAAGAGTGAATTATAATGTAAACCGAGGACTTTGGGTAATAATGATATGTCTGTGTAGGTTCATGAATTGTAACAAATGAATACCTGATACTGATAATGGGGAGGCAGCGCCTGGGGGCAGAGAGTGCACTGGAAATCACTGTATCTTCTGCTCAATTTTGCTGGGAACCTAAAACTGCTATAAAAAAATAAAAGTCTATTCAAAAAATGTGCAAAAAGGATAAACAAATGGCCCATACACACATAAAAACATGCTCAACATTGCTAGTCATTAGAGGAAAGCAAATCAAAAGCACCGTGAGACACCATCTTATGCCCATTAGGGCGGCTACTACGCAAACACCAAAACAAAGCAGGAAAGAACAAGTGTTGGCAAGGATATGAAGAAACTGGAGACCTTGTGCACTGCTGGTGGGAATGTAAAATAGTGCAGCCACCACGAAGACAACATGGTGATTCCTGAAAAAATTAAATACAGAATTACAACGTGATCCTACAACTTTACTTCTGGGTGTATAAGAAGCAAAGTAAAAGTGGGAACTAGAAAAGATATGTCTACACACATGGTCATAACAGCATTATCCTTTATAGCCTGAAGGTCGAAGTAACCCATAAAACCATTGATGGATTAATGGATAAGTAAAACGTGGGCATACATATAATGGTAATATTATTGAGACTTCATAAGGAAGTGAATTTTACCATGCTACAATATGGATACACCTTGAAGACACTACACTAGGTGAAATACGTCAGTCACTTAAGGACAGGCACTGCATGATTCCACTTATATGAGGTTCTCAGAGTCATCAACTTCATAGACACAGAGATTAGAGTGGTTGCTGCCAGGGGCTGGGGGAGGGGAGAATAGGGAGTTAGGGTTTAATGAGTAAAGGTTTTTTTTGTTTGTTTTTGGCTGCGTTGGGTCTTCAGTGCTGCGTGCGGGCTTTCTCTAGTTGCGGTGAGTGGTAGCTACTCTCTGCTGCGGTGCACGGGCTTCTCACTGCAGTGGCTTCTCTTGTTGCAGAGCACGGGAGAAGGTGCTCAGGCCTCGGTAGTTGCAGCATGCGGGCTTCAGTAGTTACAGCGCATGGGCTTAGTTGCTCCGTGGCATGTGGGATCTTCCTGGACAAGGGATTGAACCTGTGTCCCCTGCATTGGCAGGCAGATTCTTAACCACTGCGCCACCAGGGAAGTCCCGAGTAAAGTTTTATCTGGGGAGGATGAATCTGGATATTCTTAGTGGTGATGATTACACAACAGTGTGAATAAACTAAATATACTACGAGTACTGAATTGTACTCTTAAAAGTGGTGAAATTGCCAACATTAGCTTATGTATATTTTATCACAATAAAAAAAATTAACCAACAATTAGGAGAGTTCTGCTCCATAGTCATAGTTATGAATAATGCACACATGCACTTCTCCCTATTCATTTTTAAGTGATTAACTGAAATAGCAGAAGAATTAAATAGTCTTTAACAGGGTTTGGAAAAAGGTCATTTTTGAACTAGCAATACGCAATTATATCATAATAAAAGCGACAGAATCACTGACAAATTTATATAAAATGGAAGTTAAAAATTACAAAAATCTGTAACCCTTGTTTTTAGACTTTGTGTAACTTTGTCCTGACCCTTGTTCAAAATAACTCTGAATAACTCCTGAATTCTTTCTCCCACTGGACTCCTAAGGCTGTCACCACACATGCTGGCCAGTAGCACAGCTCGAGGGGAATCTAACCAGATCACAGCAAACACATCCTTCAGGTTTTGCCAAGGATGACAATTCCAACGTAAAAAAGAAAGTTACTGCGTTTGTTGGTGAGCAACAATGCAGACATTAAAGGCACAAACAGAAGTAGCAGGACTTTACCTTAGATGAGATTAAAGCTGAGAGAGAGGGAGGGGTCCAGGAGAAATCCCATTTTGGTGGTTTGACTCACTGGCTCCATGAAAGTAGCATCATATGTACGGGAAGAAAGAAGAATGTGGTTTTCATTTTGGATTTGTTGAGCTTGTGATACCTTCTGGATAGCTACAAGAAAGCACTCAACAAGGAGCTGAACCTATGGTCTAAAGGTAGGGAAGAGGTCCAAGCTGGAGAGAAACAGGACTGTCAAATCACAGAGGGCCAAACAGGTCAAGGAGAACTGCAGCGTGTGAAGAATGGGGCCCAGGTTTGAACACCTGGATGAGCAACGCTCAGGAGCAGAAGAAAAGGACAGAAGAATTGGGGATAAACCATCAGAGCGGCCAGAACAGAAGCTAAGGGCGAGAACTTCCAGGAGGCCATGGGCAGAAGCTCCAAGTACAGCAAAGACTACAACGTATTCATTGAGCCTAACTATAATTTAGATTATTGGTGAGCTTGAGAAGAAATGAATCAAGACCATGTTGAGTAGGTTAAGCTGCAAAAGAGCAGTGGAAACATTTGCCAGAAAATATAGCCTTGAACAGTCTGCTATACAACCTGCATGCATAGACTAGCGGAGAGAAATGAGTCACTTAAAGGACCTGCAGTCAGTTCAATCCTCTAGACACTCCACGTTTTATCCATGCGTCAAGTAGGGCCTTCCAAAAGCTGTCTGGGACCACACTCTTTTAGCAACTCCAGAAAAACCTTATTAAGCAAGTTCTGCTTCAGCACTAGGTAAGTGTCACCATTGCAGAATGCATGAAGTGTTTATTTCCAGACTGGCAGTGAAACACTGTCCACTCCATCATCTATGTGACCAATTAAGCCACTGTTCAGACATCTGTGCATGCAAGTTCTCATGTCTCAAAGGAATATAGCATGCTTTCTTCTAAGGGTCCATTCTGATCAGAGAACAGGTGTATCTGTGTTTTTGCCATTGCACTCACCTTGGACCACTCTAAGGTCATATTACCTGCCTATATCCACATGCCACCTTTATCTTTTTTATGTATATTGCCCTGAAGCTGAATCTTACTTAGTTTTACTTTTCCATTTTACTTTAAGGACCCTCATAAAGCTCATATAGTAAAATATAAAACAAGCTGAGGAAAAAAAAACAACTCACCAGAGATGTATTCATTTCCTGCTGTTCTTAGAAACACACAGAGGACTCTGGAAATAGAGCTGCGAGAGAAGGTGAATGGAGGGGCATCAATTTAAATTTTTTAAAATGCTTATTTAAACAATGGTTGTTGCTTTATTTAAACAATGGTTGATTCTCCGATTTAAACAATGGCTGCTTCTCTGCATTTATTTCCCTGTGAAGTTCCCTACAACTGATGTGGGCTCTGCCATTTGACTGGCTTTGGTTAAAAGGGCATAGGATACAGCAGAAACTAACACAACACTGTAAAGCAATTATACTCCGAAAAAGATATTAAAAAAAAAATAAGGACATATGATGCAAACACAGATGAAAAGCACTTTTCCACTACAGCTTGCCTTCTGGGGCTAGCCTGTTAGGGACATGTGGTTTAGCCAACAGCCAGCACAAACCACCAAAAAAGTAAATGAAGTCATCTTAAATCAAACAGCCTCAGTCAGGGCATCAGATGACTACAGCTTCATTTGTGAACCAGACAACATGAACATAGGAACTGACCAACTAAACCTAGCCCCAAAATGCTGAACCACAGACCTAGAGATTGTCACACTGAGTGAAGTAAGTCAGACAAAGACAAACATCATATGATATTGCTTATATATGGAATCTAAAAAAAATGGTACAAATGAACCTATTTACAATACAGAAATAGAGTCCCAGATGTAGAAAACAAACTTATGGTTACCGAGGGGAAAAGGACAGGGGGAGGAATAAATTGGGAGATTGGGATTGACATATACATACTACTATATATAAAAGAGATAACTAATAAGAACCTACTGACAGCACAGGGAACTCTACTCAATAATCTGTAATGACCTATATGGGAATAGAATCTAAAAAAGAGTGGACATATGTATAACTGATTCACTCTGCTGTACAGCAGAGACTAACACAACATTGTAAATTAACTATGCGTCAATAAAATTTTAAAAAGTAAAAACAAAACAAAAATTTTTAAAAACCCAAAATGCTAAACTTTGAGCAAATCTTTTTTTAATGTACTTATTTATTTATTTATTTTGGGCCGCGTTGGGTCTTTGTTGCTGCGCGCGGGCTTTCTCTAGTTGCGGTGAGCAGGGGCTACGCTTCGTTGCAGTGCGCGGGCTTCTCGTTGCGGTGACTTCTCTTTGTTGTGAGGCACGGGCTCTAGGCGCATGGGCTTCAGTAGTTGTGACACGTGGGCTCAGTAGTTGTGGCTCACAGGCTCTAGAGCGCAGGCTCAGTAGTTGTGGCGCACGGGCTTAGCTGCTCCATGGCATGTGGGATCTTCCCAGACCAGGGCTCAAATCTGTGTCGCCTGCACTGTTAGGCGGATTCTCAACCACTGTGCCACCAGGGAAGCCCCCAATGTTTTTTTATTATTTTTTATTTTTTAAGTCAGTAAATTTGGGTTGGTTCATTACTGAGCAAATGCTAAATGATATGTCTAAGTCCCCAAACTCAATGTTTTTAACAAAATTACGTGGGGAAAAAAGTCTTACATTACATGCTGAAAAACCACCAATAGAACTTCACAACACATGCAGAACTTCTGAAAGGAAAACAAATGTCACCTGGATGGACCTCAGTAAGGTTGTTGCACTAAGAGACCACGTGAATTTTAAAAAGCAATTGTGTGCAGACCAGAAAACTATGTTTTAACTTTTTTACACCGTAACATGAGCCTGTTAATTTTATGGGGGCATATGCTGTGTTTTATTTACATTTTTAAAAACTCAGTTTGGAGCCAATTAGAGTGAAGTGTGATTCACTCTAATTTTCCCATTTCAAACAGTGGAAAATAGGCTTCTGTTATTGTGCTGTGGAATTTATGATTACCAAGCACAGATTTCTGATGTTAAGTGGGAAACACTTGTATTATGAGTCCCCGGAGCTCACTTAGTCCACAGAAAGAATTAGGGAAAATAAGACAGGCATGTTTAAGTCAAGGTCTTCTAAAAATTAGTTGTTCTTAAGTTGACTGCATTTCTCAAAAATGGTGTCAAAAGTAAACGTGTTTGACTTAATGGTGGCAGAGTGGATAATATTATCCAAAAGTCAAGATGCCTGAGGTATACAGAAAATCACGTGAGCCTGGCACATCACTCATGTCCTCAAATCCTTTTTCCGCTCCCCCACCCACACCCCGCTCACTCCCCAATCTTTCTCATAAGGCAGACATAGCCTGACAAACCCTTCCTGAACTAACAGAAAGCACTGCTAGGAAGAGCGAGCATCAGCATACCTCCAGATACCAAACTTGACGGTATAACAGGCTTGAGAGAGCTCAGATAACAGAAACAGTGGGAGTAGAATGGAGGAATGGGAGTATTTAGGGAGCACCATAGACAGATTCTCTCAGCTGTGACAGGTTATCCCTCCACCCCAAACCACACCCTCGGGACCTCTCCAGTAAGTAACATTTCTTTTGGCCTCTGCCTACCCGCCTCAGCCTAGCTCAGGTCTCCTTCTGAAAGTCCATTCGGACCTTCCATTATCACCCAGTCTTTGACAACTTCGGGAGGAAGCAGTGTCACCCATATCTCGTTCACTCTGCGCAGAAGCATCAATAATTGCTTGGCCATGCAAAGCTAGAATCTCCTCCTTTCTGTGATTCTTCTGCCTCTGCTCTGAAGCGCTAATAAGCGGGTTCAGGTTTCAGGGGTTGTCTTTCGTTCACAGGGCGCCTCCCCTTCATGCTTCATAATAACCACCTTGTTCCAAAGAAAAGGGGTCAGTCATTCAGAGCCCAACGATCCCCCCTGGCACTCACGGTCCCTAGAAACTAGGTCTTGTGAAAACTGTAAACGAAACCTGGTGCTCAGCAGGCTACACAGCGCAGGAGGGGACCTGACACCTCACCTGCTGAAGACTCCGAGAGACCCCAGTAACAACTACCACACAGTAAGACTCCTCATGCACTTCACACTGATTTCCCCGGGAATCGGGGGCAACTCGCTAGTCCTTAAGGTGCTCGCGTCACAGGTGAGCAAACCGAATGTCACAGAGGTTAATGACATCGCCCGGGAGGCTTGCTTCGGCGGCACAGCTGGACAGTGCACGCAGCCCGCAGCCCACCCACGCTCGCTCGCGTGGTCTGCGGACCCGCCCCGGCCTCACAGTCACCTTGGACTCCACCCCCAGGTCGCGAAGCCTCCGGAGGCGGGCGCCCGGCTGTCCGCAGTGCACCGTCTTCTGACCAAGCAACACTCGAAGCACGGCCCGAGCCGACCCTTTCCAGCCCTGGACCAGCGGGTCCTAAGGCCACAATCGCCTCCCGGCCCCTGCCCAGGCTGCGGCTCGCGCCTGCGCCTCAGGCCGCGCCGCTCACACCCGCCGACCTTCACGCTCCCACCGAGTGGAGCAGCGTCCCCACCCCGCCCTGCGTCCCCGCGCCGCGGCCGCCTTCCACCCTTGCAGCCACCTTCAGGGTCCCAGAAGGACAGCCAGCGCGCGGGCGCAGCTGCCGTAGCGCGGTGGGGCCCCGGACGTTCCGGACGGAAGAGGGTGAGGCGGGCGGGGCCGCACACGCGCAGGAGAAACCCGTAAGACTCCATCCCAGAGGCTCCCGCGGGAACGCGTCCTTGCGTGGGGAGAGTGCGTGTCCCACACGCGTCTCCGTCCGTCGGCGCCGTCGGGGGACGTTTTGTGTATCGAGGGGTAATGGGTCTTGCTGCCCTGAGCCCCGGATGTGATGGATGCGACTGTGTCTCGACCCACGTGCAACCACGTGGAATTCTGGTTTGTTATTAAGTCCTAGTTTAAGAAACTGAAAGAGATGTTGTGAGACGAATGGGTAAATTCTTATGGGGGCCGAGAATCCGATGATACTATAAGTTAGCTTTAATGTTTTTGTTAACTATAATGGCATTGCGGTTATGGATCCCACGTCCTTTTTTTTTTTTTTTAACAGTTGCATACTACAGCATGAATCGTGAAATATCACAATGTCTGTCCTTATTAAAGTACGTAAACCAATATTGCAACTGTTGTGACTTTGTTAAATTAACAGTTTAAATGTATATCCTGTGTGCGCGATATTGTTGAACCACTGTCAACAAAGACCACGAGGAAACGTGAAATAGAAAATTTTATTACACGTAGGTCTATGCGTGCCTGTATGTGCCACAAGAGGAGTTCAAGGCAGGCGGTGTGGATGGGAAAGGGACAGGGCATGCTGCTTGGGAGGCTCTGGGACATTGCAGTGGCCGCAACGTGACAGAGCGATAGGAGTCCTGTAACTCTTTGTTCCGGCAATGCTGGCCCTTTGAGTTTATCTTGTTTTTTGTCCTTGGAGCGCCACATTTCCCCCTCTCCTTATTTATAGGGCCAATCCTTTGGCCCTGTTGGACACCCTGCTCATGTCTACCTGTCTGCCTAGCTCCTTCTCAGGCGTTCCAGAACGCTTTTTGTTAGGAGAAGAGGCAGGGACGTCGTAGGGGCCCTGGGTTCCTGATGCCTGCTCTCTGTCAGAGTATTCCTAGAGAGGGGGTGGGGGCTCCATGGGATGTGACGGAGGCTTGTTCAAGTGTTGTCTGGGTGTTGACTGGCCGGTATTCTTGTCACCTTACCATCTGGAGGTTCATTGGTTGTATTCTAGAAGAGACAAACTTAACAAGGAAGTTAAAAATGCATGGCCCGAAGATCAGTAGAAGTAGGAAGGCTGCTATAGGACCTAGAAGAGGAGTTAGCCAAGAGAACCAGGACCAGATATTAGTCTTGAGATCCCACCAGTCGAATCCCTCTGAGGCTCCCTTCATATAAAACCCTTTAGCTCTTTCGATAATATTCCGAAGTTTAGTTTGAATTTTGCCCAATTGGTTGACCAAAAAAAACAGCAATTCTCCTTTAACATTGCACAGGTCCCACCTTGTTTAACCATTGGTAAGTATAAAGCTCTCCTATTCTGTAAAACCACTCCTGCTAGAGAATTTATTTGTTCTTGTAGAGTGTTAATTTGAGCTGCTGGGTAGGCAGTCTGTTGTGTAAGTTCAAGAAAGAGCTGTCGGGCAGTGAAAATAAAGTTTAAAAGTCCAGATGAGCCTGTTTCTATCCCAACAATAATCTCTAGGACTGATATTACAGTGAGAGGTGCCCGCTTTTGTTTACGTGATTGAGAGTATAAGGGAAGTGGGGTGCTGTCATTTATAAGGGTAAGATTAGGAATAATGTATGCAAGGGTACAGGTCCCCCGTCCAGTTGGCTGGAAGGCATAAATAGGCATTGGGTCCGCAAAGGAAACAGGTGCGATTTGTAGGGGCTAGGCAGACGTCTAAGGTGATGTTGAAGTAGGGTTTTCCTAAATGGGTGCGGGAATGTTCTATGCCCTCACAGGTAGTAGCTAAAGTCATTCCAGCTAAAGGAGAGAGGCAAGCAACCTTTGAGGGATGAGAGGAAAAGTTATAAGCCCAGTTGAAAGAAGGAATAGTAAGGTTCCACCCTATGTCATAATCCTCAGGTGTCTTGAGATTTTTGCAGTCTTCTTGCTTAATATTTGAGGGTTGGAACCAAAAATTGTGGTTCTGTTAGGGACAACTTGGGGATGGGGTGGGACTTTAGCTAGAGTAGTCTTCGTGGTGGCTGTTAAGGCCATATTTACTGGTGTAAATGATAAAGTAGCTTTAATTTTGTTAAAAGGTCCCAGCCTAGCAGAGGTGTAGGACAGGCCGGGAGGACTAGGAAAGAGTGTGTGAATAAAGCATTTTCAAGAGACAGGGTGAGGGAGGTGTAAAATGGCCATGAGAGGGTTGTCCATCTATCCCTGTTGGGAGGATCGAGGAACAGCGAGTGGGACCAGAGAAGGAGGTCAGAGCTGAATAAGTAGCCCCAGTGTCAATCAGACACTGATAGGAGCCCCTGCCACATCCAGGGTTACCTGGGGCTCCTCCGGTCTTATGGGGAACGTAGGGGCCTGGAGGTTGAGCCCCAGGCACCTTCAGTCGTCCGCACCCAGGAGCCCCAGATCCGGAGCACAGTCCGCTTCTCGTTCCTGATGGCCACTTACCACTGACAGGGGAAACTGGCCTTGACTTTGGCCCAGGGGGCCGGGACCTGAAATACCCTGGGTGTTGGGTGGTCATGGTGTTGGCCTACCCGCTTGAGGATGGGAGGGACAACTCCTTTTCCAATGGCCCTTTTGGTGACAGTAAGGGCATGGGGTATGGGGTGGCAGGGTGCAGCATTTCCTGACAGTGTGCCCCTGCTGACTGCACTGGTAGCAGGTCAGCGGTGGTCTTTGAGAAGGAGAGGGGATTCCTGTCGGTCCCTGTTGTGGGGGACTGAGCAGTGGCAATGGCCATGTATTAGAGCGTGTGTCGCTTTAATTTTTCCTCCTCTCTTAGTTCTCACCTATTCCTGGAAATTTCCTCCCTGTCGCTGAAGATCTTAAAGGCCGTGTCAAGTAGGACAGAGAGTGGGGTTTGCGGGCCCTGTTCTAGTTTTCGTAATTTTTGTCTGATTGTCAGGGGATGCTTGGCTTTTAAAATGAACTGCAAGTGTGGCCTGACTTTCAATGATCCAAAGAGGATCATTCCCAGGCTTTAAGGTCTTGTCATTTGCTCGCTAGGTTTTGGATTTGCTTGGGACCCGACACCCCTTCCTTCTTTCTAATCTGTGGATATGTTACCTAACGTGGTAGGTGGGACTTTGCATATGTGATAGGGTAAGGATCCTGAGAAGGGGAGGGATTCCAGGGTTACCTGGGTGAGCTCGATGTTATCACAGGACCTTATAAGTGAGAAGCAGGAGGGTCAGTGAGAGCTGGAAGATGCTGCACTGCTGGCTGTGAAAACTTACTCACTTTACTAAGGAACATGGGGCTTATGTGCTGCACAGTGTTCCAAAGCTCTGCATCTTACCCGTTCAGCCCTCACACTCTGTGCTGTGGAGAGGGGCTGCTGACATGCCCATTTTACTGACGGGGAAGTCAAAGCAGGAAGTCTGGACATACAGTGGGTTTCCTGGTGTGTGCCCTCTGGGTGGGAACAGGGTTCTTGTCCCAAATTATTCTTCTGTTTCACAACATGGAGGTTTAGTTCACGGAGCTGATTAATGATTTCCTCGTTTCTGCCTCATTCTGCACAAGGGTCACCATATCCTTATGAGTTCCGCTTCCAGGCACAAAGACTTAAGAGATAATAAGAGATCTCTATGCTGACTTTTCAGACATATTTTAATCTTAAAATATAGCACAGGATAATGCTATTAGTGAGCCCAAAGGAATACTTCACATCCTAGGGAAAGATGTCAGGGGATACATTTAGGATATGGCTAACAAATCCTCCGAAGGTATATTATTTTTATTTTTTCCAAACAGCAAAATAGTGTCTGTGCTCCTTTTTGTGAATCCTTCACAGGAGATGCTGACTCTGGTGACTGGGTAGCTCTACTTTTGCCGAAGAGTTTAGTTTAACCTACACTGATATGTTCTTACTTATCATGGTTTCTAGGAACTCCAACACAAACTAAGTCATAGTTTGCTTTAATTACTTTAATTAGTTTGACACAATCTTTTATGGACTTTGTTTCAAATTCTATCTGAAGAATGTGCTTGGCCTGGAAAGCAGCCTCTCTGGCCCAGGTGGTTCCCTGTGGAGCCCTGGCTAGCCTTGCTGAGGGGCACAGGGAAGCGGGAGGCCTCCAGGCCAGCGTCAAGGGACCCGCGGGCTTCAGAGAACGTGTGCCTCACACTTGTGAGCGGGGAATGACACAGAGTCTGTAATGGGGGGGGACCTTGGCAAACCCAACTGCGATGGGGCTGAGGTCGATATCCATGGGGTCCACTGGCGACTTCAAGTTAAAGTGCTGCAGGATGGAGGCCAAGAACAGGAACAGTTCCATGCGAGCCAGGCCTTCTCCAACACACACCCGCTTTCCTGGAGGTGACAGCAACACTAAGACACCGCCCTGGGCGACACAGCAAGGGCAGAGCTGGGTGGGAGGAGGCTGTGCGTCAACGGCCACCCTAAGCAGATTGACCCCCGTCTGTCTGTTGAAAGGGAGCCCAGAGTGGATTTCAGTGTAAGAGTATCAGCGACGGGTGTGCTCAGGGACCAGCCTTCACACAGCCTCAACCACCAGGACTCAGCTGCATGAACCTGTGTTAGGTTGGGAGAATGGGCCCTGCCCAGCGCTCAGCCTGATGTCCTACAGGAAAGAAGAGCGGCCCCAGGTGGAAGCCAAAGCTCTCGTGCGGCTGTTAAAGTTATCGAGTTGGTTTCAGATCTTCCATCACACCCACGCCAAGGGCAGGCCCTGGAAAGGCAGCCAAGGGCTGGAAAGGTTAGTTGGTCCTACGATGAGTCCAGGTAACCAAACGTTAAAATTTGCTTAGTAACCCTTGTTTAAAATTATGGAGAGTCAGTAATATAGTTTTGAAAGATTTTCACTAAGTTCTAGTAAATGAAGAGTTTTAGCACTGAATGAAGTGAAGTATCTAAGGAAAGAAGAACTCATCTCAACTCATTCCCAGGACTTCTGGTGAAAAGATGTCATTTAACCTCTCTGAACAGGGAAGAACACATTTGGGTCATGTTGGGGACGGAAATCAGGGGCACGATGTTGGTCACACCTGGAACAGAGAGCAGGACTTAGGGACAATCCCCGGGAAGGGGCTACACGTGACCTCTTCTTACCTGCGGAAAATGGCTTGAAATGGTCACTGTACTTGAACTTTTCATTTTCATTCAGAAAGTGCTCTGGCTTAAACTTCTCTGGTTCGGGGAATTCTTGGCTGTCATACAAGAGGGAGTCCAGTGTCGGAATTATGACTGTGCCCTGGAAGGAACAGAGGCTGCCTTGGTCAGTCAAGTTAACACAACACAGGCTTTCACCTGGGAGCCAGCGGTTGAATTTTACGTTAGACAAGATGGTATGTTCCCAACCGGGGAAGGAGTTCGCCTGAGGGCAGACAGAGAGCAGGTGGGGGTCACGACCAAATGGCAATGAGAGCTCTCATCTTTTCAGGGAAGTAGCTCCTCTGACCTACTCATCCAGGGCTGGGTGCTACTGTTGTTGTCTCTTTCTGCTGCTGGAACACACCTCAACCCCAGGCACCGTCTGAGGAGCCCCTTCCCAGACTGCCTCCATTCCTGTGGCCACCAGGTCCCCACAGGCCTGCTGGGGCAGCAGCACTTTGCAGGGTAGTGGTGCTGGCCCGGCCCCCAGTGTTCAGCCGCCTCTGCCTAGAGCAGGTGTCCTCGGTCCCCGTCCTGTTCCCTGGCAGGCGGCTGATCAGCAGGGTGGTGCTCGGGGGTGCGCTGCAGGCTCACATCTGACCTTGGGGATGACGTATCCTCTGAACACTGTGTCCCGGGTTGCTTCGTGGAACAGGTTGGAGGGAACGAGGTCGATGAATCGCTGAATCTCATGCACCACGGCATCCAGGTAGGGCATATCCAGCCTGTCCTTGATGGCAGGGATTCGGCTTGGCCCAATCACCCTGTCAATTTCCTCATGAAGTTTCTCTGCGAAGACATGCATGGAATAAATGCACGACTCCAGGCTGGCTCAGCGATCATGCTCCCGTCCATATACCCAGTAGATGCTCATGGAGCTTTGGATTCTTGGGTAGTTCATCCGCGTGCGTCAGCAAGAACCAGGCTCAGTGAGGCTAGGAACCGTCTACAGCATTTATGTAGTTACGTATTCATGGCCTCCACTCCCTGAGCTGGTCATGGCTAGCCCCGTTCTGGTCGTCATGCCAGGAGCAGAGAATAAGAAAGGGTCTTGGGGATCTCTAGTTGGAGGGAAACTGTGTTTATGGTTACCCCAGGCTGGTTTGTTGCAGGCTTGTAAGGAGTGTGGAGGCGAATGGAGGATGGAAACTGACATGCTCCGTGTGTTTCTGAGCAGCCTCTGGCAGGCCAGCCTCCGCTTGGCCTCTGTGGGTTTGAGGTTGCCTGTGGGCCTTGTAATCTGTTGAGTGAACTGCAGAGCTCCCGCAGTATGGCAACCGAGTAACAATTTTAAACACGTGTAACAAGAGGGACAGTATGCTGATATTTACTAGGTGGTAAATATAAGAAGTGGTGCACAGAGATCTCACGTGGCAGTCCAGGGATATGTGGAGTTAGGGGTGGGTGGAAGGCAGGGAGGCGAGGAGGGGCCTGGGCTGGCTCTGCACCCTGCTTTCTTTCCAAGAGCTCTGAGCCAGTACTGAAAACTGTCAACACGTGTTAAGTTTGGCAGTGGATGTGTGGGCGTCAGTCATATTTCCTTTCTGTCTTTTTCTCTGTATTGGAAATTCCTCATAATCCATAATTAAAACAGTCTTGGATTCCGTGGCTCCCCTATAGTACAGAGTGGTCAGAAGCCCCCTCAGAGCTGCCACAGACCCGTGGAGCCTTTGCGCCCTAGACTTCCGGCTCTTTCGCATCACCTTTCTGTCAGGTAGAAAAGCAAAGGCTTTGGAGTCGGACCAGGTCTGACCCTGGACAGGTCACATATACACATTCCTAGGGGAAATAACCTCACGCCCTTTCCATCAGCCCTCAAGAATACAGTGTGTTAAAGGGCTGATTCCCATACCTGGCACACAGCCGCAGCCAGCATGGCTCGGGTGGTGAGGGGCTCCTTGCAGTGGGGACCCCCCCTCCCCAGCTCTGTGCCCAGGCCTGAGCACTGCCGGGGAGGGCACCCTGGCCCCAGGCGATGGCTCCTTTACCTCCTCTTTCCTTGGAGGTGGCGCTGATTGGCCTGTTGATACGTGGCGTTGCTCACATCGCCTCCACTGGCCCATGCGGGTGGTTCTAGTGCCTCATGCTCTGTGCATGCGGCCCCCAAAGCCATGCCTGATCCACCCTGGGTCCCACCCGGCCCAGTGCTGGGGAGGAGCCCTGGGAGGGAAGGCCGGGTCCAGGGCAGCAGGCAGACTTGCAGTGCTTTTCCTGGGGTTCCTCCTCTGATCCCCACTCTTCCAATCGGGTGAGACACGCCAGGAGGCCTTGCCCCTGCCCCCTCCTGCCTCTCAGCTCTGCCTGGAAGGCTGGGGCTGACTCACGGGCGGTGTGCCCATTTTTTCTCTGTCATAAATAGATCATGGCCTGGAGTGGATGCAGCCGGCCTGGCGTTTCTCCACTGGGCTTTCTTCCTGCAATCTGGGGTTTGCCAGTGGGTGTGGGAGAGCTGAGTGCCGGGGCCTGTCGTGTACGGGAACACTGCCCCTAAAGCATTCGTCCAGCAACCCCAGCGTCACTGCTGCAGGGTTAACAAGCAGTCCCCGTTTGGCCGACGGGCAGCTGAAGCCTAAATGCTCCAGGCTGACCGTGCAGGTGTGACGGCCACATGGTCCGGTGTCCTTGCCTGTTACTTGTCCTACCTTCGACCTCCGGGTATTTCATGAGAATCAGGAGCCCGTATCTCAGGGTGGTGCTGGTGGTCTCTGTCCCCGCAAAGAGCAGGTCAGCCACGGTCACAGCAATGTTGTCCAAAGTGTACACAGGGTTTGTACTGTGTTTTTCCTGCGATGTGAGAGATAGGGCCTCAATACAGGGAGGTGTTCAGGTGGATGAGAAAGAGACCGTGTCCCTCAGCAGAAGAGCCCCTGGCCGCCCTGCCAGCTCCACAGGGGGCCCATCCTGCACAGACACCATCGTCTCCATTGCAAGGCTAGGGAACAGAGGCTCCCAGAAAACCGACCACGGGTGGGACTGTGCCCTCACCTGGCTGCGCGGTCCGCGCTCCTTCTACAGCACCGAGGGCCCTCCTGGGGGTGGGGCTCTCCCTGGCCCTGCGCCACGACCTCCAGCAGCTCAGGGCTGAGCTGTGGGGCTTCTGCAGGGCTGCCCTCGGCCTCATTCCACCCCACGGCCGCTGCCTTAGGTCCCAGGAGGCAGGGAAGTCACAGGGGAGCTGGGCATAGGGTGGGAGGTGGGAGGGGTGGGAGGAGAGACTCTCAGACTCCAAGGGCACCGGGAAGCCAGGTGTGGAGCTCACGTGTGGCTCTGGAGCCACGTGTGATGCCGAGGAAAGAAGAGAAGCTTGTCTGATCTGGGTGGGCGACCCGGGGGGTGCCAGAGAGGTGGTGCCGGGAGGGCCCGGGCCCCCTTGAGTCCGTGCACGACGTGGGGGTTACGTGCTGACGAGGAGCACCGAGGGCCTCTCCCCAGGTGACATGTGGTCATTAGTCAGTTGATCAGAAGTGGTTAAGAGGCTGGGCTGGAGGGAGCCAACGTGAGGGGCCCACTCACCCGGTCCCACAGCCCCCTGATGGCTTCCCCAAGAAAGGCCATCCTGTTGGCCGGCACAGTAGACAGTACAGTGGAGCCTAGGGCGGCCAGGAAGGCTGGCCGTGTGTCGAGGTGTGGTGGTCACGCTCAAGCCAGTGTACTTGTATAAAAGTAAGAGCATCAGAATGTACACGATGTGGGCGGCGTGGACACTGCAGTGCCGGTCATAATACAAATCTGAAAGATGCGCCCTGCCCCCGCAGACCCTCTCACAACGGCCGAGTGCCCGGCTCCGCCTGGTCTGGACGCTGAGAGCTGTGAGGGTACCTTCTCCATTTCCAACAGCATGGTGTCAGTGAAGTCTCGGGGGCAGCTGGCCTCCAGCGACCTCTGGTGGTCCTTCACTCCTTCTAGAGCGTACTCTTTTATTTCAGACACATTTTTCATTAGTTTTCTATGGCTTCCAGGCAGGTAACGTATACAGCCTGAGAAATTATTATAAAGCTAGAGAGAGAGGGAGGGAGGGAGAGAATTTTCTTACTATATATATTTTTTCCAGATGCAATAGCATTTGGCGTACCAGGCTGACAACCTTCTCCAAACCTGAACTGATGGCTGTCACTATTGTATTGTTTAGAATATTTGGGCTGAAAGTATCTTTCTGGGCACCACTCTACGAGGTCGTGTGAGTTCCGTGGTGGGAATGCGAGCACATAGGCAGAGGTACCGTGTGCCTGGTGAGGACTGATTTTAAAGAGTGAAATGGTAAGTGTCCTGAGGTTAGCAAGGGGGAAAGGCGGGCCCCGTGGAAGTGTCCCGAAGGAGCGCTCAGGCTCTCTAGTCTTGTGTGCCTGTCTGTCCGCACACACAAGTACCCCTTCTTATCCTTTCCCTGCTGTAAGCCCTCGACTGAAGCCGGGCGCAGACCAGGCGAGAGGGCGGGAAGTGCTTCACCTGGATCCAGGGTGTGCTGAGCAGGTAGAAGTTCTCATTGAACAGACTCAGCATCCTCAGGGCCGTCCTGTCGTCGTAGTCAGCGCGTCTGTGGAAGAGGATGTCGGAGATGACGTTGTAGGGCGCGAAGCCGATGACAAAGGTGGGGTCGAAGGGCTGGCCTGGAAAACAGGGGAGCCATCAGGGCGCTTCGCTCGTGGGTGTGGCAGGAGGGCCGTTTCCAGTGCTTGTGAAGAGACACCCTAGGACTATGAGAATTCTCGGGAGGTGGTGACTGGGAACCACTCGGGTTTTCTTCACTTGTCAGTTATTCAGGACACACCAACTGCACCCTTGATGACCACGCCCGCTCCCTGGGTTAGAGGGGAAACCAGCTTGTGAAGTGGCGTCTGGGGGCCAACATGGGAAGCTGCCTCGGTCGTCAGGGGTCGTGGGGCCCAGGCCAGGCTGTACGCACCATGGGTCTTCCGGAGCGCCCCCAGCAGGAGCTGGGCCTCCCTCTGGATCCGCTGCTCATTGCTCTGTTTCCCCATCCCGAAGTCACGGAGGGTGGTCAGGGAGAACCGCCGGGTGTCCTGCCAGGTCGGTCCATTATTGAAAATAATCCCTAAGGAAGAGGGAGCAGCAGGCTGTCACTGCAAACTGTCCTCTCAGGAGAAAGGGGCAGGAGTGATGGGCGCCCTGCGCTGCGCTCTGCGCGGGAGGGACCAGGGGCCGCACTGACCCGCACAGTGACAGATGCTTGGGTTTGGAGAGAAGCCGTTGGGGCCGGCTGGCTTTCTCCGTTGCCCCTGTAAGCTCTGCAACCACCAGCCTGCTTGCTTTCCCCACTCTGCCTTGTGTCCTCCCCACAGGAGGGAAACCACACCTGACCACTGAGAAAAACCTCTGCCTCTTTCCTGTTTACTGACTAATTTCCTTGAAGCCATCCTGTTTCCAATGATTTTTTTACCCTCACACTATAGACACCTCAGCTCATACTCTGTGGCTTCACAGCAAGTCCTTACTAAAATCTGAGGTCACAGGGCCCCCGGACCACGGAGACCTCCGGATCCGGGAAGATCTTGATCTGGTTCCCTCCTGCACGTGGAGGCCTGAGGAAAGCCATGGCCCCGGACATTCCAGAAGGAAGTCTGGCCGGACCTGAGAGGTATAGCGGAGGAGGGCTTCATTCTACCCCAAAGGGACACCTGGACGGTCTGCAGGGGAAGCACAGGCAGGGGTGGGAGGATAGGGATGTGACCCAAGGAGGCTGCCATGGAGTCAAGCCCGGGGATGGACAGCATGACTACTGATGGGTGTGTGGGCACCAAGGAGACCCATTTACAGGTGCCGTTCACCAGGTTAAAAGCACAGGTGACACTGAGTTCAGGGTCCTGTGTTCAGGTATCCTGGTGCCGATTCCTGTGGGACATTGCATAACGGGCCAAGTGGTTGCTGGGTACGTGGCACAGCAGCCCAAGAGGGAACCTAGGGGAGGGATGCTCCAAATTCGCGGGTGTCTATGCCATCAGCCCGGCCAGGCCTCGGGCAGCTCCAGCCTTCCAAGTTACTGACCCAGGACACAGGGCAGACAAGCAAGCGGTGGCAGGGACCAGGGAGCGTGTGCTGAGGAGGCCAGAGGACAGAGCAGAGGCTGTGCCCCTAGTCCTGAGGACCAGAGAAGCCAGAAGGAAGGCAGGAGGAGAGGCGCTGGGGGACCACCCTGAACGGCATGTGATAAGGAGAAGAGGTGGTTAACGAGGGAGGGGCAGAGAAGCAGTTAATTTTAAAATGTTCTGGCAAGAACTGTGTAGAAAGAAAAGGTGGAAGATACAGAAAAATGTGAGAAGAGACAGAGGGAGACAGAGATACAGAGATAGAAAGACAGAGACAGAGATGGAGAGCGAAAGAGACAGAGTCAGAGAGACACAGAGATGGAGAGAGGAAGAGACAGAACCCAGAGGCGCACCATCATTTGGGATCCAAACAGGCTGAAATGGGCAACAAATCTCCTCTCCCAGAGCTTTGTGAAGATTGACTGAAAGGATGGGTGCGGCCCCCTCGGCACTTTAATACGCAGCCGCTGCTCCACACTATTGGTAATCACCAATGCTCACGTCATTATTCCTGGGGACCAAATGCAGCCCTGGTCCAGGGCCTGGCTGAGGCTCAGGGTCAGCCCTGGGCCGTGTGGGACATACAAAAACAGCACTTTGGAGCCCTCAGGCAGGAGGCAGGCAAGCCCCTTGTGTCCCACCTGCAGGATGTGGATGCTGGCCCCTGCCTTACTGCTCTCAGGGGCCCATGACTTGGACCAGGGCTGGCAGATAAAGGGTCCCCAGAGCCAGGATGGAGCTCTTTGGCCCCAGAACTCCTGCTCTCCTGGGGCTCTCCTCCAGTAAGTCTCCTCTTGTGTTAATGACAAAGATTAGGGTGGTTAATTTTGCTTTGAGCCGCCCCCAATAACAAACCCACCCACAATATCTAAGAGGGACAATCAACCGCCATTGGTTGTGGCAGGATATAACCTCGGAAATGCAGACTGGAAAAATAAGGCAAGGAGCCCGTATACAACTGTAAGCACATCAGTTTGAAAATTCTACCTAAAATGAATAAAAGTTTTCTAGAGGCTCATCACCAAAGTTGACTCAGGAAGCGCTAGAGGCTTCCAAGTTTTGCTGGGTTGGTGGGACACTGTTTCCTTCTCATCTGCTTTGGATCTCAAACACCAGGGAGCAAATGACAAAGGCCAAGCAGGTGAGGCTGGAGGACAGGAGGTGGGGCAGGGAGCTTTCAGAGCTCAGAGGTGGGGGAGGGGCGCCCCCGCCCAGGCTCCAGGACCTCCTGGGAGACGCGGAAGATGGAGTCTGAAGTCAGGAGTCTGGAAAACACTCAGATAAAGACCAGTTAGACCCCACCCCACCCCTGCCCCGCCAAGGCCTCCTCCGCCTGCCGGAGGGGAACTCAGGGGCTCTGGAGACACCGGAGGGGGGAGGGGCAGAGGAAAGAGGTGAGCCTGGGGAGACGGGGTCACTGGGAAGTCTCAACACCCCCTTCCTGGTCTAAGAACAGCCCCAGGTAGGACATCGGGAGGCCCCCTCGATGGAGAAGCGGGATGCCCATCGTAGGTGAGGGGCCCTCGGTGGATGGAGCCCCAACACCCACGAGTAGTTGAAACTGTGACTGGAAAGAGCTCCCAGGGGAGACTGAGGGCCCAGGGAGGCGGGAAGGTCTGCGGGGGGAGGCCTGGCCCAGCCGTCAGAAGCAGCTCCCTGGGTCCTATTTCTCTATGAACACGTCTGTCCTGCTGGCCGGAGAGTGGGTGCTCCAGGTCTTGTCCACTCTGGGTCCATCAGAAGGTGCAGAGCAATGACTGAGTGAGTGAATGCACCAACCTTCACCCGAGTTGTCTGCGGATCGCTTCACCTTTCTGTCTTTAGCATGTTGTTACTGTTATCTCAGTGCCTCCCCCCAGCATCTTCCCCCACCCCACAAGCACCGCCCCCCCCCCAAGTAGGACGCACCTTTGTCCTGGTGCACCCGGAACGCGGGGATTTCTCCTCTGCCAGAAAACTCATTCCTGTAGTCGAGCAGGACCTCCTTCACGGCCTTGTAGCCGTGCAGGACCACGAAGCGCCGTGAGCCCAGGTACAGGGTGAACACCGGGCCGAAACGCTCTGCCAGCTGCGGAGGCCACCAGGCCGGGGAGTGAAGCCACCGCGGACTTGGGGAACATGCCTCGCTTTAACGTGCCCCCCAAGGTCGCTGTTGTTGACCAGGAGAACCCAGAGTGATCTGGGGAAGACCTCCCTAGAGGCTTCTTCTGCCGGGAACACCTCCAGAGCACGGCGCACCTGGGTGTGCCTAGCTGCCCTCCCTCCGGGGAACAAGTAACTGGGAAGGCCGATTCCTCTTGTTCCCCCTGAGGCCCCTTTGCCCATATCCGCCCCACCCCCCACCCCCACCCCCACCCCTGTCTGCTGTCCCCAGTCAAGGTCCCGGACCCCAGGACGCTGCTGGAGGCCCCGGAGCCATACTGTTCGGAGGCCCAAGAGCACGTCTTCCTCTGCCGGAAGCTCGTCAACGCCTTTCAGAGCGGCTCCGTGCCCTGTGGCGTTCTTCTGCTCACTCATTTAATAGACTCATGGACGCGTTTTGTTTTTAGATTTGTTAGCGCGTTCACTGTTCACAACAATCGTAGTGGGTGGGTGGGGAGTCAGACACTTCACTTTTCCCCCTGTTCTTTGGCGGCCACGGAGTGCTGCAGGTTGACACGCAGCTAGTGTGCGTCTAGTCTCAACGCGTGTCCCTCCTTGCATCCCAGTGGCAAAGAGCAGCAGCCCCGGCCACACTGCCCTGGCCAAGCCACCCAACGACAGCACGGCAGTTAACGCTTCGCTCGAGCAGGGGCCTTCGGGGCCAGCCATGGCCAAGGCCCACTGAGCTCCATACCCGAGCTGTAACACTAGCTAAATATTTTGAATATCACTCTTGGGTGCTACTGGTAATTCAGCGAATTCATAACAAGCTGGTATCGAATTACAATTTGTCTGAGAGTGAATTGAATGCACACATATTATATCTAATTCCTGAATGCTCCTCCCTCAAATCAACAATATTTCTCTTACCCTGGTGAAGGACTTGGGAATATCCTTAAATTCCAACTGGAAAATGTTCCCAACGATGGGCAGTGGGAAAGGGCCAGGGGGCAGTTGCCAGCTGCTGTAGATGTGTTTCCAGATGGAGACGAGCAGCAGGGTGGCCATCCACACCAGCAGGGCGACCACGATGCCCAGGGCGGCCATGGTGCCTTCCGGGGATCTGCCGACTCATGCGGACACTCCTGGGGAGAGGCACAGCTTTTATAGCGCATCCTTGAGAAGGAGGGTGACCAGCCAACCAATGTCACCTTCCTTTTCCTCTGGCCCAAGATATTAGTTTATTATTAGCTGCTGTTGGCCACCATTTCAAAGGCCGATCCCTTCAGTGTTTGCCGCTTAGAACTCCATCCAGGCACCCACCTGGCCACGCCTGGGCTCTGCCAGCACTGGCTACTGACACCTGCACCAATGTCAGTAAACTCGGCATCCAGGGGAGCTCCACCAACCCACACCTCAGAACACGGGGTGATGGCCTGTCCTCCCTTTGACACTGATTGGACAAGAAGGAGTACGGTCCTGTTTACATGGGTTTGTTTGGGGTAGGATTTACGTAAGGCAACATCAATTATGTGCCGACAGTCTCCATGGCAGAGTGCCTGATCTCCTGGTGCAGGTCTCACCTCTGAGCAGGTTTGTCTGAGCAGCCCCAGTGGCACTGAATCACCAACAGCCAAATTCATAAGCCAGAGAAGGAAAATGCAGCATCTGACATTTATTCCACTTTGTCAGATCAACTGGCAAATTCAGTAGAAGAGAAAAAAAGAAAGAAAAAGAAAAGAGTTGACCAATTTTGAAAAACTTAACTACATTTTTAATGTAGAAAATTAGGGGATAATCACTGTTTAGAATCATTTCTTCAAATTAAAAAAAAATGCGTTAGGATTTTTATTGTGTTTAAATCAATGAACTATTTTGGTAGACTTTATGTTTTAACATATCTTATCTTTGTGCCCAAAAATCACCTTCTGTATATTTATTTATGTAAAACCGAGGCTGCATTCCACATACTGAATTTTAACCCACTTTCCCTCCCAGTTTGCTAGCAATGTGATTTTTCTGCGTCTAGACCTGCAGCCATGTCACTGGTGTTGGACTTGTTAACTTATTGTGCCATGTAGGGGCGTTGGCCTTGGCAGGAGTCTCGGGCCTGTTTTGTGCCCGTGAGCTGCTGGGCGGCAGGCCCTGCCACCTTGCGTGGGCTCTGCTTTTTCCTCCCAGGGGCTGGTGTGGGGCTGCAAGGCGCATTCCGCAGGATGGAGACTGAGCAACCTTGACCCCCCTCTGCCCTCTTCCACCCTGCCAGGCCTGCCAGACAGACATCCGGGTCCACGCGGCATTTTTCTTCTTGGTTTGTCCCTCTTGCTGGTGCTGAGGGTTGGGCAGGGTCAGCCTTCCCTGGGGCTCCAGTTCAAGCCCTGACTGGTGGTCGCGAGGACAGCAGACGTTTGAGGCAGAGAAGGCCCTCTGGCCCCCGTTGGCCGAGAAAAACTACACCTGGCAGCTTATCTGAGCGTGTGCATCCTGCAAAGGGGCCCAAGGGCAGGCGCAGGTGAACCTAGACCTCACAGGGGTGCAGCCTGGGTGGTCTGGGGCCAGGCCCTACTATTCTAGGTCCTCTGTGGAAATGCCGTTGGAGGGCCAAACAACAACAACAACTTCTACATGCAGGCACAGATGTCTTTTGAGAGTAAGGACACTGTTGGGCCCTTCTTTGCAGAAGCAAAAGACCTTTTTGTTTGTCTTGGATCTTATTCAGTTGCCTGCACCTTCTCGGACAATGTTGACTAATTGGGATGACAGAGGTGGCCTTGCCTTGTGCCTGACGGGAATGGGTACTTCTCCATCAAGTCTATTGTTGTTTGGTTGTAGCAAAGAGACAATCACATTGGGATGATTTTCTTCTTTCTCTAGTTAGCAAGGAGTGTTTAGCAGGGATGAGTGCTGAGGTAATGAAATATCTTTTTAATTGAGACAATCCTAGGACTTTTCTCCTTAAACCTGCTGGTATGATGCTGGATGAAAACATTGTTTCGTATAAAAGCAGTCTTATAGTTCCGCTTCACAGCCAAGATTTTCATGGAACGATACTCTTTACATGCTCGCGGGTTTAACTTGTTTATAGTGTTTTTAGTAGTTGTGCATCTATAGCCATAGACAAAATTGGGCTTCAGTTTCTTATGTTTTATTATATCTGCTGTAAGAATTGTGCTAACTCTAGAAACAATTACAATTCTCTCCATCTTTTTCTATTGTCTGGGATACTTTAAATTGTTAGGGAATTATCTGGACTTTGAAATTTTGATAGAATTTACTAGTAAAACAATATGGAAAGGCCTTATTGAAGTTAAACAATTGTTTATAAAGATTACAAATATCATCTCAATTAGGAAATTAAGACATGCTCCTTGTAACAAATCAAACAATGCAGAACTGGATAAAGCAAGACGTGAGCGTACAGACTCTCCCTACCGCGGTAGTTCTCCTATTCTCAGTCCCATTAAGAAAGAAAAACTGCTGCCGACTTTTGTATTATTTCTCATCTTTCTTTTATGCCTACTAAAAGATTTCTTTTGCACTTACTTTGATTCTGTGTATCAGACCTGTGCCTACATTTAAAAGGCACATGTAAACACGTATCTTGGTTAAAGTGTACTTAAAATAACTTCCTGTGCCCTGGCATGGCCTGGGGGGAGCCACACCTTCAACACTGGCAGAATCAGTGGCAGCAACTTGAAATAAAGTCCTGGAAGAATAGCAGATATCTTTTAAAAAGCTACCCTGCAATACTTTGAATGGCATAGAAGGAATATTGTGTAGGGAAACCATGGACTTTGACAACTCAGAGGAAACATGTTTCAGAGAAGTTGCATCCAAATGGTTTATTCTGGGTACAAGTCCCCGTTGGGTATAGAATTTGCAAGTATTTTCTCCCGTCCTGTGGGTTGTCTTTTTACTTCCTTGCTGATGTCCTCGGTAGCACAAAAGGTTTACATCTTGATGAAGTCAAGTTGATCTATTTTTTCTTTTGTCACTTGTGCTTTGGTTCGTATCTAAGAAATCATTGCCTAATCTAAGTTCATGAAGATTTATTCTGAGGTTTTCTTCTACGTGTACCATCCATTTTGAGCTGTTTTGTATATGGTATGAGATAGGGTCCAACTTAGTCCTTTGCATATGGGCAGCCTTTGTCCCAACACCATTTGTTGAAAAGAGCAAACTTCAGGAATGGGGAAATCCCCAAGAGTGCCAACTGTCTTGGTACTTTTGTCAAAAGTCAGTTGACCACAGATATGAGGGTTTACTTCCAGACTCTCAATTCTATTCCGTTATTCTGTATGTCTATCCTTATGCCAGTTCCACAGTGTCTTGATAACTGTAGCTTTGTGTTAAGCTTTTAAGTTAGGAAGTGAGTTCTTTAAGTTAGTTCTTCTTTTTAAAGATTTTTAAAGAAGGTATTCTGAACTTCTTGCATTTCCATATGAATTTTAGGATTAGTTTGTCAATTTCTACAAAACAGATAAGTGGGATTTTGAAAGGGATTGAAATAAATCTGTACATCACTTTGAGAGAAGAGCTGTCTGTATTAGTTTGCTGGGGCTGCCATAACAAAGTACCGTAGACTGGGTGGCATAAGCAATAGAAATTTCTTCTCACGGTTCTGGAAGATACGTCCAAGATCAGGTGTTGGCAGGTTTGCTTTCTTCTGAGGGCTCTCTCCTTGGCATGCAGGCAGCACCCCTCTTGCTACCTCTTCACATGGCCTCTCCTCTGTGCGCAGGTCCCCCCGTCTCTGTGGATCCTAATCTCCTCTTCTTATAAGGACACAGACCAGATTGCATTAGGACCCACCCTAATGCCTAATTTCAACTTACTCACCCCTTTAAAAGCCCTGTCTCCAAATACAGTCACGTTCTGAGGTGCTGGGGGTTAGCAGTCCAACATATGGATTTGGCGGAGGGGAGGGACACACAATTCAGCCCATAGCACCACCTTAACAATGGTACAATATTAAGTCTTCTGATCCACAGAGGGGGAAAGTCTTTCCATGTATTTAGATTTAATTTACTTCAGTGAGGTTTTATAGTTTTCAGTGTTCAAGTTTTATACTTCTTTTGGTAATTTCTTCCTATTTTGTTTTTTGATGCTATTGTAAATGGAGCTTTTTCTTAACTTCACTTATGCATAGTTCATTGGTAGTGTCTAGAAATACAGCTGAATTTTGTATACTGACCTTGCATTCTGCAACCTTGCTGAACTCATACAGTTCTAATCGTTTTTATACATTCCTTAGGACTTCCTATATACAGGATCACATTATCTACGAACAGACACAGTTTTACTTTTTTGTTTCCAGTTTGAACATCTTTCATTTCTTTCTCTTGCGTGATTGCTCGGGCACCTCCAGGGCTCTGTTGAGTAGAAGTGGTGAGAGCGGGCATTCTTGTCTGTTCCTGGTCTTAGGGAGAAAGCAATCTTTCACCATTGAGTATAATGTTACCTGTGAGTTTTTAGTAGATGCCTTTTATCTGCTTGAGGAAGTTCCCACATATTCTTAGCTTGTGTAGTGTTTTTGTGATGAAAAGGTGTTGAATTTTGTCAAAAGTATTTCTGCATCCATTGAGATGATCATGCAGCTTTTGTCTTTCGCTGTGTGAGTATTGTGCATTACATTGATTTTTATATGTTAAATCAACCTAGCATTGCTGAGATAAATCCTACTTGGTCGTGCCATGTAATTTGTTCTATGTGTTGCTGGATTTGGTTAGCTAGTATTTTGCTGAGAACTTTTGAGTGTGTAGTCATAAGAGACATTGTATTTTTTTCTTATGATATCTGTGTCTGGTTCTGGTAACTGGGTAATACAACTCTCTTAAAATGAGCTGGGAAGTGTGTGTGAACAATTGGTATTAATTTTCCTTTAAACATTTAGTGGAATTCACCATGAAGTCATGTGAGCCTGGAATCTTCCTTGCTGGAAGCTTTTTGATTACTTATTCAATCTCTTAACATTATAGGTACATTCAGATTTTCTCTTTCTTCTTAAGTCTGTTTTGGCAGTTGGTCTAGAAATGTGCTGGTTTTCTAGGAATTGGTCCATTTCTTCTAGGTTATCTATTTTGCTGGCACACAGGTGCTTGTAGCGTCCCGTATAGTATCCCGTAGAATCATGTTTTTATTTCTGTAAGGTCACTTGTGATGCTCTCACTCTCATTCCTGATTTCAAGGATTTGAATCATCCCTCTTTTTTTCATGATCATTCTAGCCATATATGTTAAAATAATATTTTCAAATCATCAATTTTGATTTAAATTTTTTCTCTATTGTTTTTGTATTCCTATTCAATTGATTTCTACTCTAGAATTTAGTACATCTTCCCTTCTGCTTGCTTTGGGTTTAACTTGCTCTTCTGCTTCTACTTAATTAAGATGGAAAGTTAAGTTATTGATTTGAGATCTTTCTTCTTATTTAATGTAGGTGTTTACAGGTATAAATGGTATATGCATTACAGGTATAAGTTTTCCTCTAAGCGGTGCTTTAGCTGCATCTCCTATGTTTTCATATGTTGTGTTTTCAGTCTCATTCACCAAAAAATATTTTCTAACTTGCTTAGTGATTTCTTCTTTCACCCACTTGTTATTTAGAAGTGTATTGTCTACTTCTCACATATTTTTTACTTTTCAAAATTTCCTTGTTATTGATATTTCATTTTATTCTCTTGTGGTCAGTGAATATACCTTGTATGAACTCAATGTCTTTACATTTATTGAGATCCTAAGTTACAGCCTAATCCACAGGCTGTCCTGGAGAATGTTCCATGTGTCCTCGAGAAGAATGTATATGTCACTGCTGATGGGTGAAGTGTGTTATAGATCAGCGGTCCCCAACCTTTTCGGCACAAGGGAACAGTTTTGTGGAAGACAATTTTTCCACAGACCGGGGAGGGGGGATGGTTTCGGGATGGCTCAAGCGCATTACATTTATTGTGCACTTTATTTCTATGATTATTCCATTGTAATATATAATGAAACAATTATACAACTCACAGTAATGCGGAATCAGTGGGAGCCCTGAGCTTGTTTTCACTTGCCACTCACTGATAGGGTTTTGATATGGGTCTGCAAGCAGTTGATTTGTTATGGTCTCTGTGCAGTCAAAGCTCTCCGCTAATGATAATCTGTATTTGCAGCCACTCCCCAGCGCTAGCCTCATCGCCTCAGCTCCAACTCAGATCATCAGGCATTAGGTTCTCATAAGGAGCGCGCAACCTAGATCCCTTGCATGTGCAGTTCACAGCAGGGTTTGCGCTCCTACAAGATTCTAATGCCACCACTGATCTGACAGGAGGTGGAGCCCGGGCGGTAATGGGAGCGATGGGGAGCAGCTATAAATACAGCCACTTGCCCGCCACTCACCTCCTGCTGTGCAGCCCCGTTCCTAACAGGCCATGGACAGTAGCGGTCCATGGCCCGGAGGTTGGGAGCCCTTGCTCTAGATGACTATTAAATCGAGTTGGGCTTTATTGTGGGTCAAGTCGTTTATCTCCTTGCTGACATTTTGCCTAGTTGTTCTCTGTATACATTAGTGAAAGGGAAGGTTGGTGTCTCTAGCTAGTATCGATGGGTTGTCTATTTCTCCTTTCAATTATCTGAGTTTTTGATTAATCTAAATTTTGGGGCTCTGTTGTTAGGTACCTGTATATTCATAATTGCTGTATCTTCCTGATGGATTGATTCTTTTATCATAACAAAATATCCTTGTTGTCTCCAGCAATAATTTTCGTCATAGAATCTATTTTGTCGGATATTACTATAGAACTTCAGCTCGTTTTGGTTACTGTTTGCATAACACCTTTTTCTATCCTTTACTTTCAACCTTTTGCTGTCTTTGAATCTAAAATGTATGTCTTGTAGATCGTGTGAAAAAAATCATTAAAAAACATCCATTCTGCCAATCTCTGCCTTTGATTTGAGTGTATAGTCTGTTTACATTTAATAAAGTTACTGATAAGGTAAGATTTACATCTACCATTTTTCTATTCATTTTATGTGTGTCTGATGTCTTCTTTGGTCCTCTAACCTCTATTCATGTGTGTGTGTGTGTGTGTATGAAATTGATATTTTCAAGTATGCTATTTTAATTCCATTCTTTGTTTAAGCTATATATTCATATACATTACATTACTTTATAGTATAATTAATGTATTATAATAGAGACTATAAATTATATATTATTATATTATAATTATGAGTTATTTTCTTATTGGTTGCCCTGGAGACTACAATGACCATCTTAACTTAAAATGATCTAGTTTTATTAATACCAACTTAATTTCAATATTATTCAAAATTTGCCCCAATTTGACCTTGTTCTCTCTCCCGCTTTTGTGTAATTTTTGTCATACAAATGACATCTTTATACATAGTAAGTCTATTGACACTTTTATAATTATTGAGTTATGTGTTTTAAATTAGATAGAAGAAAAGAGTTACAAATGAAAATTCATTTATGCCATATGTAGTTACTTTTACTGTCAATTTCCATTTTTCATGTGGATTTAAATTACTGTCTAGTATCTTTTCATTTTAGCCTGAAGTACTCCCTTTAAGATTTCTTGTAAGGCAGGCCTGCTAGTGGTGAATTCTCTCAATTTGGGTTTATCTGAGAATGTTTGAATCTCTCCTTCTTTTTTTTTTTTTTGCGGTACGCGGGCCTCTCACTGTTGTGGCCTCTCCCGTTGCGGAGCACAGGCTCCGGACGCGCAGGCTCAGTGGCCATGGCTCACGGGCCCAGCCGCTCCATGGCATGTGGGATCTTCCCGGACTGGGGCACGAACCCGTGTCCCCTGCATCGGCAGGCGGACTCTCAACCACTGCGCCACCAGGGAAGCCCCCTCTCCTTCTTTTTTGAAGGATTGTACTTCTGGATATAGAATTCTTGACTGAGTACAGTTGACGCATGAACAACATGGGTGAGCAACACGTGTGGGTCCACTTGCTTATGTGTGGATTTTTTTTGTTTTGTTTTATGGTTTTTAAAAAATATTTATTTATTTATTTGGCTGTGCTGGGTCTTAATTGTGGCTGGCGGGATCTTCTGTTTTTGTTGCAGCATGTGGGATTTTTAGCTGCAGCATGTGAAATCTTAGTTGTGGCATGTGGGATCTAGTTCCCTGATCAGGGATCGAACCCAGGCCCCCTGCATTGGGAGCGCAGAGTCTTAGCCACTGGACCACCAGGGAAGCCCTTTGTGAATTTTTAAAAATAGTAAATACTCAAACTAGTGGTTTCCAGCGGGGAGAGGGAAGGGGGAAGGAGCAATAAAGGGGGAGGGGAGTAAAAGGTACAGATTATTAGGTATAAAATAAGCTACAGGGAATATAGCCAATATTTTATAATAACTATAAATGGAGTGTAACCTTTAAAAATGTGAATCATTATATTGCACACCTGTAACTTATATACTACTGTACAGCAAATATACCTCAATAAAAAATAGTAAATACTACCGTGCTACACGATCTGCAGTTGGTTGAGTTCTCAGATTTGGAACCATGGATATGGAGGAATCGAGTGTACAGAGGAGCATCTATAAGTTATATGCGAATTTTTGACTGTGTGGAGAGTGGGAACCCCTAACCCCAGCGTTGTTCAAGGGTCAACTGTCTTCTTTCTGCACTTGGATTATGTCATTTCACTGCCTCTGGCCTCCACAGTTTCTGGTGAGAAGTCAACCGTTATTTTATGGAGGATTGCTTACACATGGGGTTCACTTTCTCCTGCTGCTTCCACGGTTCCCTCTTTGTCTTTGTCTCTGACAGTGTGACCATGAGGTGTGTAGGTGTGGCACTCCAGTTTATTTTCCTTGGAGTTTGTTAAGTTTCTTGCATATGCAGATGAATGTTTGTCATCAACTATGGAAGTTTCTAGCAGTTATTTGTTCCAATAGTCTTTCTCTCCCCTTCTTCTTTTCTCTCCTCCAGAGGCTTCCATTATGCATACGTGGGTATTCTTGATGATGTCCTGCAGTTCTCCGAGGCAGTGTTCATCTTTCTTTATTTTGACATTTTGGTAGTGTTTTCATCACAGTTATGAAGGAGCAGATTTTCAGAGTTCTTAATCCACCGTTCTGGAAGTGCTTCTCTTGCCTCTCCCTTTATCCCGTTGTCAGCGCTTATTCAAGAGCTTTCCAAAAAACGTCCAGGAAACCTGAAATTGCTTTTATTATTGGTTAGAACGTAGCCACTCCTATGTGCAAAAGAGGTTGGAATGTGAGCATTTAGCTTTTCCAGACTTTAAAAAGTGGATGTATTCAAAGAAGAAAGTGATTGGAAATGGATGTTAGATTATCAGTTAATAGCGTGTGCCCGTTATGGTTAGCAGTCTTCTGTGTATTCTTCTGATTTTTAAAAACTTATATAAATACACACACACACACATTTCCCTCCCAGAGAATTGTATCACAGTAATCACAAAATTATCTTATTAGCAATAATTATACCACAGGTATGTATTTTAAGACCTGGAACATACAGCTCTTCATCATTCATCTTAATGACTGGAGAATATTTCATTTTGTGAATATTTCATAATTTGTCGATTTTGAGTTGATGAACAGTTAGTTTTCCCCCTACCTTTTGCCATTACAAACAGTGCTGCAATGATATCCTTGCACATGTATTTTTGTTCAGAAGTGCATATATTTCCATAAGACAGTTCTGTGAGAGTGAGGTTGTTAGATCATTAGGCATGCAGACTTAAGATGTGAATAGATACATAAAATTGCTCCTCAGAAAGGTTGAAGTACTTCAGAATCCTTCCACAGTAGTATAGGCATGCTAATTTCTACACATTTTTTCTGACACTGGATGCTGTCAGTTACTGACAACTGAGAAAATGCTATCTCATTACTCTATTTTGCATTTCTCTGATCAATAAAGTTCATCAGCTTTTCACTCATTTATTAGCTATTTTAATTTTTAATTTAATAAAATATCTATATATTTTTCCCTTTTTATATTCGTGTTTAATATATTTCTTTTTTTTTAACATCTTTATTGGGGTATAATTGCTTTACAATGGTGTGTTAGTTTCTGCTTTATAACAAAGTCAATCAGTTATACATATACATATGTTCCCATATCTCTTCCCTCTTGCGTCTCCCTCCCTCCCACCCTCCCTATCCCACCCCTCCAGGCTGTCACAAAGCACCGAGCCAATATCCCTGTGCCATGCGGCTGCTTCCCACTAGCTGTCTACCTTACGTTTGTTAGTGTGTATATGTCCATGACTCTCTCTCGCCCTGTCACAGCTCACCCCTCCCTCTCCCCATATCCTCATCGTGTTTAATATATTTCTTATGAGGTTTTTAGAACTTTTAAAAAATAGGTATAGGTTTATTTTAAATATTATCATACTTTTACTTGTTTCATTTATGAAAACATTGTGGCGTCAGGGAGGGAGGAAAAAAGGAAACTTTCTTCCTGCGCAAAGGGTGTGATATCGACCCAAGAGGACAGGGCAAAAATTGCTCAGTTTGCTCTCCCGGGCTGAGGGCGGCCTGCGGTGAAACTTGGAAGAGAATTCCATCCCTTCCCTGGCAGTCGTACCGCGCCCAGGAACGTTCGGAAAAAATGTTGCCTGGTCCCTGGTCCCCAGTCGGAGGCCCCCAGTGAAGAAATGCGCGCCAAGAGGATCCAGACCAGGCCCTGCGCCAGGGGCTCCGGCGACGAGTCCCAGCTGCCCAGCGGTTCCGATGGGTCCCGCTCCCTGGACTGCCGGTTGTCCTAGAACTCTTTATATATCCATATCAAATAAATATTTGTTATTTTCCTGTTTATGCGTTGAAAATAATTTCTCCCAGTCTCTTGTTTGATTTGTCATATAGACATTTAGATTTTTATGTAGTTAAAAATTTCAGAACTTTTCCTTTATGGCTTTCAAAATTTAGATCATGCTTAAAAAGACTTTCTCGGACTTTCCTGGAGGTCCAGTGGTTAAGACCCCGCGCTCCCAATGCAGGGGGCCCAGTTTCCATCCCTGGTCAGGGAACTAGATCCTGCATGCATGCTGCAACTAAGACACAGTGCAGCCTCAATAAATATTTAAAAAAAAAAAAGACCTCTATCTTGAGATTACAAAACACTTCTGTTATATTTTTGTCTCTGTTAATTACTTTTTAATCGTGTAATTTAACACTTGTCTTAAATCAATGTGATCTTGTCATTTCTAAGTAAGATGTGCTGATTTCTCACATTATAATCATGTTTTGTTAAATGCTGCTTTATTTTAAAAGTTACTTTGATATATTCAATGCACATTAAGACTGGTGATTTATCTTTTAACAAATTGTACCTTTTAGCAGCAGAAACATATTTTTGTCCCCTTTGATAATTGTTGACACGTATTTTCTTTTGTTCATCCCAGCATTTTAAGATCTCTATGCCATTTTGTCCTTGAGAAATGCCTGGTAACATCCTATAGCTTTGACATAATTAAAAATTCTTCCTTTTTAACAGGAGAGCTATGTCACATTTATTGTGACTGCTGGCAAATATGGCTTTATGACATATATCCTTTCCTTATTATTTGCTGGATTTGTCATATTCTGTTTGTTCCTTTTCTTCTGTGATGCTTTGGTGTCTTTATGTTCTGTTGTTATTCTACTAATGATTACCCTTAAGTCTCTAAGGACACTTAGACTTATTAACCTGAAGAGTTTAATCAATATCTTTTGATCTGAGCAAAAAGAGACCTTTAGGATACTTTTCTTCTCCACTTTCCATGCAGTATATCACTCTGCCCCAAATCTCAGGGATTTTAGATTCATAATATTAGTTTTACATTTGTTCCAATGTATTTCCTTTTATTTTTAAGATTTATTTATTATTTATTTATTTAATTTGTTTTTGGCTGCATCGGGTCTTAGTTGTGGCACATGGGATCTTTGTTGTGGTGCATGGGCTTCTCTCTAGTTGTGGCGTGAGGGTTTTCTCTTCTCTAGTTGTGGTGCACAGGCTCCAGGGCACCTGAGCTCTGTAGCTTGTGGCACGCAGGCTCTAGTTGAGGCACGCAAGCTCAATAGTTGTGGCACACAGCCTTAGTTGCCCCATGGCATGTGGGATCTTAGTTCTCTGACCAGGGATCAAGCCTGGGTCCCCTGCATTGTAAGGCAGATTCTTTACCACTGGACCACCAGGGAAATCCCTATTTTCTTCTATTTTTGTAAGTCAGCTTTTGCAACTGCATGAATATTTATAGCCATCTTATCAAGTCAATGCACCCCACTCACTCGAATGCCAGTTGTCCTAGAACTCTTCCTTATGTATAATTTCCTATTTTATGCGCTGAAAATAATTTCTCCCAGTCTCTTGTTTGATTTGCCATATAGAAATTTAGGTTTTTAATGTAGTTAAACATTTCAAAACTTCTGCTTTAAGGCTTTCAGAATTTAGATCATGCTTAAAAAGACCTTCTCCATGTTGAGATTAGAAAACATTTATGTTGTATTTTTGTCTGTGTTAACTACCTTTTAATCGTCTAATTTGAAACTTGTCTTTAGGGGCTTCCCTGGTGGCCCAGGCCTACCAATGCAGGGGACACGGGTTCAAACCCTGGTCTGGGAAGATCCCACATGCCGCGGAGCAATTAAGCCCGTGCACCACAACTACTGAGCCTGTGCTCTAGAGCCCATGAGCCACAACTACTGAGCCTGTGTGCCACAACTACTGAAGCCCGTGTGCCTAGAGCCTGTGCTCTGCAACAAGAGAAGCCACCGCAATGAGAAGCCTGTGCACTGCAACAAGGAGTAGACCCCACTCACCGCAACTAGAGAAAGCCTGGGCACAGCAGCAAAGAGCCAACACAGCCAAAAATAACTTAAATTAAATAAATTAAAAATAAATAAAATAAAACTTGTCTTTAAAAAAATCTATGTGATCTTGTCATTTCTAAGTAAGATGTGCTGATTTCTCACATTATAATCATGTTTTTTGGTGTGTGTGTATTATTTATTTCAAAGTGTTTATCAAGCCTTTGGGGGAATTTAGGAATACTGCAAGAGGTGCTTGAATCCACATATGCATATGCGTTTACTCAAAGAAGGGATATTGGATGTATGGATGCTGTAATGAGTCTCTGTATAGAAAGTACAATTACTTTCGTCAGTTATCATCATGAGTAATGTTAACACATATATGTGTATACATATACATACATGCTCACAGATGTGAACACATAAACATATATGCATAGATTGTCTTGAAAAGTTTGAGAAATACTGATATCTATTACTGCCATGCACCGTGCTACAAGTGAGAATTTACTATTGTTTTAGCTTTAATAACACTGTCTTTTTCCTACTTTTTAATACCCTTTATGTTCTGTATCTATTGTTTTTACTCATGTATTTCTGATTTGCATCCTAATTATTTGTAAATATATTTTATTTTATTTTTTAACATCTTTATTTGTAATCATGTTTTATTAAATCTGCTTTATTTGAAAAGTTACTTTGATATATTAAATGCACAATAAGACTGGTGATTTAACTCTGAATGAACTATACCTTTTAGCAGCAGAAACATATTTTTGTCCCCTTTGATAATTGTTGACACGTATTTTCTTTTGTTCATCCCAGCATTTTAAGTATGTCTATGCCATTTTGTCCTTGAGAAATGCCTGGTAACATCCTATAGCTTTGACATAATTAAAAATTCTTCCTTTTTAACAGGAGAACTATGTCACATTTATTGTGACTGCTGGCAAATATGGCTTTATGACATATATCCTTTCCCTATTAGTTGCTGAATTTGTCATATTCTGTTTGTTCCTTTTCTTCTGTGATGCTTTGGTGTCTTTATGTTCTGTTGTCATTCTACTAATGATTACCCTTAAGTTTGAAAGTACACAGAGACTTATTAACCTGAAGAGTTCTTTTGATCTGAGCAAAAGGAGACCTTTAGCATACTTTTCCTCTCCACTTTCCATGCAGTATACCACTCTGCCCCAACTCAGGAATTTTAGTTTCATAATATTAGTTTTAAGTATGTTTAAATGTATTTTCTTCTGTTTTTTCTTTTTTAACATTTATTTATTTGGCTGCACCGTGTCTTTGTTGCAGCACGTGGGATCTAGTTCCCTGACGAGGGATTGAACCTGGGCCCCCTGCATTGGGAGCGTGGAGTCTTAACCACTGGACCACCAGGGAAATTCCTATTTTCTTCTATTTTTGAAAGTCAACTTTGGCAATTGCATGAATATTTATAGCCATCTTATCAAGTCATTATTTTCCTTTAAATATACACTTTGCTGGTCTCTTTGCCTGTTAATTTTACATTGTATCTTTTTCTTGGATTCAGGCTCCTAGAAGTGTAAAATCTGCACTCAAACAGGTCTTACGGGGACAGGATGGACTACGTGCTTGCAATATCCAGTGAGCCTTTTCCCCTCAAGATTGCTCCTGGGCTGTAACCCCCACAGGCTCCTTGACCTCCCTCCATGGGCCAAGCTCTCCTTAGCGGTAGATTCTGTGGTAACAGTATTTTCTACCAGGTTGATTTTGTGCACTGACTTCCCCTTCCTTCTTACTCACAAGAAGACACACAACTATCCCAGAAGTTCCTTAAGAGGCAACCCAGTAGCCATGAATCCTTAGACCGCAGACGTAAAAAGTATTACTTCTCTGGGCACCCAAAAGGCTGTGGATAAGCAAGAAGGAGTGGAGTAGAGTTGGAGCTGAAAATAGGATGCTCTCCTGGAAATTCCCTCTTCCTTTGTAGGTAAAAGGTTTGCGAAGAGCCACATAGAAATATGGGCAGGTAAGTATGTGACATTTAATGCACTCTGGGCTAAAAAGAATGACCTTGACAAAGCCAAAAGCTCTTCCAAGTAAAACAAAAGCAGAGAACACACAACCTCCCAGGGTCCAAAGGGTGAGCTGGCTTGGCCCAGGAGCAGAATTTTCACGTCAAAGGGACTGGGGATTATAAGTGTGCGTTCTCTCATCTGCCCCCTGGCTCTGCATTCATCTCAGAGCTGCTGTTTAAAATTCCGGGAGCAAGAAACACAGTTTCCCTACGTGCAGAAGAGTTAGCCCCGCGTGGCGGGCGAAGGGGCTCTCCTGAATTCCAGGGGTGTGGCTGCTGCTTACTGAGACTCCAAAGGAGATGCCAGCACAGAGCGGTGGTGGGGCTTGGCAACAGAAGGGTCCCCCAAAGGGCAGTGATGCCTGTGGAAGCTGGATGGACCCAGAGAGAGGACCAGCCACTGCAGGACCTACCAGAGGGCCCAGAGGAGAGGCAAAAGGAAAAAGCCTAAAGCAAACTTGTCCTTTATTATCTTTCATATCATCCTTGGCACGTTGAATGGTCTGCTCTGTCTGTGCTGAGACCAGGACAGAAACTGAGAGGAGGCAGTGACATAGAAACTTCGACATTGCTGTGCTTACCAAGCACATGTTTTTTTTTCCAGTAAGTCACTTCTATTATGTTTTGAAAAAATATTGGCTCATAACAGGTTGCAAAATAGCAAAAACCATGCAATACACCAACTCTTTACTGCAGATAGTCAGAGAGGCACTGGCCCAGATGAGTCCCATTTATGTAAACGTTCAGGTAACGCTTGGACAGCTGCATGTGCTGTGATGGGGAGGTTATTCAAGTGTCTTTCTTGCTATTAAAAATACTTGCTTGTTGGCTTGACTTCGTGATGGACAGAGCACTATTAGTAGCTTCAGATCTCTCCCAGTAGGCCGATCAGTTTTCCTTTTAGAGACTTGGCGACTGTTTTATCAGGTACGTTGACGTTAGTATGCCTGAAAACACCTTCTGCCTCATAGTCTGTTGTGTTGGACATTGATGTCGCTACCCTGGTTTCCTGTATAATGTATTAAAGGCCAACTGGCAGAGACCAAAGGGTAACTTGTGAGACCAAAGGGTCACTGGTGGGGCTGCTATTGGCTTACATATACCCAAAGCCTATCTCAGGGATGGGGGACTTGGGAACGAGACTTACATGTCTCACGAGAGACTCTGGCCCAGTCTAACAATACAAAATCTTCTTTAAATTTCAAACCCCTCCACTGACTGGGGGGACCTTAGCTACCACCCAAGGAAACATGGGGTAATGAACTTGTCAGGGCCGTGCTGTCCCTCATCCAGAGGAGTGACCCAACTTGCTGGCAATCCGTCTTCTCTCCTCCAACTCTGGCGCTCAAAACGACGTTCAGTTTTTTCAAAGATTACTGTGGTGACTTTTGCATGTTAAACTGATCTTCCATTCCTGGGCCAAACTGAAACTGGTTGTGCTATATTATCTGTTTTATATGTTATATTATCTGTTTTATATGTTGCTAAAGTCTAATTGCAAACATTATGTTCACGAAGTATATTGCTCTGTATTTCCTGGTCGATTTTGAGGGCTATGCTGGCCTAATGGAAAGATTTGGGAAGTATTTTCTTTTCCTCTATTCCTTGTCTCCAATTTGTGGGTGACTGGCAATATTTTTCCTTAAGTGTTTGACAGAATTCACCAGTGAGGTCATCTTTGTCAAAAGGCTTGTTTTGTATTCCTCATCACTCAATTTGAAATATTTTCTAATTTCTTTTGTGATTTCTTCTTTGACCCGTGGTTTCTGAGAAGTGTTGCTTAATTTCCAAGTATTTGGGGGAGTTTCTAAATATATTTCTGTTATTTATTTCTAGTTTAATTCTGTGTGGTCTGGGAATATACTCTTCTGATTTCAATCCTTTCTAATTTATTGACAGTTACTGTATTGCCTCATACAGTCTACATTGGTGACTATACCATGTGCTCTTGAAAAGAATATGTACTGTGCAGGGGTTCAGTGTAAGGTTTATGAATTTTTATTAGGTCATTTTGGTTGGTAGTGTTGTTTACTTTTCCTATGAATAACTGAAACTTTTGTCCTCATTTTCTAGCAATGGTTGAGCATGGAACAGTAAGTCCTCCAACTATGATGTGGTCTTGTCTATTTCTGCTCTTAGTTATGTCCATTTTCATTTCACATATCTTGAAACTGTTAATAGCTGCATTCACCTGTAAGATTACCTTGTCGTTCTGGAGAGGTGGCCCTGTTGTCATTACAAGACGCTCCTCAATCTCAGTAATACACCTCATCTTGAAGTTTATTTTATCTGCCATTCGTGTGGCCACACCAGCTTTCATATACTTACTGTTTGCATGGTATACATTTTTCATCTTTTAATTTTTATCCTATTTGTGTCATTCTGTTTAAAGTACATCTCTTGTAAATAGCATGAAACGTGGCCTTGTTTTTTTAGCCATTCCACCATTTAATTAGATTGTTTGGTCCATTTACATTAAATGCAATTATTGACATGGTAGAGTGTAAGTCTGCCATACCGTTGTTTTCTATTTGTCCAGCTACTCTTTGTTCCTCTTCCCCTAACTTCTTTTGGGTTGCTTTTTTAGTATTCCATTTTATTTCTATTGACTTTTTAGCTATATTTCTTATACAATAAGCATCCCAAACCCACGACAGCGTGTCTTGAATTAATATTGTAGTATTTCACATGATCCTTTTATTTCACATCCTATCTGATACTAATTCTGTTAATGATTTTAATAGCAAATACTGTATTTTTCAGTTGGAAGATTTTCATTTGTTTTTCTTCTTGTTTATCCATATCTTACTGAAACTCTCCTCTCCTTACCCATTATATTCATCTTTTCTTATAATTTATTTAACATATATATATATTGTCCCATCCAGTGTAACTTTCATCTCATACATTTGGTTTTCATCTCTAGAAGTTTGGTGTGGATCTTTTATGTATCTTCCATGCCTCTGCTTCGCTTTTTGGACTACTAAGTGAGTTGCATGACATGAGATCAATGTACAAAAAATCAACTGTACTTCTATATACTAGCAACAAACAATTGCAAATTAAAACTTGAAAATACCAATTACAATATCACCAAGAATATGAACTACTTAGGAATATACCCAACAAAAGACATGAAAGATCTACACACTGAGAACTACAGATGACCACTGGGGCAAATTAAAGGCCTAAATAAATCAAGAGATGCTCTGTGTCCCTGGACCAGAAGCCTCAGCATCATTAATACATCGCTTCTCACCAAACTGATCTCTAGATTCAATGTAATCTCATCCAAAGCCTCCCGAAAACTTGTCTGTAGAAATCGACAAGTTTATCCTAAGACTCATGTGGAAATTCAAAGGACCTAGAAGAGCCAAGACAACTTTGAAAAAGGGGAACAAATTTGGAGGACTGACACCACCTGATTTCAGATTTATTATAAAGCTACAGGAATCAAGAAAATGCATTGGTGTTAAGACAGACAAACAGACGAATGGAACTGAATAGGGAGACCAGAAATAGATCCACAAATATATGGACAATGGATTTTTATCAAAGCAACTCAGTAGAAAACAGTGAACTTTGATCCATACCTCATACCATATGCAAAAATTAACTCAAAATGCATTATAGACCTAAATGTAAAATCTAAAATTATAAAACTTCTAGAAGAAAACATAGGAGAAAACCTTTGTGACCTGGGATTATGCAAGTATTTCTTAGATATGACCCCAAAATACAAAATATAAAAGAACCAATAGATAAATGGACTACATCAAAATTTAAAACTTTTCTTTGAAATAGAGAGCCCAAAAAGACAAACTACAGACCAAGAGAAAATATTTGAAAAGTATACGTCTAATAAAGGACTTATATTCAGGAGACATAATGTGCCCTCATACTCAAGGATAAGAAAAGCACCCAATGATCTAACAGGCAAATTATTTGAACTTCACCAAAGAAGAAACATGGATGGCAAATAACCCCCTGGGGAATTTCAAATTAAAACAACAATGCAGCCCCTACAGGCCTGTCAGAAGGACTGGAATTCAAAGACCTGCCGAGTGTCGTCTGTGAAGACGTGGGGCAGCCACGCTCACGGTCTGCAGCCGCCCGGGGAGGGTGTGGCATTTCACAGCGAGTTACACACACCCCACCACGCGATCCCGCAATCTCACTCCTAGGTAGTTACCCAGGAGGAATTAAAGCCTGTGCGTATGAAAGGTCTTGTACAGGAATGTTCATAGCTGCATTATTCACAACAGCCGAAAACTCAAGCAACAAAAATGGCTGTCAACAGGCAAATGTGGCAAATCCATACAACAGAATAAAAACAGAATAAAAAGGGTGAACTACACGGCCACAGGGACATGATCCCATTTACATAAAACTGACTGACAGGGGCAGAAAACAGGTCAGTATTGCCTGGAGAGGAGGGGCCGGGGGCGGAGAGGAGGAAGCTCTGGGCTGGTGGAAATGCACGTTCTCTTGGTCGTGGTGAGGGTTTCCTGGGTGTGCACATACGTCAAAACTGACCAAACTGTATGCTTTTTATGTGTGCTATTTAGTGTGTCAATTACACCTCAAGAATGCTGTGTTTAAAGAAGGAAAAGCCTCCCACAGAGAAAACCCCAGGCCCAGAAGCAACAGAATCAGCAGTGTGTGCAAAACATACTAATTACGTCCAAGCTGGCTTTTCTCCAGGAGCGCAATGTCGGTTTAACGTTAGAAAATCACTGTAAACTCCCACATTGAAATACTACGAGAGAAAAATCACAGTCATCTTCAGAGATGCAAAAAAAGTATATAACATTCAATATACATTTGATAATAAATAAATAAAGTAAGACTTTGTAAACTAGAAGTGGGAGGGAATTTCCTTAATCTGATAAGAAGTGTCACCAGAACACAGCTCACAGCCAACGTCCTACTTTCTGAGATCAAAAACAGGCTACTCTCACCATTTCTATCTGACTTTGCCCTGGAGGTCTTAGCCAGCGCAGTAAGTTAAGAAGAAAATCATAAGTGTTGGAAACTGTCATTCTCACAGACAAGGCCACTGGGAATGTGAAAATCCAGAAGAATCTACAGATAGGTTAGCAGAACTCAGAAGAAAGTTTATCGAGATAACTGGATAACTTGTCAATAAACAAGTCACTCGTTTTTCTATATGTGAGAATAAACAGAAAATGAATTCTTTTAACTAGATACACTTTATAAAAGCAACAAAAATATTAAATATCTAGGAATTACTCTAATGAAAGAGGTGGAGGCTTTATGAGAAAACTGAGTGACACTGAAGGAAAGTTTAAGGAAGGAAGGAAAGGCACCAAGTTCACAGAAGACTCAGTCTTGCAAAGACATAAAATTTTCCTGAATTAAACTATTGAAGGAGGGGGACTAGACGACAGAACGATTCTAAAATTTACACGGAATCCAATGAGTGGGAATATCATCCAAGTCAACTAGAAGCAGCCCTCAGCAGCCCCTTTTGGACGCGGTCCGTGGTGGTCGGGGGTCTCCTACAAGGGCCAGCTGGGCAGCGTGGGGTGGAAGCAGAGAGCAGCGTCTAGGAGTACATTCCCTCCTCCCCGCAGACACCACCAGGCACCTCCAGGGGCCAGGCAGGCCTCCGTGGGGTGAGGAAGTGAGGGTGCCGGTTACCAAGAGGCAGAGGTGGGAATTTCCATGCTGATGCTGGAAGGAAAGGAGGTGAAGACCCAGGAGCCGAGACGGACGAGGGCCCTTGAGGTGTGGGGCTGGGGTGGAGAGCTCAGCGTGCCCTGGCGCAGGAACTACTGGGTAAAGATAAGGTCTCTGGGGGAGGCAGGAAGTCTGGCCAGCCTGTGGCTTGTTTTCCGAGAAGGGGTGGGGGGTAGAGTTTAGGAAGCCTTCCGGGAAGGCAGCTCATGCTGCAGAGCCAGAGATGGGGGCTCTGCAGGGGGTGAGTGAGTGCCAACCCTGGAGAGGGGGGCGGCGCTCACTGCGGTGGGACCAGGGGTGCTGTGGGAGTGACCCAAGAAACAGGCAGGCCAAGAGCAGAAGCTGTGGGCCATGGGAAGCCGGGGTGTCAGTGCGGAGGGGCTGACGAGGCGTGGGGTCCAGGGCCCTGGGAAGTGGAGGTTGAACCAGCGGCCGTGAGCCGAGAGGGCTGTCCACGGACGCCTGGGCTCCCGAGAAGAAAATCTCCAACCGTGAGCCAAAATCGTCAACAAACAAGCGAGAAGTCCCAGCAGTTCTGCAGCCTGAGGCAGCCCGTGCCGAACAGGCCTCCGGGAGAGACATCCGACCCGTGAGTCTCTGTGGGTGCGCGGCGGTGCCAGGTCCCAGGAAGGTAGGAAGGCGCAGCGGTGGGGAGACCTGCCCTAGGAGAGCAGGCCCCGAGCGGACTGGTGGCGCTGGCGGGCGGCCAGGGAGGCTCACGTGGGGCCGGAGCCACATCCCCTGGAAGGTTCTAGCGGCCTCTCTGCCGCAGGCAGAGCCGGGGGAGGCTGAGGCCACGGTGCTGCAGACAGAGGTCCACAGGGTGGGCGGCCCTGCACCGGAGCCCACAGCTGCGCCGCTGCGCCCAGGCCCAGCAGGAAGAGAGTGAGAGTGGACACACCGCCCACACCACCACCACGTCTCAGCGTCCTCCCGTGGTCATCAGGGCTGGCCACGTTCTCAATCACTTAAAATTACATCCTGAATACATTAGCTCTGGCATCCTGAGAACATGGTGGACCAGGCGAGGTTAAGGACATCATCAACAGCTAAAGAAGACCAACCTCACCAGCCTCGCCGGGGCTCACTCCTCCCCCACAACCTGCCCGCTCCAGGCTCCTTTCCCATCCCACACCCTCGGCCGTGGGAGGCCCCAGGCCTTGGGCCTCTTCTCAGCCTCGTGAGGAAATGCCATCGTGCCCAGACGGACCCCCGAAGGCTCACCTCCACCCCCAGCCCAGCTCTGGACTCCAGTCTCACACGTCCACGTCTCCACCTGACTGTCCTTTCATCTCCAAATAAGCACACAGAAAACTTACTTCTGACTTCCACCGAAGCCCTCAATCCCACGGCTCCCAGAGCCTGGGACTCCTGGCTCTCCCACACCTACGTCCAATCCATCAGCCAAGCCCACGGGCTCTGCCCCAGAATCCATCCTGTGGCGGATGTGACTGACCCACCACAGTCACACTAGAGCGCACTCTACCACCTGCAACCACAGCCCCAGACCAGACCCTGGCGCTTCGTTCCTTTAAAGCGAAGATGCATCTGGCCCCGCTCTGGTCAGAGCCCTGCACCTCTCCCTGAGAAAGCCAAGCGCCGAGGACACCAGCAGGCTATGTGCACTGACCACTGAGGGGCGCCCACCTCTGAGCTCGGCCGTGGTTCTGCCCCAGGCCCCTCCCCAGCACGTAGCCCACGCCGCAGCACCCTGAGGCCTTTGCAGTCACCATTGGCTCTGCCTGGCCCTCCTTCCCCTGCTATCTCCAGTGCCCCTGGGCCCTCAGGAGTCGGCACGAGCCACAGCCCTGCCCTGCACCCGGCACGCGTCACCACCCGTGGGCCCCAGGAGGGCCTGCTCACCAGCCTGCCATCCACCTCCTCCAGCACCCCAGCTCCACGTGGCAGGAACTTGTCTGTTCACTGCTGCATCTGAAGTTGAGAGCCCAGGCGGAGACCAGTGAGGACCCAGCAAACGCCTCTGAACGATGAAGGAGTAAAGGACTTCTGTAAAATGACTTCGGGGCAGAGGGACACACAGCCAAGCTACCCCCACCCGGGACCAGCGGGGCAGCTGGAGTGGCAGCAGGGCCCTCTCCCACCTTTAAGGGGCCGGTAAGCTGTCCCCTGCAGCCTGTGGGACCCCTTCTCTGATTCAGCACAGAGACTGATGGCGAGGTCTGCGCCCCACGTGCCAGGAAGCGGCCGAGGCCCCTTGCGGGTTCCTGGGCAGAGGGTCCTAGGGCCGACACCCCTTCGTGCCTCACTAAAGGGTTTCTCCATCCACCTCATGTGACCCTCACAGTGGACCACCGGAGAGCAGGGAGGTAGGTGACCATGCGGCCGGCCGGGAGCCCCAGCCACTCGGAGCAGGCAGCGTGGAGCCCACCCAGGACAGCAGGGTCTGGGGCATGGCCCAGGCCGCTCCTGTGCCCCCAGCTCTGGCCAGGGGTGGGCAGTGGTTTCTACCCGAGCCCCCTCTGCTGCATTGAGCGGCCGCTGGATGGCAGGGTGTCCACCTGCACCCACATCCTACCTCTGTCACACCAGCTGTGGTCCCACAAGGACAGCGGGGGAGGGCAGGTTTCCTTCTGGGCTCTGATTCCCGCCACTCTGGCTGACAGAGCTAATCACAGGACAGGAGGGCCCCGGGCAGAGGCCTGGCCTCCCAGGAGGAGCTGCGGGGCCGTGTGGGTGTCTTGTGCACCGGCCCCTGGGACGGGCGGGGGCTGGGGGGGGAGGAGCCTGGCCCTGTCCTCCCCCGCCTGCCTCTCCCTTCTGTGGGCTCTTTTCATGTGAGAAGAAAGTGACTGAGGACCGACGTCAGCCTCCCATTTAAGACTCGGTTATCCTTTGGAAACACACTCGTGGGCTGGGAGGCGGGTGGTGTGGGCTCCCAGGCTGCCCAGCCCCCAGCCGCTCTCCCCGCGCAGAGGAGGCTGTGGTCCGCTGTGCTTTCCCAGAAGACCAGACTCCCGTTGCTGTGAAACAGGGACCTCAGAGGAGGCGCCTGCTTCCATCTCAGGCATCGGCTGCTGTCTCCCCCGAGACGGCCTCTTTACTGTGGAGGGAATCTCTGCAGCCAGGCTCATCCCTTTTGTATCCTCAGAGCTCTATCCTGGGAGGGATGCACCTGGATGGTCGCAGGGAACACAACAGTCCTGGGATGGGGAGATCCGCAGGCCCGGCGTCCAGAGCTGGGTTCAGCTGTCAGCAGGACACACGCTGCAGGAGCCCCTGGTCAGCCTCTGCCTGCCCTGACCCAACCGAACACCCGTGCAGAACCTGAGTCCCTCTGAGCGCTCGGGACCAGGTAAGGAGCCGCGTCTGCCAGGCCCCTGCCCCAGAGAACTGTCGGGCGCCCCATGACAGGTGAGCAGAGCGTGGGCAGGGCTGGGGCTTGAACCCAGCCCCACCGCCTGAGACTGCATCAGTCTTAGCACAGGTGGAGCTGAGGGTGTGTGTGCCTGTGTTCCCGTGTCTGAGCGCATGCCTGTGTGTGCCCATTCCCGCAACAATGGGCAGCGAGCCAGCCAGGGCTGTTGGCAGCCAGGTACGTGTCTTGACTGGCCCCCGTGTGCAGGGCAGCGTGTCTGTGGTAGGGGGTTTACCCTTGTGTCAGAGCCGTGTTTGTCCATGTGTTTCTGTGCAGGTGGCGTGTGTACAGGGACGTCTGAATGTCTCTCTGGGGCACGGGCACTGCCGTCTCTGTGTCTTCAGCTGCCTGGGGGTGTGGTGTCCACGTGAATGCCTGCTCTGCTCGGGGGCCTGTGGGCTGGGCGCGGAGGGTGCAGGCACCTGTGAGTGAATCTAAGTCTGGGGGACGGTGTGTGGCTCTTGCGCTCGTGTTGGGTTTGGGGAGCACGTGTGTTGACTGGTACATGGTGGTGCAAGACGGGGACCTTGTGGTTTGTCCCCGTGCATCTGTGTGATGAGAACTCAGGCCCACCTCCCACCCCATCAAAGAAGTGGCCCTTCTGCTCCATCTTTCAGACTGAGAAACAGGAGCTGGGTGAGTACAGATCTCTGTTCCAAGTCCCACAGCCAGTCAGCGGCAGCTCAGAGCAGACATGGCTGTCAGGAGCCATAGTGGGAGAGTGGAGACGGGGGCCCGGGGTAGTGGTACCCAGGCCCTGGCCACACCGGCAGCTGACACCACACCACCAAGGTCTGACCAGACTCCCTCTTCTGCCTGGAGTCACCGCCGCCCCTGTAGCCACCAGGCACCCCAGGGTCTGTAGCAGGTGAGCTCAGCCACGGTCCCGCCATGACCCCGCGGGACAGCTGAGAGAGCAGAGGCGCGGGGAGGGCAGCTGTCCTGTCCAAGGCTCAGGTGGCCGGGGGAGGGCAGGGTTTGAACCCGAGCTGCCCATCCCAGAGCCCACACCCTGGAGCTCGGGGCCCTGCTACCTCCTAAAGTCTTTGCAGGATGAAAACGGGGGGTTCCTGCCACCTGGAGCAGACACGAAACAAGGGCAGAGATACGAGGCTGAGGTTTCTGTTCTCCAGATACATCCTGCACACGTGATGCAGCCTGTTCCAGCAGGGGCCAGGGCTGGCGGCAGCTTCTCCCCTGTTACAAGGAATTGTCTTCACAGGCTTGAAAGGACCAGGTCCTAAAGACAGAAGTCGGCTCCCCTCCCGCCCTCGCTGGGCAGCCGGCTCTCGACTGGGTGTTACTTCAACGTCAAGTGTGTGGACCCACACAGGGCCCCGTTCTGAGTCCCGCACAGTGCAGACAAAAAGCTAAAACCCCAGCCACACTACAAATGAGTGGACTGACTTTTATTTTGCCCGCGCCATGTGGCATGTGGGATCTTAGTTCCCCAACCAGGGATCGAAGCCGCGACCCCTGCAGCAGAAGTGTGGAGTCCTAACGACTGGACCACCAGGGAAGTCCCTGGACTGACTTTTAAATGGGCTTTGGAGACCTGGAAGCTCACTAGGATGTCTGGAGGGCCCGTTCTTGGGACGGAGCGACAGGCTGACGTGGGGCAGGGGGTAGGGACCCAACAGGAGGGAGCAGAGCAGCTGCTCTGGTGGTGACACGTGCCCAGAACTCCAGAGATAGAGGCCCAGGGAGGACACACCCAGATATCTGATGGCGAGACCCCAGTCCTGCACCCTGGTCCCTCCAGATGGGAGCTTGGATGGAACTTCTCTGAGAAAACGTCCCACGAAACTTGCCCAGAACCAAGGACACTGACAGTGGGGTGCCCCAGCCCAGTGACCCTTCCTGGGTATAGTTAGCATTTTGGGCCTCTCCAGTGCAGGCTGAGAGCTGAGGGTCACCAGACATCTGATGAGAGCCTCTAGCAGGCAAGATGGAGCGAAACTAAGGAAGGACTGGAAGTCAGAGGAAGCAGAGCTCAAAGGGAGAGAATTTTGTGAATATCCTCGGACATGAGAAAACATGGATTGCGTTGTTGAAACAATAAAAACTTTTTAAAAAGAGAGAGAGAGAGAGAGAGAGAGAGGGAGAAACTTGCAAACTGGAAATATGATGGCAGAAATAAAATTTCAGTAAGGATTGGAAGTGAATTGAAGAAATCGTTCAGAAAATCAAGGCAAGAATTGACATGCAAAATGGATACCAAACACGTTTCAAAATCAGGGAATTGGCCCGGAGATCTGATATCTAAGCAAGAGTACCAGAGACGCAGAGGAAACCATGGGGAGCTCCAGACCCAGGCTGGAGAACTGAGCACTTCAGATTAACCTTTTCCTGGAGGACAACCAGATAAGGGGAGTGAACCACGTTTTAATCCTAAAAGCAGCAAAGGGACAAGAGTCAGTGAGAAATTGCCAGGCTGAGGAATAAAGACCACCGGTGTCTAGTGCGGGGAGCCCAGACTCGGCCCTCAGGCCAGCTGAGTCCCTACAGACCCCACAAACACGGTGACCCTGCAAACCCACAGCCTGCCTAGGGAGGGGCTGCACCCTGGGAACGAGGGTGATTCAGGCAAGATCCAGCTCCCCGGGGCCCAGGACAACCACAAGTCGAGAATCCTCAGAGCATGAAAGTGCAGACTTTGAACTTGGAGTCACAGGATTCTAAACAACCAGCACCACCATGTGTCTGGAAGAAGTAAAAACCAACAAAAATCCCTCCTGGAGGGAGGGATTACATCAGAGTAATGCCAGTCATTCCTTCAAGTATTGCTTCAAATATCATCTTCGGCACAAAATCAAAGGTGAGAAGGCGCGTGAAGAAGTGAAAGATGTCGAGCAGCTGCCAGCATAGGACTCAGGAGAAACTCGACGAACAGCTGTATTTACGAAACCCAAGGGGGCAGAACAAGCAGAGGCGGGAGGACACGGTAGACTGAACAGCCGTCAACTTGACCTACTTGACACTTAGAGGACACGCCACGAGACACAGAAGAATACATGCTTTTCAAGTGCACATGGAACACTTTCCAAGATAGACCCTTATTCTAGGCTGTAGAACAAGCCTCAAATTTAAAAGAATTGCAAGTGATGCAGTGTATGTTTCTGATCATAATAGAATTAAAATAGAAACCAATAAAAGAATAAGATATCTGGGAAATCTCCAAATATTTGGAAACAGTACACTTCTAAGTAACTTGTTAGTTAAATGAGAAATCAAGAGAAATAAGAAACTTTTTAATGAATATAAAAACACAACATATCAAAAATTGTGGGATTCTCCTAGAGCAGTACTCAGGGAAATTCATAGCATCAAACACCTATGTTAGAAAAGAAGAAAGACCTTAAATCAATGATATCAGCTTCCAGATTAAGAAACTAGAAATATAATAATAAACTAAGCACAAAAATAAGCAGAATAAAGGAAATAATAAAGATCAGAGCAGAAATCAGTGAAATGGAGCACAGAAAAAAAAGAGAGAAAATCAATGAAAACAAATGCTGGTTCTTTGAGAGCATCAGTAAAATTGATGATACGGGGATTTGCCACTTGTACAGACATTCAGGACCGACTGGCACAGACCTCAAAGGAGACTCCTGAGGGGGCTCTCTTCTGCCCCGCCAGCTCTGGCTGCTGTGCTCCTCCCCTGGTCCTGATCAACAGCACCTGCGTGGACCTGGAGAGGTGCTGTAGGTCTCAGGTTACTCTCAGTGAAGACCTGCTAGAGCAGACACAGGAACGCCTTTCAGGTAACTGCTGATTCTAAAAATATTTTCAACCTTACAGCCCACCACCCTTTCCTTCACCACCTATGTTCTTCTGCGCTGAGCGACGAATCACCACAAACTTAGTGGCTCAAAACAACACACATTTGTTATCTCATGGTCTCTGTGGGACGCTGGCCTAAGCACAGCTGAGCTGGGTCCTGCTCAGGGCCCCAGGCTGCAGTCAGGTGGGCTGAGTTCTCATCTGAGGCTTGACCAGGGCCGGACCCTCAGGCAGAATTTGTCTCCCTGCAGCTGTGGGACTGAGGTCCCATTTTCTTTCTGGCTGCTCTCGGCCCGAGAGGCCACCGCCGTGCCCTGCCCTGGGGCCTTCCCACAGGCCTTCTCATGATGGTGGCTTGCTTCTTCAGGACCAGCAGGGCCAAGCTCAGACTGCATCTTACAGGACGTACCGTGGTTACAGGAGGGACAGCCCCCCACCTTTGCATGTTTACTGGTTCCCATCCACCCTCAGGGGCTTTCTGTTGTCCTCAAAATATTAGTAAAAATGGCCTGGAGATGAGCTGGGTTCACTCAACACCCTAGAGCTCCTTTGCCCAGACAACTGTTGGCCAAATTTATACCTAAGCCCTTCCTTCCACTGCTTAACCTCATAAAATTCCCTTTTCAAAAAATCTTTATGGGACTTCCCTGGTGGCACAGTGGTTAAGAATCCACCTGCCAATGCAGAGGACACGGGTTCGAGCCCTGGTCCAGGAAGATCCCACATGCCATGAAGCAACAAAGCCCGTGCACCACAACTACTGAGCCCATGCACCTAGAGCCCATGCTCTACAACAAGAGAAGCCAGTGCAGTGAGAAGCCTGTGCACTGCAACGAAGAGTAGCCCCCGCTCATTGCAACTAGAGAAAGCCCACATGCAGCAATGAAGACCCAATGCAGCCAAAAATTAATTAATTAATTTTTTAAAAATCTTTATTCAAATTACAGAGGAGGGGAATGTAAGGTGAATTTTAACAAAAGTAAACCTTGTTTATTGATAATGATGAAGCTGATGTTACCAGGAAGAAATTTCCTACTATGTAAGTGCAGGGTGTAATGTTTTTCCTTAAAATGTTGACTTTAAAGAATGTTCCTTGCAATACAGGCAGCTAAGTCCAGATTTTATTTCTGACCATGGAGTAATTCCTGAGAAATACTTGGATTATATGCCTCAAATGGACAGGGACTGTGTCTCCTACTGCTGTATTTACACCTAGTATGGTGTACCTAGGACAAGAGCCGGGCCTCGTTAAACACTTGGCAACGAGCTGGACAATAAAGACCATGCTCTGGGGGGAGGGGAAGGTTCCCATCCACTCTCGGGATTGTGCAGCACGGGAACACAAGGCTACCCCAGGCCCCATCACCACACCACTGTCCCATTCTTCAAAATTAAGGTGCAAACACACTATTGTTAACTATAAGCACCATGTGTTCAGCAGAGCTCCGGAACGTACCTTGCATGACAGAAACTTTATACCCATTGAAACACAGCTCCCCTTTCCCCTCCCGCAGCTCCTGGCAGCCTCCATCCTCCTCTGTTTCTATGAGTTTGACTCTGTTGATGCCTCGTATATGTGGAGTCACGCAGCATTCGTCCTTCTGTGCCTGGCTTATTTCACCGAGCATGATGTCTTCCAGGTTCATCCATATTGTCACATATAGCAGGATTTCCTTCTTTTTTAAGGCTGAATAATATTCCAGTGTATGCACAGCAAAGAAAACCATCAACTAAATGAAAAGACAACCTAGTGAATGGGAGAAAAATATTTGCAAATGATATTAACCACTTTGGAAAACAGTATGGAGTTTCCTCAAAAAAATTAAAATTAGAACTACCATATGATTCAGAAATTCCACTCCTAAGTACATAGCCAAAGAAAGTGAAAACACCAATTCTAAAAAATACACACACACCAATGTTCATAGCAGCATTATTTACAATAGCCTAGACACGGAAGCAACCTAAATATCCATCGACAGATGAATGGATAAAGAAAATGTGGTATATATATACAATGGAATATTACTCAACCATAAAAAAGAATGAAATAATGCCATTTGCAGCAACATGGATGGACCTAGAGATGATCATTCTAAGTGAAGTAAGTCAGAAAGAGAAAGACAAATATCATATGTTATCAATTATATGTGGAATCTAAAAAAAATGATACAAACAAACTTATTTACAAAACAGAAATAGACTCACAGACATAGAGAATAAACTTATAGTTACCAAAGAGTTTGGGATTAACAGCTACACACTAGTATATATAAAATACATAAATAACAAGGACCTACTGTATAGCACAGGGAACTATATTCAATATATTGTAATAACCTATAATGGGAAAGAATCTGAAAAGGAATATATATATGTATGTATGTATATGTATGTATAACTGAATCACTTTCTGGTGCAAGAGAATTGAAAACTGGTACTCAAGCAAATACTTGTACACGAAGGTCCGTAGCAGCACTATTCACATATTGCCAAAAGGTAGAAACAACCCTAAGAGATGGATAAAGAAAGAAAAGTTGGTATATACTTACAATGGAATATTATCCAGTCATAAAAAGGAATGAAGTATTGATTCAGGCTGCAACATGGATGAACCTTGAAAACATTAAGCTAAATGAAAGAAGCCAGACACAAAATGTTACATATCATATTGATGTCATTTATATGAAATATCTAGGATAGGTAAATCCACAGACAGAAAGCAAATTGGGAGCTGACTGGTTCATTTTATGTTATGGGAATTTCACTTCAATTTTTAAATAGGAAAAAGAAAAGAATGTCAAAAAAGAAGGAAATACTTAAAATATTTCCATGAATATGTAGATGAACATTATTCTAACCTCAGAGTAGCCAAGAATGTCCTTTAAAAGCATGTGAATCAGGGACTTCCCTGATGGTGCAGTGGTTAAGAATCCGCCTGCCAGTGCAGGGGACACAGGTTCGATCCCTGATCCGGGAAGATCCCACATGCTGCAGAGCAACTCCGCCCATGCGCCACAACTACTGAGCCTGCGCTCTACAGCCCACAAGCCACAACTACTGAAGCCCATGAGCCTAGAGCCCATATGCTCCAAAACAAGAGAAGCCACCACAATGAGAAGCCCTCACAATGCAACGAAGACCCAACACAGCCAGAACTAAATTTAAAAAAATAAAATAAATTTATTAAAAAAAAAGAATGTGAAGTGTAAAAAAATAAATATTGAAAATTTTGACTGTGTTAAAATTATGACCTTTAACACCTCACCAGAGAAGATATACAGATGAAAAAGAAGCCTATGATAAGATGGCCAACAAAATTTACTAGAAAATTGCACATCAAAATAAGCAGGGATGGGCTTCCCTGGTGGCGCAGTGGTTGAGAGTCCGCCTGCCGATGCAGGGGACACGGGTTCGTGCCCCAGTCCGGGAAGATCCCACGTGCCACGGAGCAGCTGGGCCCGTGAGCCATGGCCGCTGAGCCTGCGCGTCCGGAGCCTGTGCTCCGCAACGGGAGAGGCCACAGCAGTGAGGGGCCCGCGTATCGCAAAAAAAAAAAAAAAAAAAAAAAAAGCAGGGATTTCCCTGGCGGTCCAGTGGTTAAGACTCCGCGCTTCCACTGCAGGGGACACGGGTTCGATCCCTGGTCAGGAAACTAAGATCCCACATGCCCCACAGCACAGCCAAATAAATAAATAAATAAAGTTTTTAAAAAGGAGATACGACTACTCACCTATAAGAACAGCTAGAATCCAAAAGCCTGACAATGCACAATGCTGGCAAGGATGTGGAGCAAAAGGACTCTGTTTCATTGCTGGCGGGAAAGCAAATGAAAAAGCCACTGTGGAAGATAGTTAGGCAGCTTCCTAACAGCTAAATGTAGTCTTGCCATGTGATCTAGCAGCCACACTCCTAGGTATTTGCCCAACTGATCTGAAAATTTATGCCCACGAAGAAACCCGCATGCCAGTGTTTACAGCAGCTTTACCCATAACCACCCAAAACTGGGAGCAACCAAGATGCCCTTCAATAGGTGAGCAAATAATCAACTGTGGCCCACTTAGTGCTAATTCCATCCAGTGGAATGTCATTTAGCACTAAAAAGGAGTGAGCGGTCGAGCCACGAAGAGACATGGCTGAATCTTAAAGGTACATTGCGAACTGAACGACACCAGTCTGAAGAGGCTACACACCGTGTGAGTCCAATTTTATAACATTCTGGAAAAGGCAAAGCTGTGGAGACAGTAAAGGTCAGTAAGTGCCAAAGGGCCAGGGGGAGGAGAGAGGGTTTAACAGGTGAAGTTCAGAGGATTTTAAGGCAGCGAAACTCTTCTGTGATAGTGTAATGGTGGATACATGATATTGATACTTGTTAAAACCCACAGAACTCTACTGTACAAAACGTGAACTTCAATGTATATAAACTTTAAAAAAAAATCATTTAGGAGGCTCAGGGACTCTAGATGGAATGCAGAAGGCGGCAAACAATTGAACTGTAGAAGGAATGCAAGAAAAACCTCACTGCAGGACGTGGGGTGTAAAGGTGCTAGTCTAAGTAACCTTGGAAATGAGTGGAGTCTGTAAGACCAATGGCAGGAGAAACTACACAGCACTGTGCTCTAGTTGACAAAGATTTTTCCTAACAGAGTACAGGTTAACAATTCTACCACCACTTTGCATGTACACTGGAATTGGACAATTAAGTTAATGGATGATGGGCAGTGGGAGCCCGGGGTTTCACTGTCGGGGTGGACACTTACAGATAAGCACGGCAAGGAGGATGGAATGGTCCATGTGGTGACGGATCAGAGCTGGAGACATCAGTAAGGTCTCCTGTTTGGCTTAGCACAGATACAGGTGTTACATACAGAAATACGTGTGGAAGTGTGTGCACACAGGTTACTGTACACACAGGTCTCCTTGCTCTGTCAGGCAAGGGGGCCTAGAGATAACAGTATCCTAGTAGCGACAGGCACTGCTGGCACCCAGAGGTTGCTTTCTTTTTTTTTTTTTTTTTTTTTGGCCATGCCTCGTGGCACAAGAGATCTTAATTCCCTGACCAGGGATCGAACCTGTGCCCCCTGCAGTGGAAGCTCGGAGTGCTAACCACTGGACCACCAGGGAAGTCCCCAGAGGTTGGTTTCTAATATCATCGTATAATAAAAGGTACCAGGGCTCCTTGGGAAAATGGCTGATTCCAGGTATAGCAGGAAATGTGCAGGATGAGCCTGGGGCATCTCAGCACCAGAAAGTAAGTATTCAAAAGAAAAGCCAAAATGATGGGGCGTGTCCAAGGGGCCCAGGAATCATCTGAGAGCTCCCAGTGACAAAAGCTGGGATGGTTCGAGCAACAAAATAATTAGCATAGCATCAGGTTATAACCCAAAGTATGAAATAAAATCCATGCGTCTGTACTGATATAAAGGACTGATTGGATAAATAAAGAAATGAGGAGAAAAGACAATCTTCCATGCAAAAGAACTGCAAGTGATTTAGGTCTATATTCCTTTCTCAAGGAGGGAGAGCATGACCGCCGCCCCCCCCACCCACTCCTTAAGTATGGGCTGATGTAATCATCTCCTTCCAGAGAGGACAGTGTGGAAGGCTGGTGGGTAACCTGACAGGAGAGATGACACACGGCCTCAGCCAGGTGATCAAGGTCAGCACCAGCACTGATGATCCTTGTTGACAGTATGGACCTCTGATACGACATGATGAGAAGGACACTTTATCTCTGTAGTCTTCCCCCCAAAGATCCTTAACCCCAGTCTAATCTTGAGAAAAACATGAGACAAACCCTAATTTGGGGACATCCTATAAAAGAGATAACCCAAACTCCTCAAAACTGTCAAAAAAAAAGAAAAGTATGAGAAACTCACAGCCAAGAGGAACCTAAGGAAGCATGACAACTAAATGTAAAGTTGTGTTCTGGATGGGATCCGGGGACAGGAAAAGAACATTGGGTAAAAACTAAGGAAATCCAACTAAAGTATGGACTTTAGTTGATAATCATGTATCAATATTGGTTCATGAATTGTAACAAACATACCCCACACTAATGTAAGATATTAGCATTAGGGGAAATTGGGTATGGGGTGTACGGGAACTGTCTGTACTAAATTTGCAACTTTTCTGCAAATCTAAAACTGTTCTAAAATAACTGAAAAATTAAGAACTCTGTTCATCAAAAGACATCTTAAAGGAACTGAGAAAAGCTATAACCTGGGGAAAGATATTTGCAAAACATGGTAAAAATTAAAAAACACTAATGATGTGAATCAAAGATGAACCAAAAAATGAAGAGATAGACCATGTTCATGTATTGGAAGATTCAATATTGTAAACATGTTAATTCTCCCCAAACTGATCTAGATTCAATGCAATTCCAATAAAAATTACAACAGAATTTTTTTCATAGAAATCAAGTAGCTGAATCTAAAATTTATGGAAAAGCTAAGTAACTAAAAGAGCCAAAGCTACTTTGAAGAACGAGAACAGTCAGAGCGCTCGCACCAGCTGCTTCAAGCCTATAAGGCTGCCGTAATCGAGGCAGTGCGGCGTCAGAGAGGACGAGCTTAGGGACAAATGGAACAGAACAGGATCCAGAAATAGACCCATGAACACAGATCACTTCCCAATACAGGCCCATATTCTAGAGCATTAAATAAATCTCAAACTCTAAAAGATGCAAAATTATGCAAAGGATGTGCTCTGATTACAATGAAATTAAAATATCTGGAGAAATATCTCCAGAAAACTTCCAAATATTTGGAAATTAAATAACACTCTTCCAGACAACCGTGGTCTATCTATATAATGGAACGGGCACAGATACCCTGGACATGCCTCAAAAACATGCTGACAGAAGCCAGAGACAAAAGAGGGGATATTGGGTGGGTCCGTTTCTCTTACATTCTAGAAAGAAACAGAATTAATCTATGAAGAAAAGAATCAGAACAGTGGCTGCCTCGAAGTGGGGGATTAAGGGTTGACTGGGAAGGAGCATGCTTCTGGGGTGAAGGAAGTTTGTATCTTGATGAGGTGCGGGTCCATGCATGTGTGCATTCATCAAAACTCATCAAGCTTAACACTTAAGGTCTGTGCACTTCACTGTGTAAATTACACCTCAGTAAAGAAATTTAGAAAAGGATATAAAGAGAACTCCTGCAAATCAATAAGTAAAAGGTGGCACCATGGAGAGAAATGGGCAAAAGACACACACACACACACACACACTCACACACACGGGCATCTCACAGAAGCAGAAACACTCACTGACACTAACCATAGCAAGAGAAGCAGCGAAAGACGATTCACAGTGAGATGCTATTTTTAGCCTCCAAATTGGCAAATATTAGGAAATCCACCAACACCATCTGTTGTAGAGGATGTTGTGGTAGGAGTGTAATCCCTACAGCCACTTTGAGGAAAGAACTTGGCATTTTCTTGCAGTTGCATGTGAAGTTCAGCCCCAGCACTCCCATTCATAGGGGTGGCTGCAAGAGAAACCCTGGCGCCCCGCACTCAGGAGCTGCGCACAAAGAACAAATGCACAGATCGTGAGGCAGACACGATAGAATGTTACTGCGCAGGTGTCAGAATGAGTGCAGTACAGCTGCCACAAAGAGTAAGAATCTTCGCAACAAAAAAAGCAAGACCCAGAAGACAGCATGTAGCATGATACCCTTTGTTATGACGTTTGAATACGAGCAAAACTAAGCAATGTGTTATCTATAATTAAAATGCTTTAGGCAGCAGGGGAACCCCCGTGAGTGGTCCCTCTGAGAGGGAAGGAGGGGTGGCAGAGGGGAGGAACTAAGGTCACTTATTAGCCACTGTGTAGGTCTTGAGTGGAGAGCAGGTTTACAAGAGTCCCTTACCTTATTTTATACCAACGAATGAATAAATGCTCTGCATGGAGAGGAAATAAAACGATTGCTATCGGGTAGCAGCCCCTCCCGTTTGGACCTCAGGGAAGGGCCTTGAGACTGGGAGCCAGTCTCAGGCGTCACCAGGGCCAGGACACCTGGAGGGCAGGTGACAGGCCAGGCTCTATTTGTCCCACCCGTTACATCATATTCCCCCCTCACAGTCCCTCCATGGACCCTGCAAATTGCTCTGAGTCCCGCTGGTGAGAATGCCAATTAGCGTCCTCCAGAAGACAGGGCTGGGGGGGCATAGCCTCTAATGAACCCCATAAAAGCCACCTGGGCCCTGAGGCAGCAGGACCCAATGAGATGCGCCACTTCCCCTAGACCCTCCCTGGAGACCTTCTGCGAGGGGAGGGGTGGGGTAGGTTGGCAGTGACCTTGGTCTTGAGGCAAAGGGTCTGGGGGTGCTACGAGGGCAGCACCTTCCGGGTGCCCCCAACACCTGACACCAAGTTGCACGGCATAGACAGCAGGGCACGGGCTCCTGGAGCCCCCAGCCCTGATGTCCCGTGTCCAAGCTGGCCCACCAACCCCGGTTCTGCAGCCCCTTCTCAGGCCCAGCCTCTTCTGCCGCATCGCCAACGGGTCTCACATCGCCAGGGACTGGGACACAGTTCTCAGTCCCCTCTGCACCCCCCACCAGCTCTGAGCCCTCCTGCAGCCCCTCCCCAGGGGGCTGGGCACCGGGCGCCATCAGTGGGGGTCTCCAAGCCCCTTCGAGGTGAGCCAGGAGCAGCCACCAGCTCAGCCCCAGCCCAGGGAAGGTCAATGTAGAAGGAACCGGCTGAGGGTCGCCCAAGAAGTACACTTGCCGGCGGGAATCACCCTCCCCCTCCAGCGCGCCCCCGGTCCTGCTGGACAGACCCCAACCTCGCAGAGCCGGGGAGGGGTTGAAGAGGAGCTGAGGCCCCAGGAGCCCCTCACCCACCAGCGGGGAGCACTGCCCGGCTCCGCCCAAGCCCGCCCACCTCCCTGCCACTCGCCCATCCGTCAGACACCCAACTCCTGGGCGTCCTGGCACGAAAGTCCCAAACTGCGAGGCCCTTGAAAGGCTCTGAGTGGACCGATTCCACCATCCCCCAAAGGCCACTTTGATGCTCAGAAAACACAGGATAAAGACCTCAGGTCGGTTCACGGAGAGTCATGTGGGGACACCAAAAGTGGGGATCAACCCTCCCACCCCCTCCCCCCAAACCCCCTCCCCCACACCCCTCCCCCCACACCCCCAGCCCTGCAAACCCCTGGCCCAGGGTTTGCTCACCCCTGGAGAGCCGGCTGGCCATCTGATGGAAGTGGTGTCCTTCCTGAGGCCTGAGGGGCCCTGGCCAGAGAGCAGCACAGAGCAGCAGTCCCTGAGGGCCCACGTGGAGGAGGCCAGGGAAGTGCCCAGACACACAGCCTAAGACGGCACACCAGGCAGGCAGAATGCGTCTTCTCTCCTGCTATGTGCACACATACACCTGTGTGTGAGTGTGTGTGCATGTACCTGGGGGTGTGTGCAGGAGTGCACCTGTGTGTGTGTGTGTGTGTGCACGGGCACACGCACTCCCACGCCTGTCCGTGTACCTGGTGCTGGGACAGGGAACAGCACGCACCTGAGAGCACCCACATGAGTGTGGAGGTAAGAGGTGTATCTGCGCGCAGCGGTGTGCAGGCACCGAGGCCCCCTTGCCAGGTGTTAGCTCAGGGCGAGGTGCTGGGCTGAGAGGGGGTCAGTGCTGCAGCGGCTTTGAGAAGGGTTACAGTGCCCCATGCAGCTCTCACGGCCCGGCCCCCTGCCCAGCACACATCACACCTGCATCTCCCCGCTGTCCAGGGCAGTGCCCCATGCAGCTCTCACGGCCCGGCCCCCTGCCCAGCACACATCACACCTGCATCTCTCCGCTATCCAGGGTACTCAGAAGTGACCCCCCTGCCAGGGAGGGCTATGAGAAACTCCACCAACTCCACTGAGACCTTGGTGACAGATGTCATCCTGCTGGGCTTCCCTGGGCTGTACCACCTTCAGGGGCCACTGCTCGGGTCATTCTTCACGATCTACATGGTGACTGTCCTGGAGAACCTGGCCATCGTGGTGACCGTCAGAGCCAGCCAGCCACTGCACACACCCGTGTCCTACTTCTGGGCCAACCTGTCGGTGCTGGAGACCCTCTACACCTCGGTCACTGTCCCCAAGCTGCCGTCTGGCCTCCTGGCCTCGGCGAGGACCGTCTCCTTCTCAGGCTGCCTCACCAGCTGCTCCTCTTCCTCTGCCTGGGCTCCCCTGAGTGCTTCCTCCTGGCCACCATGGCCTGTGACCGGTTCCTGGCCATCTGTCGCCTGCTGCGCTAGCCGGCCATCACGGACTCGAGGCTCTGCTGAGCCTAGCCCTCAGCGCCTGGCTGGGTGGCTTCCTGGTCTCCTTTGTGTCCATGGCTCTCACCTCCTGCCTCAGGCTCTGTGGCCCCAACGTCCTCAACCGCTTCTTCTGTGACATCTCACCCCTGCTGCGGCTCTGCTGCTCCAGCACCATCACCATCGAAGTGCTGGACTTCGTGGCAGCCCTGGCTGTGCTCGCGACCTTCCTGCCAGTGACCGTGGTCTCCTATGCCCACATCGTGGCCACGGTGCTGAGCATTCCAGGAGGGTCCGGCCACCACAAGGCCTTCTCCACCTGCGCTTCCCACCTGGCGCTGGTGGCCATCTTCTACACCACCACCATCTTCATGCACACCTGGCCTCACGCTGCCAGCTCCTTCGACTTCAACAAGCTGGTGTTCAGGGTCTACTTGGTTGTGACCCCACGGCTCAACCCCAACATCTACTGCCTGTCGAACCACGACATCAGCGAGGCCCTGACCAAACTCCACCAGGCCCTGGCCCCTCCTAGCACCAGCTGCAGGGGGAGGAACTTCAAATCCGTCCCCCGTCATCTGCTCACAGCCACCAGTCCACACCAGGCAGGCCATGGCTCTCTCCCAGTGCAGCCAGCAAGCTCCTCTCTTCCCCCCTCACCCTGAGATGGGAGCACAGTGGGAACTGCCAAAACTCCGAAGGCTCCAGCTGCCTCTCACAGGGAGCTTCAGCACCCGATCAGGGGACAGCTCCTCAGCCCAGGACGAGCTCACTCCGAGCTCCCGGGAAGGTCCCCCTCCACTGTCACTCCCCCGACCACCTGTGACCTGGTCAATCTCTGGCTTTCCCCCACGCCTGGAAGCTTTCAAGATCTTCTTGTTGTGTTTGGTGTCCAGGGTATGCTTGTGTGTGTATGTGCGTGTGTAGTTATCATGCTTGGAGTTTGTCACGCTTCTAGAATTCGAGACTTGCTTTCTCTCATCAGCCTTGGAAAGTTATCAGCCATTACCTCCTTAAACACTGCATCTGCCTCATTCTTCCTTCCTCTCCTTTTGGTTCCAAAAGTGCGTGTATGTTGGAACGCACAGCTTTGCATAACCAATACGGGCAGGCATTTAAAGGCGTCGTCACCTCCACAAAACTTGTAGTTAACCTGGTGAGGACCCACCCTCTGTGATGAACGCCCTGACGCAGGCCCCATTCCTCATCTCCCTGGGCTTGCTTCTCGCCGGCCCAGCAGCTCCTGCACGCATCCTCTCGAAGGCTCTCCAGGCTCGGTGGTGTTTCCTGGGGTAACTGCGATGAGGGGAAGCACCCTGCGGTGGTCAACAGCCTGACTGTGGAACCTGACCCCATTGTCATTCCCAGGAACGTGACCATCAATGCTGCGGTCAGGACCACTGTGGGCCTCAAAGATCCTCTGAAAGTGGTATTAGCTCTGGAGAACGAAGTGGCTGGCTTTTGGGTCAAAGTCCCAGGTGTGGAGCAACTTGGTAGCTGCGCCTACGAGAACTTCCATAACGTGCTTGAAGTGTTAACTCCCCTTGAGAATCCCTGTCCAGAACCCCTGCACACCTGTGGGCTTCCCTGTCACTGTCCCTTCAAAGAAGGCACCTACTCACTGCCCAAGTCTAACTTCTTCCTGCCTGCCCTGCAGTTGCCCAGCTGGCTCAGCAGCGGGAACTACCCGTCGGAGATCATCCTAAGCAACGGGAAGCGTCTGGTCTGTGTCAGAGTCTCTGCCTCCCTAAAGGGCAAATTAGGTGGCACTTGTCACAGCAGAATGAAGGGGTGTGAGGAAGGCATCCTCTTCCTCTGTCTTACGTTGGCCAAGGCCAGATTCTACTCTCTGTCCTTTCTACAATGATGACACTCCCCCGCTGAAAGTCATTTTATGCCACCTACAAGATCTTTAGGCGTGGGCCAGCAGCCCTAACCGAAGCGAGGATGAGCCTGATGGTTTTTGACAGCCCAGGACGTCTACTGGGCTGGCCACTGCATTTTCCTCCTCACCCCCATGGCTTTCTCTCTAAGAACTCAACTCATTTTCTAAACAGTCAAGGAAGGGGGCCAACGTGTTTTGTGACCCCCTGTTCAGACTGACCCAGTCTTGGTCTCCTGAAGTGCCTTTATGGCTTCTCTCATTGATTCTGTGTGTGTGTCACCGACCTAAAAGCAGAGTGAGAGTGCTAACAGTTTGCATTTTACTCCCAGCCCCTCTTACAATGAAGGGTCTGAAGGAGTCGATCTCAGTCTGTTCCTCCATTAACTTCTATGATTCAGAAGTTCTTTTCTAGACTTGCCCAGCTAACAGTGGGGCACAGTGTATCCTGGAGAGGCATGGCATGTGATGGGAGAGATATTTGAGAATGCTCTATGTGTTTAAGACGTCTGCGAACTCAGGTGCCTGCAGAGCAAAGCGCAAGACATCAGCAGACCACGCAGAACATCACATTGTTTCCAGGCACATCTTCCATCCTTTCCTTCGTATAACATAACCGATCCGAGGCAGCTGCTGCCCAGTCTCGAGCTGGGGGTATAATCAGGGATGAGGGGACTGGGGTGAGTTGGAAAGGGCACATCCGGTCCGTAGGGACAGCTGCTGTCTAGCTCTAGCCAGTAAGCACCACAGGAGAATGCAGGCTTCGTCAGCTCTGCCTGGTCGTTGGCTCCCCAGCTGCGGGAGGTGGTAAGCAGTCGAACTGCAGAGCCTGTGGCTTCTCCAGTGCATGGCTATCTCCTGGTCTCAGGCCGGACTTTACTCTGATCGACAGAAGTGGTGAGAGTAGGAAGCTTTTCTTGTTCATATTTTTCAAGGGAACACATTTAAAGGCTCTCCACTAAGTATGATGTCTGCTGAGGGTTTTTTTGAAATACAGCCTTAATCGGGTTAAAAAATTCATTTCAACGACTAGTTTTCTTGGCATTTTTCCCCACCAATGAGTGTTGATGGAAATCAAACGCTTGACAATGGCGATTGTATAACAATATGCAAATGCACCAAATCAACATGTTGGACACCTTACATTTACAACATGTTACATGTCATGTGTATTTCAATTTAAAAAATAACATTTAAAAACTAAGAAATGGCTCTCTTCTGCTCAGGCCCATGGCATGTCTTCATCCTGCCAGGAAGCTCCGTAGCCACTGACAAGACCAGAAGTGGCCTAATAAACGGTACAAGAAAGCAGAGCCCAGAGGGCCAGCCCTTACAGAGGCGCTTCTCACGCAAAGGGAGCTGCGCTCAGAACAGTAGGGGTTGGAGCCAAACAGCCAAATTCTGCCGCAGGGAAGTGTGTCAGGCTTCAGTTAATGAAGGATGGCCCCCAAGTCCCAGCCTTTGCACCCAGTGATGTTGTTTGAACTTTACGGAGGAAAATGATGAAGTTCTGGTTGCTGGATTTGGTCGCAAAGGTCATGCTGTTGGTGACATTCCTGGAGTCGTCTTGTAGGTTGTCAAAGTAGCCAATGTCTCTCTTTTGGCCTTAACGCAAAGGTTAGAAGAAAGGACCAATATCGTAAGTTTTGATGGTGACGGCACGATAGTAATACATTTTCACATGCAAAAAACGCCCCAAAAAACAAACAAAAAAAATTAAGAAATGAAATGCTTTGTATTCTCCTTCTGAGCAAATCATGAGCGTTCTTCTCCCTTGGTGCAGCAGTGAGTAAAGCACGTCCGCATACTTGACGATGTGGAAAGCACCTGGACCTGAGTGGTGCGACCTGCTTCCGATGTACTCTTGGGCTCAGTGGCTAACATTCTATTTAGATTTTTCATGTTGATATTTAAACATAAAATAGTCTCAATTTTTTTCTGTGCTTCCCTTACATATTTTAAGAGAAAAGGTCTAGGGTCTCGAAAAGGGTCAGTTAAGCCTCAGCCCGTGGCTCCTCCTACGTGGCGCCCTTGGCTCTTCTCTCCCCTCCGAACAACCATCTGTCAGACTCAGAGCCCAAAGCTGTGCCTTTCTCTCATATTTGCTATGTTTGCTGCTCATGCAGAGAGATTTCCTTACCTTTATAATTCAATTCTCCTGGTTGTTTCTCAGAGGTTCTTTCTTAACCGCGACCTTTGTCACAGCACCCTGTTCTTATATAAATAGTATCCCCCCAGCTTTTCTGAGCCTATGAGTTGGAATATTTTTTGTTTGTTTCTTAGGTTTTCTTCTAATTCCTCAAACTTCTTGAGCCTTTTTTTTCACCCCATTTCTTTACCTTGGTCTTTCTCTGTTGTGTTGCAGACTTTCTGTCTTTGGATGCCTGATAAACGCTGTTTGCTGTTCACACTTTAAAGCAAAGCAGTGGGAAGGCTACCTGGAAGCTCCCTGTGCTCGGCAGGACCCTTGAGAATGAGGGGGCAGGGACGGGCCATCGGGCTGGGGACCCTCTAAGTGCAGGTGACGGAAAGCACTCATCCAGAGAAGGTCCACGGCGTCAGCTGTGGCGCTGCCTGACCCGGGAGGTCGAGGGGGCACAGGGCCCGACTCACTTGCCCTCGGGCTCCATGTGAAGGCTCCACGAGGGTGACGGGTCCTCGCATGCAACGGCTCCAGGCACAGCCTCCCGCGGAAGGAGAGCGGCCTCTCTCAGCAGCTCAGACCACGGCCAGGGGCCTTACACTGGGAAGCAGGTCCACGTGGCCAGGAAGAGCCACAGGGCATGCCACATCCCCTCACAAGACCAGGGGAGGGGGCAGTCACAGTCAGACCCCCATGGGCCGAACATAAGAGAGGGCTGGCTCCCCAGGGCACACACAAGGATGCTTTGACCGGAACAGGGAAAGGACGCTGAGAGGCCAAAGCGGCAGCTGTCCCCAGCAGGCCCCACACCGCGCCGGGGCTTCCAGGTGCTTCCTGATACCGTCAGAGAAACGCCCTTGTTTCCTTGGGGTGAGCAACACGCTGGGGGCCGTTCTGTGCGTGGGACCGGGGGTGGGGAGGGCTCAACCAGAGAATGCAAACCTCGGACGAACCCCCATTTCTGTCCCCACCCCTCCTGCCATCCATCACCACAGCAGCCCAGTCCCTGAGGCTGGGCGGGAGGCGCTCTACTTGGCCGCTGCCCCTCTGGCCCAGGTGGCATTTGAAACCCACAGGCCCTGAGATTGCCCAGGAGAACGTGTGGAGCAGCGGTGCTGAGCCTCCAGGGACCACGAGGGTCTGACGGAAGCTGAGAGATCGAATCACATAACAACCCTCTGAAGTTCAGGAGGTCCCTGTGCCCACCTCCGACACCATCAAGAGGGCCTGGTGTCCCCAGGTGGAGTGGCTGGGGTGAAGGCCTAGAGTCAGTGGGTGGAGGGGAAGAGATTCCAGAGGACAAACCAACCTTGGGAAGCAAGACAGCACCATTTCAGACGTGGCCCCAGAGTCCAATCCGGCCGGGACCGGGGAGGCCCGCTGGCTTGAGCAGTCGTGTTACCGGTGGCGGGGCTACCTGAGGACCCCCTGGAGGAGCCTGAACAGTGGGCACTAAAGGGCGGGAGGAGGGGGGCCCACGAGGGGGTGCTGCTCTGGGACTCGGACACCATGGGGCCCTGGAGAGCCGTCCTCCCCTCTCTGTGCACCGCGGTCAGGAGCTCAGGGTCCGACGTCGCATTCTGTGGTCCCTGTGTCTGGGACACACCCACCCCGGGAAGGATGGAAATGAGGAACGGGAGAGGGTGGGGTGGGAGAGGTTAGGGTTTGGGGCGGGTGGAGTGGGATGGACTGTGGGAAGGTGGCGGTGTGCGCACCGGGTGCTGAAGACAGCGGGGCAGAGGGTCCTGTCGAGAGACAGGACCCGGGAGGGGGGGGGGGCGTGGGGGGGCCGCTAGGACGGGGTGCTGGGCAGCGAGAGGGGCTGCGCCTCGGAGCGCCTGCCTTTATCTCCTCCCTTCCGTCTCCCGGGGGACGCGCCTCCGCGTCTGCCCACCCCCAAGCCTAGGGCGGAGGCCTCACGCAAAAGCCAGGCTCCGCGGTCGGCGCTTTGGCGGTCGGCGCTCGGCGCTCCGTGCAGTCTCCGCCGCAGCTCCGTCCTTCCCGCTCGGCAGCGGTCCCTGGAGCGGCCGCCGCGGTTCCGAGCGAGGCCCGTGGCTGGTAAGGCCGGGCGGCGGAATGTGGGCGCGCACCGGGAGGCTGGGGCTGGCGCCCGCCGGGCTAGAAATGAAGACGCAGCGAGGGGCCGACAGGGCCCGGGCGGAGGGTGGGGCCTCCGGCAGGTGGTCGCATCCCGGTCCCCCGGCCCAGCAGCTGAGCCAGGCGGTGGGGGCAGGGGGGGAGGGCGAGGCAGAAGCGGGCGGGAGGCGACCCTAAGCTGGGCCCGGGCCTGCGGCGGCGGGGCGGGGTCCGCACAGCGTGACGAGCCCCCGAGGCCCGAACCGGCTCTGGCCCCGCGCAGCCCCGGAAGGGGTGGGAGGGCCGGGCCGAGTCTCACCGTTGGTCCCTTCTCCAGACCCCGATCTGGTTCCTTGGGGACCCTCGGTCCCTGAGACCCCAGGGTGGCCTCTGGTCCTGCCGAGCCCTGGAGACCGGAGTCGGTCCTTCCAGAGCAGCCCAGAATACGGGGCCCCCTCCCCAGGCCTGAGCGCCCCCCGCCCACCGGAGGGTGCTCACCACCGCCCATTCTTTGCCCCTACTCCACCACCACCCCCCCCCCCAAGCACAGAATAACCCGCAGGTGCTGAACCCTCTCACCCCCTGCCGCCCCTTCCCAGTTACTGAACAAGAGCCCACGCCCTCCCCAAGCCTGAGTCCCTAATCCTCAGGCATTACAACCTCCTCTTAGCCCACGCCAGCCTGGGCCGGTAGTGCTCCAAGGTGCTGGCGCCCCATGTACCACCAAATGCTGAGCCCCTGTCCCCAGGCCCCGGGCGCCCTGGGCCTCGCAGAAGCTGAGGTCCCTTCCTCCATCCTCCCGCAGGTTTTGCTCCACGAAGATGAACTGGACTGCCGCCGCGTGCTGGGCTCTGCTGCTAGCGGCCACCTTCCTCTGCGACAGCGGCGCGGCCAAGGGCGGCCGTGGCGGGGCTCGCGGCAGCGCCCGGGGCGGGCTGCGCGGGGGCGCGCGCGGGGCCTCGAGGGTGCGCGTGAGGCCTGCGCCCCGCTACGCCGGCTCCTCGCTGCGCGTGGCCGCGGGAGCGGCGGCGGGGGCAGCGGCGGGGGCAGCCGCGGGCCTGGCGGCGGGCTCGAGCTGGAGGAGGGCCGCGGGGCCCGGGGAGCATGGCCCAGACGACGAGGAGGACGGCGCACCCGGCGGCAACGGAACGAACCGAAGCGTCTACAGCTACCGGGCGTGGACTTCGGGCGCGGGGCCCACGGGCGACCCTCACCTCTGCCTGCTGCTGGGCGGTGCCCTGGGCGCCCTGGGGCTGCTGCGGACCTAGGCCGGGCTGGGCTCGGGGGCCAGATCTGCCCCCAGCCCGCGCCTGCCCCGCGAGCCACCACAGAGGCTGCCCAGCACTGAGCGCCCCTTGCCTCCACTGCCCAAGGCCTCTGAGCCCAGAGGAGCTGCGTGGCCAACTCCCGACAGTCCAGCAGCCTCTCCTCCTATGACCCAGAGGCACCTCCTGTTCCTCCTCCTGCCCGATCCCCTCCCCAGCCTCCGCACCTCCCACCCTACCAGGGGACCAGTGGCCCCTCAGCTCCAGGATGCCCTGCCTGCCACTTGGAGGTTAGGGTACCCCCCCAGCCAGAAAGGCAGGTGTCCTGAGGTTCCTGCACCATCCTGGCCAGCTGCCCACCACTCTACAAGCTGTTCAGGCCACTCCAGCTCCCCTGACCCCACCTGGACACTTGAGAGGTGTGGACGGTGCTGACCACCAGGCAGAGAGGTGGGCCCTCAGGCTGGGCTGGTTCGGCCACACCCCTGAGGACGTGGTGGCATCCCCCCCAGAAACAGCCCCAGTGGGCCAAAGGACTTGAGGATTTGGGGGAGAGGAGAGGTTTCCCTCGCAGGCTGTAGTGTGCTGCCTTCCAGAAAGGAAGGGGGCCACATCTGTGGATTAGTGAGCCCAGACGTGGCCCCGTGGTTCTCCAGATGGCTCCCAGGATACCCTCACCCACAGGAACTGCCCACGCCTTGCCCCTGCCCTTGGGCCCAGGGCCCGTGCCCGTGTCCCCCCACGGGCAGACGCTTTGCGAGACCCGTCGCCAGGGGCTCCCTTAAAGCCACTTTGCTCTGACTTGAAACAGCTCTTCTTGGACCTATTTTGGAAGAAAAAGAAAATCTGTTTAAATTTCAAGAGTTTTCCATTTGCTCTGAGCTCCAGGTCCACGTTCCAGGATAAGAGCCCCGCCTGTACTCAGGGACGGCAGCTGTGGCAGGCAGCCCCTCGGAAGCTGAGGGCGAGGTGGACCAGAGGGGCCGAGGCTCCAGTCAGACCCATGGTCGGCATGGCCACAAGGCAGGGCCCAGTGCCCAGCAAGTGCCACCAGATGTGAGGGCACCTGTCCAGCAGAAGAAATCCCAGAGCTGAGCTTCCTCCACACCCCGAGGGCTGTCAGAGCGAGGCCAGAGCGGCCTCTGAAGAAACCACAGGGCGCGTCCTGACAAGGGTTTGCGGCTGGCACTCAACACCCGCGCGGAAGGCCAGCCCTTCACCTCTCAGGTGCCTTTCCCTCAAGCCGCCAGCCTGGTCCACTGGCCGTGAGCTCAGCCTGGGGCCCCAGCTCTTTCACATGTCCTGTGGCTTGAATAGCCTCTTGTCCCTCAGAAGGACGGCTCCGGGGTCTGGCTTCCGGCTCAGGCTCTCCTGTGCTCAGCAGGAGCCTCCCCGGCAGGGCTGCCTCCAGAATCTGCCCTCGCCTGCCCCTGGGCTGCAGGGCCTTTGGACTCAGCTGATGGACGCCAGTGCCAAGACCAGCATCTCCCAGGAGCCGTGCCACCTCTGCTCTCCCACAGCTGGCACTCGGCTCTGGTTACAGTGAAGGTCTCCAGATTATCCGCGGGACCTGGACCAAGCACTTTCCTCCGAAGACCCAGGCGCTCCGCTGCAGGACGCAGCTCCCTGCAGCCTCCTGTGTCCACACTGCCAGCATTCTTGGGTGCGGCGCCCAGATGCGCTCTGTCCTCCCAAACCAAGCTCGACGCTCCCAAAGACCAACAGGTCGTGGCCAAGCCCTGGCTGGGGCCTCAGAGGCAGCGTGACCGTTTTAAAATCTTGAACAGGGGGACCCTTCAGGGCGGCCCCTCGGTTGACTCAGTTCTCCCTGATGGGCCTGGCCAGGCTGTGCTCAGCCTCAGAGACCCACCCGGACCTGGACTGTGGCTGGCCCAGACCTTCACGTGCCTCTGCAGCGTGAGCCGCCAGCACACTCGTCAAGCTTTTCCACACACCAGCCCGACTCCAGCGGCATCTGGCGTCTGGCACAGCTGCGAGTCTCTGAATGCTTCCCACCCCTATGGGTCAGGGTTCCGGCAGGAGGCCGGTGGGTGTCTCAGGAGACTTGGCAGGTGCGCTGGGTGTGGGGCAGCCACACGGGGCGGCAGGACCTAGAGGGGCGCCTACAGGAAGGGCCGGGGCTGCTGACCAGGTGCAGCCTACCCAATCCCCACCCCTTCCCCCCTCCGGCCTCTCCAGAATGCAAGCTGGTGGTCATGTTCCTGCACCCCTTCAGGTGCAACCACAGCAATGCTGGGCACCGCCTCCGGGAAAAAGTCCTGCTGTCTCATTAGCTGGAAGGTGCTGGGAGGCGGTGGGGAGGCCTGGGGTCTCCGCTGACCACACCGGCCTGTGTGCAGCTGGGCTGTGAGCAGAGCAGCCCCGGCCACCGAGGGGACAGGTGGTCCTTGGGTTCTGCCACGGCTACTTGGGACCTCTTGTCCGTGTGTGTGTGCACGTTTTAGTAGTGAAATAAACACTCTGTTGCCAATGAGACTGTTTCTTATTGCAGGACCCAGGACTCCGTGTCGGGATTCTTACACAAGAGCCTTGGGTACTAAGTGGTTCACGTTCCGTTTTTCCTTGGTGAGGGGCCCAAGGGGCTGCACAGGTGCACAACGAAAGGGCCAACCACAGAGACAGGCCTTTTAATTTTAAAATTACGGATTGCACTTTCAACTCCTTCTGAGAAAACACCAGCTTCTCCTCAAGAGAATATTTAGGAGATACTGAACATGAGTGAGTTTCCTCCCCCCGCCAGGAACCCAGGGACGTCCACTGCCCTGATGTCCACACCCAGGCTCAGTCCCCTGTAACCAGGGGCTGGGCTGTGCAGCAGGAGGGCATGGCCTCCTTCCTAGAGCAGAGACCGGGGAGTATACAGTGACCAGCAAGGAGCCTGTGGACAGGGGACTCCCGGGTGCCCACCCCTGGCCTTGGAGCCGCGAGGCCCTCCTGCTGGACTAGTCAGGGCTCCGCCACAGGGGGGCCCTGCAGGAGGTCCCGGTCCAGCATCACGGGGCCCAGCACCCCGCTGCGGAAGGCCCGCAGGAAGTCTCGGGCGGCCGCAGGGTAGTTGGGCTGGACAACGTTGACGTCACCTGGGGAAAGCAGGAGGGCCCAGTAAGGATGGAGCCCCACTCGGGAGCTCTAGCCCACCCACCTCAGGCCCGTTCAGGTGGGCGCCTGTGCTGCACATTTGGGAAGCTGGAGCCTCCAGAAGCCACAGGAAGAGGGTGGGGCCGCCCCACACACCCTGCCCCAGCCCCAGCCCAGACCGAGAGCCCCTCCCCCAGAAGCTCCGCCCCCCGAGCCCAGCCTGGGGCCACCAGGTCTCACCAGTGCCCGTCAGCACCTTCACCTTCTGGGTCTTCCTCAGCTTCACGGCCACACGCTTTAGCACACTGGCGATGTCGTCGCAGGCCTCACCCAGGCCATAGTGCTGCACGTACCTGCACACAGGGCGATGGTCAGCAGCTCCACCAATGACCCCTCGTGGGTGCGGGTGACCGCCACGTGGACCTGGGGGCCTCACCGACACCTGCCTTCCGCGTGGCCACGACCAGCTGCCCAAGACCCCCTCCCCCACCGGGGTCCTGGGGGCGGCGGCCAGAAAGGCTGCTGCTCCCAGTGGTGTCATCCCCTGGCCCTGAGCTGGCCTCCCACGATGGCAGCCCGGCCACTGGCACACACTCAGTTTGCTGCCGAGGCTGCATTGGTGCCTCTAGGCGGCTGGCCGGAGATGGACGGTGGTATTCCCCACTGACTCGTGCTCTGGGCCTGGGGAAAGAGCCAGCACGGGACGGGTGCGGCACATCAGAGGCTGAGAGGCCAAAGGAGACCAGCGTCTTCCACGGACACGTGCCTCCCTGAGCCCCGGGGCCAGGACCCCTGGACCAGCACCTGCGCTGGCCCCTCCCCCTCACCGCCCGGGGGGCAGGCAGGGCTGCGATGTGAACTGCAGCTGCAGAGTGGGGGAGGCCGGACGGGCCTCAGGCCTCGCGCCTGGACCCCACGTGAGCATCGGAGCCAGTCTCGGAACGACAACCCCGAGGAATGTGCGTCCAAAATCAAACTTCCCAGAGCAGCAGCTGCACAGGCCCCTCTGTCCCCAAGAGATCGAAGGCAAGGAAGACTCCCACCCACACACGCCCAAGACCTGCCACCCGCAGGGAGTCGGCTGTCACGCTTCCCAGAAACACTGAGGACAGCGGAGGTCCAAACTGAATGCCTCGAACATCAAGCAAAACATGACATTTCAAATTCTACTTCCAGGACTTCCCTGGCGGTCCAGTGGTTAAGACTCCGTGCTTCCAGTGCAGGGGGCACGGGTTCAATCCCTGACTGGGGAACCAAGATCCCACACGCTTAGCCACATGCAGCCAAAAAAAACCAAAACCCAAAAAAACCCACATATGTCAAATCCCACTTCCATGCAAATGGGCTAACAGGGACTGGGTCTACTCGCCACCTGGAATAACAAAAAAGGAAGAAACAACCAAAACTTCACACAACAATGGTTTTCAAGGCCCAGACATCAGGCCACAAAGAGTGTAGCCATGGGAAGGAGGAGTGCAGGGAGGGGCCCCGGGGAGCCCAGAGCGGAGAGACGGCGCTGGGGACCAGGGCAGCTGCCGGCTGCAGGCGAGTCAGACAGGGCAGAGCTGCCCAGGGAGAGGGCTCGGGAAACTGGCAGACAGCCACCCTCAGATGGTCAGCAGAGCAAGTTTCCCAAGGCCAGAGGCCAGGAAGAGCCACCCAAGAAGCAGGAGGGGAGCAGCCGGGACAGACAGAACCCAAGATCCACAGGCTGGGGAGGGGCCGGGGCGCCCTGGGAACTGTTCCAGGCCCACCTGACAAACCGTAAAAGGAAGGCCCAAAAGGACCAAAGTGTTTCCAAATAACGGTCCCAGAACAGGAATATAAAGACACCTGTCACCAGAAAGGTCCGATTCACGTGCCTGCCCCCCGTCAAAAGCTGTCAGGCACACACAGCAGGAAAACAGAGCCATTACAAGGAGAAAACCAATTACCTGAAACTGCCCCAGATGTCAGAATTCCCAGACGTTGAATCAGTTATTAGAACTGCGTTCCCGTGGTTACGAAGTTAAGAAAACACACAGAAGATAGTAAAAAAAAAATGATCCAAACCCAGTATCTAGAGGAGAGCACTATGAAAACACATACTCGGGATTAAAGCAGGTCAGATCTGCAGGAGAGGGGGCGAGGGGACTGCAGAGCCAGCACTGCTGAGCCGGCGGCACCCGCGGCCAGTGCCTGGGTAGCGGAGTCCTGGGAGAGAGGAAGAATGGCCAGAGATCATCCGAATGTGATACAAACTACACAACCACAGATGCGAGAGCTCGAGGAACTAAAAGCGCAAGAAACAGGCAGAAAATCACACGAAGGCCCAGCGCCGTAAATTGCTCAAAAACTAGATAAAGAGAAATCTTAACAGCAGCCAGAGGGCCATGAATACAGAGAACAAAGACAGACAGACAGACTTCTCATCAGAAACAACAGCCGCTCTGCGGGACTGAGGAAATCCGTCCATCTAGAATCTACACGCAGGGCAAACGCCCTTCAAAAACTAAGGTGAAATGAGCACATCTTCGGACAAACAGCAACCTGCGTCACCGTGAGCGGCACAGGAAACCCTCGGGCAGGAAGATGGCCCCAGAGGGAGGGCGGGTCCACACAGACAAGGAGCCGTGACTGGCGAGGCTCAGAGGAAACTGCCGGGATCGAGCCTCCACTTACATCTGTGCGTAAACAAAGCTCGGCAGCACGTCTGCTACATAAAAGCAAAAGGTGTGACGAGACCGGCCCAGAGGTGAGGGTGAGGAGAGCGGAAAGGCCCTCACACCACACTCGGCATTAACACCCCCGAAAAGTGTTCTACAAACCCTAAAGCTACCTCCTCCAAAGTTACAGGTAACAAGCTGACAAAGGGGAATCATAAAACAGGCCAGAGAGAGAGAGGAAAAAAGAACAAAGAATAGCTGGGACAGATGGCAAGACGACAGATGGAAACCTAACACCAGTGATCACATCAGATGTAAATGGGCTACCCAAAATAAAAGCAGAAACGGTCAGACTGCGTACAAAGCAAGGCCCAACTACAAGCAGCCGATAAACACGTTTTAAAAGTAAAGACGCACAAGCTCAAAGCAAAGCGACAGGAAAGATGAGCACACAGAGACTCTCCTGAAGGATAAAGGGGGTCACGTCCTCAAACCACCAGAAGAACCCAATGACCTCCTGACGCTTTCCACCCCCGACAACGGAGCCTGGAAACTCATGAAGCAGCTGCTGCCAGGACAGCGGGGAAGAGAGCAGCCCAGGCGGTGGTGGGAGAGCCCGTCTCCCCACGGGCAGCACAAACAGCAAGAGAGTCAGGAACACGGAAACAAGGAAGGAACAGGGACCGAACAGCAATCAACCAACAGCAACCAGGAAGAAAGAGAACACAGAAAGTCAATGAAACCAAAAGCTGGTTCTCTGGGGACAGTCAATAACCTGTGCCTGATGTCCTCAAGGTGATAAAGCAGCGGTCCCCAACCTTTTTGGCACCAGGGACTGGTTTCGTGGAAGACAGTTTTTCCACGGACTGGGTTGGGGGGAGATGGGGTGGCTCAGGCGGTAACGCGAGCGACAGGGAGCGACGGGGAGCGGCAGAGGAAGCTTCACTCGCTCACGCGCCGCTCATCGCCCGCTGTGCGGCCCGGTTCCTAACAGGCCACAGACCGGTACCGGGTCCCCTGGGGGTTGGGGACCCCTGTGATAAAGGACAGCTCTGGGGCCCCACGGGACACCGGCACTCACACTGTCCTCAGCAGCGAGAACGAACCGACCAGATGTCTGCACAATGAAACCTCCCAGTGGTGACCAGTGTTAGAACATGGATGAATCCCGAGAGACGGGGCTGAGCAGGGAGTCCACACCATGTGGCTCCACTCGTGAGATTCTAGGTGATGGGAAGCAGATGGGGCAGGAAGGGGCGGGAAGGAGGGGCTACAAAGCAGCATAAGAACTGGGGGGGTTTTCTGGACTGTGGAACGCTTTCACACGTCTATTAAACTGTACACTTCAAAGGACTGCACACTGTCTGTCTACAGTACTTTAACGGTTCTGTTTTTTCAGTCACGTTTGTCTGGGATGGGAGAGGAAGGGCCCGCCTTCCCACACTCACCCCAAGAGCTGGCGCCTGTTGAGGGTGTAGAGAAGGTAGTCAGCCAGGGTCTCCTCGCCCACCAGATGGTCCAGCACGGTTCCTGGGAACAGGCAGCAAGGGTGAGCACACACACGTGCCGCTGAGGAGGCCAAGCCATGGCCTGACCTGCCCCCACCAGCCCCGCCCCACCTGTTAAATGGGAGGAGGGCGCCCCTCCAGGGCAGGCCAGGAGGACTGGTGGGGTCAGAGGGTGCAGAGTGTGTCACCTGTGAGCCAGGACCACACACGCTGCCCGAGACGTCCTGCACCACAGCTCTGGACATCTCTATGGCAGCCAGGCCAAGGCTGGCACGAGGCGCCCAGCCTGGGGGCCTGGGGGCCTATTGTGGGGGGCCGGCTCACCACACAAGGCCAGCTTCAGGCCTGTCTCCACGCTTTGGATCCGGGGAGCCAGCACCCCAGGGGTGTCCAGCAGGAACATCAGCGGCCGCTCACACACCTGTGGGCACAGAGGGCAGTCGGCCAGCCGCTCGAGCAGCCTCAAGCAGCCCCAAGCAGCCCCTCCCGCCAGGCCCTCTGCTGGGCCCCACAGGCTTGAGGAGGCCCCAGAGCCTGCCCGCCAGTGTCGTCACTGCCACCAGCTCTCAGCTACCCCACAGGATGCCACTCCCGCGTGACGTGGAGAACGAATAAGAGCAGGAACCCAGCAGCTGCCCTCCTCCCAGGAGGACGGGCTCTGCCCTGACCCTGTGTGCCCTCGGGCAGCTTCCCTCACCTGTGAGGCGCAGTGGCACCTGTGCCCTCCCCCAGGCTTGCTGTGAGGACTGGGGCAGCGCTTGGCGGACAGAGCAGAGGGAAGGGGCGGTGGAGGCCCGGCAACCGAGGGCCCCTACCTGAATCCTGGACATCACAGCTCTGGTGATCCCAGGCTCGCCGCCCACCCTGGTGGCTTTTCCTGCAGGATAAAAGATAAAAGAGGGTGTCAGTGTCTGTTAAACACACAGGCAGGTAAGCTACAGAATGAGCAACGACACACGTGGAGACCTGGAGGGCCCCTAACACCAGGAGAGAACTGCCTCCCGGCCCTGAGAGTGGCCCAGCACCTGCTAAGCAACGGCCGTGACGTCTGGACCGGAGCTGCCCGCCGCCATCACCTTCCTCCCTGCAAGACTGGGTCCCAAGCATCTGCCCCCACACCACCCAGAAGAGCCTGTCGGTGGGGCCACTCCTGACCAAGAGGCCGCCTGTGCTCTGAACACTGGCTGCCCTGGGGCCCAGCTCAGGGTGTGTCCCAAGCAGACTCTGCACCCTCTGCTGAATCAACACAAGAACAAAGGGACACATGCATCCGTCGGCACACAGATGGATAAACGAAATGTGGTCCGTCCACACCACAGAGTATTATTCAGCCCGAAAAAGGAAGGAAATTATGAATTATGAATCACGCTACAACACGGATGGACCCTGTAGAGTTAGGCTCCGTGAAATAAGCCTGACACAGGTCAAATCCTGTGATTCCAGTTATGTGACACCGGAGCTGTCAAGTCCACACGACAGAAAGTAGACCAGAGGCTCCCAGGAGTTCAGGAGGACAGCTACCATTTATGTCTAGAATTTCCGCTTGAGATGATGGAAAAATCTGGAAATAGGTGGTGTGATAGTTGCACAGCACTTAACGTACTTAATGCCAATGATGTTTTTTAAAGCCACAACTGAAGAAAAATAAACAAAACAACAGCTGACTGTAACAGCTCTCCAGCTGGCAGCGAAACAGCCCGAGATGACGGTCTGGCACTGTTCGGGCTTTGGGGTGGCGCCCGAAGGACACACTCGTGCAGACTTGGTCTCAAAAGTTGAGAGGCGTGGGACGAGGACACAGGCCTGGGGCTCCCCCTCCCCAGGTCCCGGCCTGACGTCGCACCCCACGTTTCCTACACACCTTGAGCACAGCGGGTCAGAGATAGATAAATGAAAGGACGAGATTACCAACGTTTAGAAAAGTCATCGCATATACTAAACGCTATAATTAAGCATTTAGTTTTTTTTTTTTTTTTTTTGCGGTACGCGGGCCTCTCACCGCTGTGGCCTCTCCAGTTGCGGAGCACAGGCTCCGGACGCGCAGGCCCAGCGGCCATGGCTCACAGGCCCAGCCGCTCCGCCGCATGTGGGATCTTCCCGGACCGGGGCACGAACCCATGTCCCCTGCATCAGCAGGTGGACTCTCAACCACTGCGCCACCAGGGAAGCCCAAGCATTTAGTTTTGAAGAGAGAATGCGAATAAAGTATAAAATGTATAAGGGAATGACTGTGTCTCACCAGCTGACTGCATGCCAGGCTGTCACCTCCTCCTGGTGGGAAAAGACCCCCTGACGAGCTGGGGTCTCGGGCTCTGCAGTTCGTCCCAGCACAAGAACCAGAGCCTGCCCCGGGGAACTACCTTTCCTGAGGTGCTGCCTCCGCAGGGAGTTGATGAGCGATGACTTGCCCACGTTGGGGACCCCAATCACCATGATGCAGTACTCCAGGTTCTGCAGGCGCGAGAGCAGGGATCAGCGGCCCAGCCAGACCCCCCAGACCCACACACGCCCAGGCCAGCTTAACAGGAAGGACAGTCGCTGCACCGGCCCTGCTCACCCACCTACTGAGACCCGGAGGACAGGGGGCTCCCCAGGCTGTGCTCAGCAGCTGGGTCTGGGGCTCCCCAGCGGGAGGGACGTCCCACAGCTGGCACTGGCCCACCACCAACCTCTCCTCGGTGATAGCGGTAGCTGCTCCCAACCAACTCCGTGACCTTCGGGATTATCTGCAAGAAACAGACCACAGGCACTTTCCTGGGGGAACTGGCCACTCTTAGCTTCTGGAGGTGGACACTCCAGCACCCAGCACCAGACAGCTCAGGTCCAAACACGTCAAGGTTCAGGCTGCGCTACGGCAGGCGGGGGTGGGGGTCGCCTGTGCCCCACCTCGTCCCTCCACCAGGAACCAGCAGGACAGACCCCATGGGGCGACGGCTGTGACTGCCAGCACCTGCTAACAAGATGCACGTCAGCCGGTGAAATTCTCAAATACAACTGGGAAAACAGGCACTAGACCCTCCACAGGCCCTTCCCCCTTATGACCCCGGAACGTGTCTCGCAGGCTGACTCTGCTCCCTTCCCACCATCAGCCGTCAGGCCCGTGCTGCCCTTGGCACCGGGAGATGAGCGTGCCCAGAACCCAAGCAATTACGGGTCGTCTCCGACACTGTGCTTCTTACAGAAGCACAACCTAATTCGTGGCATTTCTTTAACATATTTAAGCAGAAGCATTAGAGCACAAAACAGAAAAAAACCCACCTGCTTGATATTTTCATCCTTCACACAGTTGGTAAAAATGACATTTTTTAGGCCTTCTCCTTCTAAGTGTTGTATAATTTTCTGAAAGAGACAAGACGAAATTTCCATTTTAAACACTAAATGAAGACATGGGCAGTGTCATATGCTGAAGCCCAAGATCTGCTCGCCAGCCCAGAGCCGTAGCGGCCAGGGACTCAGGGAGGAGGCTGGGCCCACCGGGCAGCGCAAGGGGCAACGCAGCACCAGGGACAGGCTGCCTGAGGAGACGTCCAAGGAGGGCAGCCTGGCCCCGGGGTGGCCCTGGGCGGCTGGCTCCATGTGAGGACGCAGGGAGAGGAGGCCACACCAGGTCATTCCAAGTCACTCCCAGCACTGGAACTGCTCAGCGCTGGTCTCTGTCTGGTCGCACCATCCCTCCCACTCCTCCTGACGAGCTTCCACACAACGAGCTCCACTGAAACTAAGCTTTGAACCCATCCGATTACAAAGTACAAGGAATACTTTAAAAGCCCCAAGGTAAACTAAGGTTAATATGAACTTACTGGCCGTAACGTGAAGTAAAATCAGCGCATGACTGATATTTTTACAACCAGTATTGCACTGTTTGATCAGCTACTGAGTTACTTAAAGGAACAAAGAAATCGTTCATTAATTCATTTAGTTTTACTCATTTATGTTATTTGTTATGAGAACGCAGATTAAGGTCAGGCATCACAGACACATGTGAAGCTGCACTTCAAGTGTACAAATTTGCACGGGACGCTGCCACCCACTCCACAGAGGCAGACACGGAGGGCCACCCTGGGGGCTTCTCCTCTCCTCTCCTCCCCAAGCCCTTGGCCGCAGCACCTGAGAGGAGGGGCAAACACCCCAGCCGCCTCCCACAGGTGAGACCCCCCCACCCCCGTGTCCCCTTGTCAGGCCACCTAGTGTGCCCGTCACTCCACAAAAATCAGCATTTTGGAGCAGGAACAACTGATGGGTGATACGACCCAAGTCTCAGCAAAGCAAAGCAGCTGAAAACTTGTGATCACCAGTAACTACAACTGCCCCTGCAGTGAAACCCGTGGGGTTCTGTTCTCAGAGCGGAGCGCGCTCGGCAGGAGGGATTTCAGTGAGCAGACGCGCTGCCTGCACGGCAGGGGCAGGGTCCTGATGGGCGACGTCTTCCGCTTGGGTTTTCAATGAACGAAGCACCCTGTGGCTTCAGCACTTGCATCTCCCTGGAAACCGGGTGCTACAGGCCTGTGGCAGGGGTTTAAATAACTCAATGTACCACAGCCAACTAAGAAACCAGGAACGTGTTCTTGCTGCTGTGAAAGGAAAAGCTCCACAAAAGAAAAAAACTGGCTTGATTTCAAGATTCTGACACCTACTCTTTACAAAGGATTTGATAACAGCAAGAAAAGCAGAGAAGAACACTTCACAAGTAACATTTCCTGAATCTTCACGTTTCTCTTACTCAGGGACAAGGCGAAACATACCTCCGGCCTGGTCACTGTATCCCCGTCCCGCAGGGCTCAGGGAAATCCCCTAGCTGCTTTGGGCCACCCGCCTTCCAGCTTCCAGATCACTCGGTGGGCAGCAGGTAGCCCACAGGTCAGCCAGGGGTCTGGGAAGCCGTGGGGCTGGCCAGCGAGGACACCAGGGGCAAATGCAGCCACCAGGAGGCCTCCAGGCCAGTGCTGTCCGGGGGACGACCACTCACCTCATGAGGCAACGGAAACGTTGGCGAATGAAAGTGAAATAAGACGTGGACGTCGGCCTCACAGCAGCAACTACGACCCACGTGCTCACAGCCTCGTGGGTCCAGTGGCCGCCACGTGGGGCGCTCGGCTCCGGCCGCACCTCCCGGCCACCTGCTACAGGAGGCGCACGCTTCGATCACTTGGATCATGATTTAAACAAAGGGTAGTTTGCTAAAGCCGGCGGGCCCGGGCGGCCTGACACCACGTCCGCTCAGTGATCCGGTCCGACTCAGGGGCGCTCACGCTGAAGGCCCTGCGGGGCATTACCTGCTGCTCCTTCAGATCCGCCAGGTCCATCTTGTTGAGGACGAGCAAGTGAGGCTTAAGCCCAAGGGTCTCCTGAAACAGAGGGTTTCGGCCTGAAAGTGGGATGTGGCCAAATTAAGGCAAAACTCCTTCAACGCTTTACCAGCCAATTAATGTACTTTGCCTTGTCTTGTTACGCAGACTGGACCACCTTCGAAAGGAAACCTTCAGAAGGGACAGGGCAGAGGAAGCCCAGTCTGGGAGCAGGCGAGCTCGGGCCAGCCCAGCCTCCCACCAAGACCAACCCCCCAGCGCGCCTGCCCCGCCAGTGCCACGGAGCCACTGCAGGCCCCTCGCCACTTCCTGTGGACAAGAGGCAGAGCTCAGACAGGGCGGTGGCTCTCAAGTGGCTTCTCAAACAGGAACGACGGTGGCAAAAACAAAAAACAAAGCTCACTGGAAGGTTTTACGACTAGACCATTGTTCAGTTGCCAAAATGATCTGATGGCTCAAAACAAGTCCCTCCCACAGAGTCCTAACTAGTATATGTCAGACCACCGCCGCCACCCACCGCCACCACCCTCTGGAGTTCCCACGAAGACCTCCAGTGAACCTGCCTCCTTACTGCCATGGGCAGGCCCTTTTTCCCTCAGCCAGGGGCCCTTGGCGCTCACTGCCAAGTGCCACCTCCCGTGACACGGACCCAGGCAGGAGGGAGGTCTGTCTGTGTCTTCATCTCGTGAGCACTCGGCCCCTACCTGGTGCTTGTCTACTACGAGGCCAAGGCCTCAACGTGCCCTGGGCCTAGGCACCCAGTCAAGTGCTGTGTCCTCACCCACACAGCAAAGGGACTTTCCGTAAACAGTCCTCTTCCCTCAGAGGTTAACCAAGCCTGTGCTAATTCGTAACGCTGAAAGCCTCCAGACTCCCTCACGGCGCCGACCTGGAGGAGAAATCAGAACGTCTAGAGACTAAAGGAGCAGAGGCGGCCTCTCATCACAGCACACGGAGCAGTAAGGGCAGGTTTCATTGTTTTTCAATAATCAGACATATAACTGCCAGTAAGCCCTTCGGACTGGCATGAGGTATTGTACGAACTGATACATTTAGCCTACAGTAGAGAAATTCCCACAGGCCTTTGAAACAGAGAAAACAGTCCCTCGCCCTCCACCCTAGAGATGGCAATGACTCTCAAGCCAACACCTTCGCTGTACAAGGAAAATCTAAACACAGCTCAGGTAAGTACAACAAAAGCAGGCTCTGAAAAGTATGCTGAGCGAGATGGTTACATCTTGCCAATCCACGCCTCAAGTACAGCGGGAAAAGTCGGGTTGGCAGGAACGTTTTAATGGAGGTTTCATATCCCACCTGGACTGGGTTGGAAGGCCTGGGCGTGCCAGGCAGAGGTCTGAGAGAAACGATGCCACCTGCGTATCAAAGGGGAGCTTTCTGGGCCCCACAGAGATTCTGGTTCACTGGCCTGTAAAGGGGCCCAGATATCGGTATTTTCAAAAGCCTCCTGGGGGAATTCTCGTGCGTAACGAGGACTGAGAACCACTGCTTCAAATGCCAATAATTATGACAGGTGACGCCGCTGACCACTGTGGTGCTGACTGGACCAGAGCAGGGACCAGAGGAGGTAGACAGAAACAAGGTAACAAGCCAGGAATGCCTCCTGCTTGACTCAGGAGGGTCTCCCCTGCACTACAGTTCTGCACCCGATGCCAATGGGGTTGGGGGACGTCCCTCACCACCAAGCAATCCTCCTCCACCACCAGCTGGGTGTCCTAGTATTCAACTCAGTTCTGCCACTATCTATCTACCTGGAGATGACATCAGACCCCACAGGTTGAGGGCTCAAGACTGCTACCACCCCCCACTTCAGACACCAACTGCAAGTCGAGGTTGTCACCTGGTGACAACCAACATGCTGTCTGACCAACGGGCTATGGAAGGAGGGTTCCCACGACCCCCTCCTTGGGCCCTAGCAATATCAGTCTGCCAGACTGGCTCAAGGAATTAAGAGAAACATTTTACTTACTAGATCAGGCTTAGTATAAGAAGACCTAACTCTGGAATAGCCAGATGGAAAACATGTATAGGGCGAGGGACGGGGAAGGGACCCGGAGCTTCCATTCCCTCTATATGCCACTATGCCTGCATCTCGACACCTCACCAACCCAGAAGCTGTCCCCAGCCCACCCCCCAACCTTTTGGGTTTTTACAGCGGCTTCATTACACAGGCAGGACAGAATGAATCACTGGCCTTGGGTGACTGAACTCAATCTCCAGCCCCTCTCCTTTCCGTAAGGTCAGAGGGTAGGACTGAAAGTTCTAAGGCTCCCGTATCAAGGTTGGTTCCCCCAGCAACCAGCTCCCCACCTTAGGTGACTTAGGGTCTTTTCCAAAATCACCTCATTAACATAACAAAAGACACCTTAACGAGCTCCTCACTTAGGAAATTCCAAGACTTTCAGGAGCTCTGTGCCAGAACCAGGACACAGACCAAATATGTGTTGCTTATTATAAGTCACAATGTCACAAGCACCAAAGGATATCCGGGCATCATGGACCTCGATGATACAGTCCACCAGCTTTAGGCTGCTCTGCATCTTCTTCAGCCCTGGAAAACAGAAGAAGGACGCTTAAGGGAAGAAAGGGGTCCATGGCCTTTTAAGAGAGGTAGAAGATTTAAGTTGAACTGTCAAGAATGACACACCATCATAAACAACCTAAAATGAATACATGAGTGCAGTGCTCTTTTAAACAATAACTGTGTCTCCTTCAAATTCAACCCTGGTGGCTGAGGAGAGAAAGTTCAGGTCCCTGCCTGAGGGACACCTGCACATCACAGGGTGAGGTCAGAGCCCATCCGTCTACACCACTTCCACAAGTGGGCGACTCTAGGTGGAATATTTAACCTCTATGGGTCTTTATCTATAAAGCAGAGAAACACTGACTAATTGACTCATGGGGCCCTCAATACTGTGTGGAGATGACGATGGTGTAGGTACCAACCTCAGCCACTCACCCTGGACGACGCACACACAAGGCACTGAACTCACCCCGCACTAGGAACACAACAATGCTCCTCTTCTGCGGTCAGCAGTGACACCGCCCCTCAGCCTCCCCTCCCACAGCCAAGCCCTGTCATTTATGCACATCCTCAGACATCTCACCTCACCCCACATGCCGCCCCCCGCGGGCGCCCGTCCCTCCCGAGCACCGACGCGCGGAGCACCCGTCACCGAGCCTGGCAGAGCAGGCGCCAAAGGGGGCGGGAGCAGGGGGAGCGTGGCAATCCGTCACACGGGGAAGGGCTGGACCCGTCCTACATGTCTTCTTGGGGCCAAACTTTGACAAATAAACGGTAAGAAACTCCCAGAGAGGTTTGGGCAGAAGACAACAAACTCGATCTACGTCTCAAAGGTTTTGAGGTGACTGAATAACTGAATACAACTTGTAAAGTGCTTTCCTACCCCTACTTCATCTAGTCTCCAAAGTAACGTCAGGAATTTATCTTTTCCAAAGCAGATGTGCAAACTGAGGCTTCAGGAGCCGAGTGGCAGAAGGGCCTTGCGACCCCCGCCCTCCCCGCTCGCGGGCGACCCGCGAAGAGCCGGGTAAACAGCGTGGGCCCCGCCGCGTCTCGCCGCACCTCACCCTTGGCCATGTGGCCCGGGAACCAGCGCGCCACGTCGCGACCGTCTAGGGGGAAGCTCTCCCGCCAGGCGGCCCGGGCGGCGCCGCACAGCGCGCGCGTGGTGAGCCTCATGGCGCCGCGTCCCGAGCTGCGCGCAGCGCCGCGGACCGCTCCATCAACGGACTTCTCCGCCGGGCCCGCGACCCACACAAGGGTTCCGACGCTCCAAGCTTCCGCAGCGCGGCTCGCGCGTGCGCGAACGACTCTGCCTCTAGCGGCGGACCCCGAGAGGGGGCGGGGGCCCGTGGGCGGGGCTATGAGCCAGGGGCGTGGCTCCGAGCCAGGGGCGGACCCACGCAGTCCCGGGGGTTATCGGGGTCCAGGGTTCAGTAATTCATTAAATTAAAAAATCCTGGTTCTTCCTAAGCGTATCCTGAGCATAAGTAACAAAATTTAGCAGTCCGCTGTCAGTTTGGTCCCTTTTTACAAACTTGGTCAAAATTTTTCAGATATTTAACATTTAACTTACAAGTGTAACATCCTTTTCTAAGTACTCTGGATTTTAATGTAACAAACAAACCCTTTGCAAAAACTGACTGCAGTTCTGCTAAATTAAACCTATTAGTACAAACAGCCTCAAAATTCCCTTCACTGTCCCAACACTCTGTATAAATGTAGTCAGATTCTAACTTTTTTTTTTTTTTTTGGCCGCGCAGCATGGCTTGCAGGATCTGAGTTGTGCAACCAGGGGTTGAACCTGGGTCATGGCAGTGGGAGCCCAGAGTCCTAACCACTAGGCCACCAGATTTTAACTTTATACCTCAAGTCTGAGTAACTACTGACTGCACTTCGAGTTACAAGAGTATGACAATAATGTAATTTTTTATTTTATTTTATTTTGTCTGCGTGGGGTCTTCGTTGCTTCACGTGGGCTTTCTCTAGTTGCGGCGAGCGGGGGCTACGCTTCATTGCGGTGCACGGGCCTCTCACTGCAGTGGCTTCTCTTGTTGTGGAGCACGGGCTCTAGGCATGTGGGCTTCACTAGTTGTGGCAAATGGGCTCAGTAGTTGTGGCCCACGGGCTCTAGAGCGCAGGCTCAATAGTTGTGGCACACAGACTTAGTTGCTCTGTGGCATGTGGGATCTTCCCGGACCAGGGCTCGAACCCGTGTCCCCAGCATTGGCAGGCGGATTCTTAATCACTGCGCCACCAGGGAAGCCCTAATGGAATTTTTTAAACAAGCTCCTAAAACTCCAAAGATGCTCAGATTCTCAGCACAAAGATATCACTACTGTCATCTTGATGGCCTTAAACCTCCTAATACTCAGAGCTAATGGTTCCTGGGGCTGAGACAAGCCCTCCAGGTGCCTGACTGAGACCATCTGGGCCTCCTGCCAGGCCTCCCAGCACCCCTCCTGAGCCAGCCCAGACAGCCTGAGTCCTGCACCCAGACTCATGAAACCTGAGACGTCAACAACACAGAACTCTGTGCCTGATGCACGCTGTGTTCTTCCATGGCCCTAGGACCAAAGAACGAAAATAAAAACCCTCCTGAAGCCCAGATTTCTCTCAGCTGTCTGACAGGCAGGTGCCCCAAGTGAGACAACTCCAGGGACACAAAGCAGTGGACACACAGACAGACCTCTGGGGGCAGAGGGAAGGTCCCTGGGAGGGCGATTTGACCCAAGATGAGAAGTCGATAAGAAGGTGCCAGGATGGAGGATGGAGGGCGTGTCTGGCACCACGGCCCAGAGCCTGGCCACTTGGGGCTGAAGAGAAGCCCAGAGGCAGTTCTCCAGGCATGCATATACTCCTCCAGGGAGCCAGGGCCCCAACCCAAAGCAGGACACACCCTGCAGCCCAAGGTCTGAGGAGGGTCAGGAGCCACTGGCCTCGAGGTAGGTGCCAGGCCGGTGGGCGCCAGGTCGGTGGGCGCCAGGCCGGTGGGCCCCGTGCCTGCCACATGGAGTCCCAGCCTCTGCAGCTCCTGCACCTCCCTGCACAGGCTAGCTTCCAGCTGCACCGCCTCCCCGGGATGGTCCTGGAAAGATGCCCAAGCTCTGCCGTGGCAGCCATGAGACTGGCCATTGCCACCCTCACCTGAGGCTTCTGTCCTTTCCTCAGCTGTGAGATGGGGGCCGTGCAGCCCATTCCCTGGGGCTCTGAGGATGCAGCGAGGGAAGATGAGAGAAGCTGAGCACAGCACCCAGGCCCCCAATACACTCCCCACCATCTACCCAATCACTGCCCAGGAGACCCTGACACGCTCACCCCAGCGCCGCCCAGGGCACCCTCACACGCTCACCCCAGCGCCGCCCAGCGCACCCTCACATGCTCACAGCAATGCCGCCCAGGGCACCCACTCCTCTGCACCCTTCAGGCCTCACTGTTCACCTCCTCCAGAAAGCCCTGGGCCCTCGGGTCAGAAAAGGGTGCCCCCTCCCCCACACACTCCTGTCTCACTCACTGGCCCTCGCCCAGACTGTAGGGCAGCCAGTGCCTGAACAACGGGGAGGTCCACTGGCTCTGCTGCCACCAGCAACGAGAATTCAGACACCCGTGAACACACCCAGGGTCCAGGGTGGCCGGGGTAGGCGGGCCACGTGCTGGGGGCACAGGGCCCTGCAGTGACCGGAGCCCGGGGCATGATGAGGACAGAGCAACCCATGCTGCAGCTCCGAGGCATAAGGACGACTCTGGACAAAGGACACTTACACAGTTTATGTTCTTCCAACCGCATCAGCAGCAGCATCCCACCCCTCCCTTCTCCAGGAAGACTTCGCGCTCAGCTCAAGTTCAGCCCTGGCCTGACTCCAGCGACTTGGGAAAGGAGGGAGCTGACCCCAGTGACATTAACATCCCAAATCCCAAGCCCGACTGAACCTTGTCCATCAAAGGAAAGGGTGGGGCCAGCCTCCCCGGGACCCGGGAACTGAGGGAGCAGAGCCGAGCTCAGAGCCGGGCTCAGGCCGCTGTGCCTGTGAGTCCCACAGAGCGATGAGCCGGTCAGCCTCCCTCCAGCCGGACAGCAGAGCTCCGTGCGTGGTGGAGTAAAACGTCCGGTGTGTGGCTTCCCCTGCAAACAGGACCTGGAGCTGCAAAGAAGGGTGGGCTTAGGGTGGGTGCCAGGGGTCGGCCACAAGCCTCACATGCTCCTCCCCAAACACAGAGCGAAAAACCAAAAAGACAGAAATCAGCAGGAAAAAGATAAGAAAATTCAAGGGCCAACTCAGAAGCCCACCATCCAACCAGAAATCCAGAAAAAGAAAAAGGAAAAAAAAAAAAACCACGGTGAGGTAACTCAAGAGCATCCCAGACGAGTGAATATGTGAAGGCAGCGCCGCTGGGCTCGGAGTGAGCGTGAGTGTGGGGCTTCCTGCTCATTCAAGCTTCCTCAGAGATTTGAAAACCAGGTGACGCAGGGAAGAAAGGCATCGGAACGGCCTCAGGCTTCCAGCAGCAACGCTGCAGAACGTCTTCAAAACCCTAAGGGACATGGCTCTCCAAGCAGCATTTACACCCAACGTGGGGCTTTACACGGCTGTGAATCCTCGGACATTCCTCCCACAGAAAGTGCGGTCTGTGTCCGGCCCCTTGAATCTGGGCGGGTTCCTGACCACTCTGTCCAGCAGGTGTGGCAGGAGTGGTGCTTCCTGACTTCCCAGCTCCGTCACTGAAGCGATGCAGCTGCCCCTCCCCAGAAGGCCTGCGCTGGAGCCCCAGGCGGCCACAGGGCAGCGTGACGGCCACCACTCTGTGAGGAAGCCACATGGAGAGGCCTGGGGCAGGTGCTCCAGCCAGCGTCCCAGCCATGCTCAGGACAGACATGAGAGAGGCAGCCTCAGATGACCCCAGCCCCAGCCCTGAGTCACCCCAAGCCCGTCATCTTCCCAGCTGAGACCCCAGATGTCGTGGGGCAGAAACAACCGTCCCACGGTGCCCACCTACAGAATCCATTGGCCCAGAGAAGTGGTTGTTTCCACTGCTGGAAAAGAAACAAAGGCACCCTTGCCAGCTCAGGTGTGGAGAGTGCCCACGGCAAACAGGATGTGTCAACAGTGAGTAGCAGTCTTAGCAAAATTACTGCGACACACCTTGGAGGGTGGGGAGAGGTCTGAGGGCTGGGTGGGCAGATGAGTGCAAGAAAGCTAAAACTTTATGTGCCGTGGTGAGAATTCGATCAGTAATTCTTAAAACTGAAAAATCAAAGAGCACTTAGAGGGACTTCCCTGGCGGTCCAGCGGTTAAGACTCCGCGCTTCCAGTGCAGAGGGCGCGGGTTCGATCCCTGGTCGGGGGACTAGGATCCCACGTGCCTCCAGGCGCGGCCAAAAAAGAAAAAGGCTTAGAAAACTGAACACAGAATGTTGGATGATGTGGAGCAACTATTGTGAATTTTTAAGTGTGATAACAGTGCTGTGTCCTTGATCTTTTAGAGACGCACACTGAAATATCTGCAAATAAAATGACATCACCTGTGGGACATGCCTAGTAAAGGTATGGGGGAGGCCAGGGCAGTGAGACACCAGGAACAGACAGCTGTGAAGCTGGAGACAGGAACCCAAAGGTTCTGCCAACCTTTGTAACATTTAAAGTTTTACACAGTCAGATGTTTTGTAAAAAGTGGTAGCACTATAATGGAAAAGAACCTGAGAAAAAATACGTGTGTGTGTGTGTGTGTATCTGACTCACTCTGCTGTACACCTGAAACTAACACAACAATGTAAATCAACTATACTTCGATTTTATAAAATGGCTTTAAAACAGTGGTAGCACAAGCCTGTTACTTAGAGCAGAATCAGCCTGAAGAACAGTCTGGGAAGGGGCAACGGCATGCCCCCCAGCAGAGTGCTGTATTTTGTTTATTTCATTTTGTTAGCCAGCACCATAGAATCCTCTGACGCTTTAAGCCACATGTATGTATAATTCTGATAAAAATAACACATTGTAAAATTACTGTTAGTTTCAAAAAGAAAATGGACTCTGAGTCTCGGGGCCCCAGCCCCCCACTTGATCGCACCCAGCATCCCTGGCCTTCGTGGGACCTATCCCGGGCCCTGGGCCTTCAGCGGGACCCCAGTGCCCTCGCCAGGCAGCTGCGTCCTACCTGGGCACCCCTGCCGTCCGCAGGGAGAGGCTGGGCTAGCAGGTCCAGGTCGTCCCCGGAGCTGCCCACGGCCACATAGCTGTAGGAGCCCCGGGTGTATGGGGCACTGTGCCAGCGGGACCTCAGCACACTCCTGGGCGCGGGGAGCCGGGGATTCCCTAGACCAAGAGACACTCGCATTAACAAGGAGCCTCTGGGACTTCCCTGGTGGCGCAGTGGTTAAGAATCCGCCTGCCAATGCAGGGGACATGGGTTTGAGCCCTGGTCCGGGAAGATCCCACATGCCGCGAGCAACTAAGCCCGTGCGCCACAACTACTGAGCCTGCGCTCTAGAGCCCGTGAGCCACACTACTGAGCCCGTGTGCCACAACTACTGAAGCCTGTGCGCCTAGAGCCCGTGCTCCTCATCAAGAGAAGCCACCGCAATGAGAAGCCCACGCACCGCAATGAAGAGTGGCCCCCGCTCGCCGCAACTAGAGAAAGCCCACGCAGCATCGAAGACCCAACGCAGCCGAAAGTAAATTAATCAATTAATTAAAAAAACAACAACAACAGCAACACCAAGGAGCCTCTCACCTTAAGGACTCTTAGCAGCTAAAAGCGAGAGATACTGCCCGGGAGAAAACCAAGGCCCAGAGGGTGTTAGTAAGGGGCTCCCCGCATGAGGACCTAGAAGCAGAGCCCCCGACAGGCACCGCCGCCTTTCCCAAGCCTCAGCGTCTTGTCTGTGAAGCTCTGATTAGGGACAACTGTGTTCATCTTGGTGGCAAATTTTAGAAAAGAGAAGTGGGAAGTGTCCCTCAGAGACAAGAACTCTTAGTGATGCACTAATGGGAAGGACAGTCCCCGGACACTCAGGGCTGAACCCAGTTCCTGTCTGGTGAGAGGTCTGGTTCCTGTCAGAGACCAGCCACCAGGGCAGGCGGCGGCATGGCCCCTGCAGTCGGTACCTGTCACCCTGCGGAGCACCTGTGTCAGAGACAGGAGCACGTCCTCGTCCGATAGCGTCTCCATGAACTCAGACTCGAGCCCTGCGATGAAGCCGCAGAGCACCTGGCTGGCCCTGCTGGAGAGAAGCAGCGCTGGGACCAGGCCCGCAACACCCAGACGGCCTCCACCAGGGCCAGTGGCTCCGCCAGTGTGGCCGTGAACTCCCAGGGCCCCTCGACATGGGGTCTGCAAGGTCAGAACTCTCGGGGCACTAAGACGATTCCTTCTGTCTCCACAACTGAGCGCCGGTGGGGACGGCCACCCCCAGCACCTTCGGGGACTCAACAGAACCTATGAACAGAGCCGGTGGCTTCCCTGCCACCCACATGCACTGGGAAACGCCCCACCACTGCAGTGTCCCGTGAGGCAGCGAGTCACTAACTGTATCAAGTCCTGACCCTCGGGTGCGTGTCTTCCTAATACCCCGCGTGACGGGCCGGAGGGGACGGGGCACACCATGCGGACCCTGGCTCGGCTGCCAGGGGCATTCGGGCCTGGGTATCTGGCAGCCACTTTCTTGTAAATGAGCAAAGTGTGTCTCTTACAAGGAAAACAACTGCAAGTGTTTATTACACGTTCCAGGTCCCAAGAGATGCTGACGAGCTGCACACAGTGGGTCTCCATCTGTCCCTGCACGGGGTGGGCCCAGGGTGTCTGTCTCACCACTCAAGGTGCCCTTGGGATCCCTACCCATTCCAACTCTCCAGAAACACCTCACAGAGAATCGACATAGCGCTGGACCCCACGCAGAGCTCACACCAGGTTTCCTTGGAGAAACCTGGGAAGAGCACGTACCCGAAGGAAGGCAGGACCCAAAAGCCAACAAGCTTCTTGAACCAGGCATCCTGCAACTTGGGGGCGGTGTCCTCCAGGGGCGACGTGTCCCTCCACACCACCTGGATGTGCTGGCAGTCTGGCTGCCAGAAAGGCTCCTCAAACTCCAGGAAGATTTTATTGTTGGTCCCAAAGCCTATCTTCCTGATCGCTTCCGCCTTCTCGGTGGGCAGCGGTGGCTCAAAGAAGGTGTCCAGACGTTCTTTAAGAAAACCTGGAATTCATAAGTAGACTCGGTTTACACCATGTCAATCGCTTAAACCAGAACTGACAGCCACAGGAAGGCACCCTGACCCCGTCACAGGAGTCAGAGAAAGAGGTGTCTGGGACCCACGCAGGCTGGCCATCGGGAATCCTGGCCAGCACCTCAGCGGAGGGACACAACAGGCCCCCTGAACACCTGGCCAGGCAGGAACAGGTCGCATGGCCCCTGGACTCCTCTGTGGGGACAGTTCTCCCCCGAGCCTTCTGCCTCTCAGTCTGCCCAGGGTTAGCTTGGAGGGGCAGCGAGACATACCAGCTTTACCCAGAAGCCACCTGAAAATTAAGCAGGTTCAGCCCAAAGTCAAACCGCGAGGAGATGAAACATTCGCAGCACAAGCCAACCTCGCAGGTCTGCAAGAAAAGGACGAACAACCCCACAGGAAACAAGGCACCAGCCGTGAGCATGCACAGAGGGGACCGTCCCTCCACGGCCGCCCTCTCAGTGCAGAGCTTCAACTCAGTAGTTCCTGCTACTGGAATTGATCCTACACATATGCGCCCACAAGTGTTTTTAAACACACACGTGTACAACACTGTGTGCAAAGAACAAGTGAAAACCATCTAAATTTGCATCGGTATCAAGTAACGACACCTACATACAAGAAAACACAGTGTGGCTGTAAAGAACAAACGGGACAGGTGCCTGGCCCCCTGTGAACAGTGACCACACAGCCGTAGCGATGCACCTACTGACTGCAGCAGCTTCAGTGACCACGCACCACAATTGTGCATGAACAAGGCCGTCCACGTAAGAGAAAACACACCACGATAGACCTGTCTGTGCTGATTCGGAAACGAAGGAGCAGCAGAACACTGTGCTGACACGCGTGGTGTGATTCCACCGTGGGAAAAAGGAGCTGGGCACTGAGCAGGCTTATCCACACCCAACTCTCTGCGAGGGGACAGGCGGGACCTGTGGGAGGTGGGCAGAGACTCTTGCCCTTCATCTTCCATCCACTCTGGCACCTGCTAGCTTTGTGAACTTGGGCAATTAAGTGACAGTATCTCTGTTCGCATTTGTCAAATGGGGATGGGGCAGATGTGTCCCCGGCTGCCTCAGGAGTAAATGAGATGAGCAGGCACAGACTTGCTTTCAGCCATCTCCACCTTTTACCCAACTGCCCGCTCCTACTCCAAGACTTGCGTGTGAAGCATCAGATCTGGAAGCAAATAGGATTATACACACGACTCCTTCCTCGATTACCACCGGGACCTAAACTCGAGACCTGGCTTTCACGCCCTCTCCACCGCTAAGGAAGCAGTTTGGTGAACCTCCCAACCTTTCCATAAATTACCTCCAAAAGGAGTAAGACACTTGCTGCCCTGCATTTTCTCTTCCTGTGAAACTTTATTCCAAAGCACTCGACTGCTACAAAGCACAACCAAGTAACTCTGTCCTAAACTCAGAAAGAAAACGCAGGCTTAGCAGCCAACAAACGCCCCAGAGCCAATGAGGCTGAAGAAAGCCAGAGGCCAGGGGCCCCTGGGGTGGGAACTCGAGAGCCTTTACCTAATGGCACGGTGACGACCACGTGATGCGCTGGGAAGCAGCCTCCATCCTCACATTCCACCAGCACCGGAAACGTCTCCCCAGGAGCAGAAGCTTCCTCGAAGGACCCATCCCAGTGAATGGTCTTCACTGGCTTGTTAAAAACCATCACGTCCTTGGGCAGGGAGGCCATGATGCGGTCTGTGAGTCCTTGGTAGCCTCTGGGAGAGACAGAGGTGTCCCGTGGTTCGACCAGGCCCTGGAGGTGAGTCTCTGAAACAAGCCCTCCAAGCTCACACCAGATCAAGGAGCTGCAAGGGGCTGTGGTCTTGGCTGGGGGCCTGGCTCAGCCAGGGAGGAGAGCAGGGAGGGAGGGGGTCTCATGGGAGGGTTAAATGAGCAAAGGGATGCGAAGCTGCCTAGGTAACCTGTGGAGAGCAGGTCCCTCCTCACCAAGCCCAGGGCTCTTGTTCTGGGCATCTGCCTGGTCACAGTGCCCTCCCTGTGCAGGGCAGTCCTGGAGGGTCTTGTGAGTGTCCCATGGGGGAACAGCCACATCGACACAGAGGAGGGCCTGTCTGCCCATCTCTGAGGTCGAAGCCCCCGCACAGTGTTTACAAGCAGGTGGCCTCCTAAATGTGGGAGGAGTTTTTGCGGTACGCGGGCCTCTCACTGTCGCGGCCTCTCCCGCTGCGGAGCACAGGCTCCGGACGCGCAGGCCCAGCGGCCATGGCTCACGGGCCCAGCCGCTCCGCGGCATGTGGGATCTTCCCGGACCGGGGCACGAACCCGTGTCCCCTGCATCGGCAGGTGGACTCTCAACCACTGTGCCACCAGGGAAGCCCTTAATCACTTGTTTTTGAGAACAATTCTTTTCTTTTTCATAAGTGAGCAAAACTAGGGAAGTAAATGACCAATCTCCCTAAAACAGGGAAGACAAACAGCCCCATGTCTCTCCCACCCATCCCCTGCCTGCCAAAGCTTGGCCTGAGGTACGGGTAGGGACCCCTGGGGTGCATGGGGGGTACTTGGGGTGCATGGGGGGACCCCTGGGAGGCACGGAGGGGTCTGGGTACACGGAGGAATGTCTGGGTGGGTGGGGCACGCACATACCCAGGAAAGGTGCAGTCCAACCCTGGCAGCACAGTGTACTCCCCGAAAGGTGCGAGGGCCACCAGGTCCATGCTGTGGGTACCGCTCACACAGCACTCCACGTTGAACAAGTTGTTCAGGATGGCCAGCTTGAGCCTCTTGGTCTCCTCCTCCTCTGTCCAGCCGGCCATGTGCTGGCGGATCTCCTTCTTGAGGTACTCCCCGACACTGGGGGCGGGGGTCTGAGCCGCATGCAGGAACTCCCTGGTCTGGTCTATGAGACTGTAGAACAGTCTGGCCATCTCCGCCACCAGCTCAGGGCTCACACTTCCCCCGGAGCTGACATAGGACACAGAGGGCAGGCCCACGTGACCCCCGGTCTCGATCAGCTGGTTCTCCTCCGACAATGCCTTCTCCCCCAGAAGCCCGTACTTGGCAGCCAGCTGGAAGACGGGGTTGCCCTGCGAGGGCCCATGGATCCAGTGAGCGCCCACCTCCACCACACCACCTGGGAGGGAGCAGGAGAGGCCACTGTGAGGCTCCCTCACCTGAGCCCTTCTTCTGTACACGGAGCCCTGCCCTTCCCAAATATGCTCTGAAAACCAGCCGGAGGCCCGCACGGTCCCTGAGGACCACAGACTCTCCCGGCAGGGCCCATCAGACCTAGTTTAAGAGGAACACCCGGGAGCGGCGACCTGGAGGCTGGAGGGGGAGCTACCTGCGGGGCCAGAACCGGGGGCAACTGTGCATTGCCACGGGTTCCCCATGCACGGCAGGGGCCGGCCCTGCTCATGCGGGTAGCTGAGTTTCGGGGACCAGTGAACTTCGGTTTATTAACTGAAGCAGTGCGAGGATTCACTCAAGGGGCCAGATAAGGGTTCCGGGTCGCTTAACCCCGGACGGAGGCCGAGCCAGGAGTCGGCAGAGCTCTGGCGGCACGGATTGGGCTCTGGGAAGGGGGTCCGGGAAGGAGTTCCGGGAAGGAGTTCCGGGAAGGAGTTCCGGGAGGGCTGTTACCGAAGCTGCGCTCCGAGCGGATGCGGCCACCGGCGCGGGCCGTGGCCTCCAGAACCCGCAGGTGCGGGAAGGCCGGGTGGCAGCAGAGCCTCTGCGCCGCGCCCAGCCCCGCGATGCCACCGCCCACCACCAGCACCCGCGGGCCGCGGCCAGGGGCCTCCGCCTGACGGCCACTCGACTGCATCGCGCCGTCCCGGGCAGTTCCCGCGCGTCCCCGCCGCTCGGAGGCTCGGAGAGCCGGGAAGAGACGCGAAGTTGGCCCGGGACGCGGGGTGGGGCCGGAGTTTGAAGGGGGCTCGGGGCGCGGGGCGGGGCAGAAGGCGGGGCCGAAGGCGGGGCCAGAGGTGGACAGGGGCTCAGGGCGCGGGGCGGGGACACGGGGCGGGGCCGGGCACTTGGGGCGGGGCCGGAAGTGGATGGGGGCGCGGGGTGGGGCCAGAAGAGGAAGGGGGCCCGGGGCGGGGCGGAAGGCGGGACTGGAGGTGGAGCAAGGGGCGTGGGGCAAGGCTGTCCCCCCGCGTCGGCCCCCCTTGGCTCCGCGCGCCCCTCTGGATTGGGCCTGGGGCAGCCCCTATGGGTCTGGCCCACGCCCTAGGATGGTAGCGGAAGGCCGCCGGGGAGGGCGAGGGCGAGTGCAGAAGGGTCCGTGAGTATTCCCCGGTACCGGCCGGTGTGGGCAAGCGTCCCCACCGAGGGAGAATCGGGGCGGCCGGCTGGCCAGTCGGGGTGTGTCCCCTTCCTAAGAAGACGTGGGGACGGCGACCAGAAGGCGGAGGAGGAGCCTCCTAGCTTCAGACGCGGAGGCGAGCGCCGTCACCTCCCGACCCGGTGGAGCGCGTGGACGGTGGGTGCTGAGATGTCAGGGCGGGACGGGGAGAAAGCCTCCAGGCGACGCACTTTTGTGTGTTGTGTGTGTGTATATACACAGTCACAAGTCTACAAACACAGGATGCAGCACACATAAAGTACAAAGTTCAAGATAAACGGTAAATGGAGAAACAAGTCTTACGTCCCCCCTCCCCCTCCGGCCCCAGGAGAGGAAGACATATTCAAGCCTGCGGCATTTCTGGAGAATTCCTCTAGTTCCCGCAGGTCTCCCCTACTGCCTTGCAGGGATTAGAAAGCTCCTGCCTTCTGCTAAAAGGGTCCTCAGGCTTCCCCGTAAACCCAGTTAGGGCACATCATTCCTTCTCAGCCACACTTGGGTACCGCTGCTCCAAACCACGGCACACCCGTGCCTCCGTGGACTTTCCGTGGCCACCTGTTCCCTGTGGGGTGAGGGTAGTCAGGGAGGGGAGCTAGCTCCCAGGCTGGGTAGGTAGTCTTTCTGTTTGGGGTGTTCCTCCTTCTCCAGGAGGAGCCCTTCTCGCTCCCTGTGTTGCCCTCCTCAGCCATATATTCTTGTTCTTGGATTCACTTTCCTGTTTTGGTGAAGCTGAAAAGAGGTGTCTGGGAGATCATTTTTTTAAAGATATTGCAAAGCTGAAAATGTCTTCATTTTGCCCTCATACTTGATTTGTAGTTTGCCTGGACATAGAATTCTAGGTCAGAATCCCCTTCCTTCAAACTCTGAAGGCATTGCTCCCTTTCTCTTCCCTCCTAGGAGTGTTGTGAAGAAATCCACAGCTATTCTAATTTCTAATCCTTTACAAGCAGTGGGGACATTATCCTCCCTGGAAGTTTTTAAGATCTTCTCCTGAAGTTTCACAACGTGGTGCTTCCCTGTCCCTCGGTTGTTACTTACTGTGTTGGGCACTCAAAGGGCCCTCAGTCTGGAAACTCCTGTCCTTCAATCCTGGCAAATGACGCCATTGATTGTCTCACTAATCAGTTGTTTCTACTGATGACTCATCCCTAAGCAACCCTGGAGGGTTTACTCTTACCTCTGCCTGAAGTCCGTAGTTCAGGCTGTCAGACTTTGAGCCTGGCCCTTGAATGCTCACGTATGTTCTCTCCTGCTTCCCACCTTTACATTTCTGCTCTCCTTTTGTTAGGTAGTTAGTCAGACATTAGCAGCAAGGAGGTGACAGTGGCGAGAAAGACGAGAAGAAGCAATCGAGTCACACCCAACCATCTGGGGACTCTCCCCTGACCCCACCCAGAACAGTTGAAACTGTGGTCATATTGTGGGCAGCTTATCCTGTTAAAGAGGGGCACAGTAACACAAGGGAACTTCCCTGGGCTGCGCATGCCCAGACCAGACAGGTGTATAACCTATAGTAAACCCAAACTCATTATACCATCATTATAATAAAATCCATGTATGGTTTTGCCCCCCGCCCCCGTGGGCGTTTCTTAGCGATTGAAGGATGAGAGAATGCGCAGCAGTAAACTTGTTACATAGCTTGGGACTGTCGATCAAATAATGATCCCCTGTCACTCGCCCCCGCCTCCCTGCAAAATGCTCCTTAAAAGCACCCTTAAGCCTGGGGGCTTCCCTGGTGGCGCAGTGGTTGAGAGTCCGCCTGCCGATGCTGGGGACACGGGTTCGTGGGTTCGTGCCCCGGTCCGGGAAGATTCCACATGTCGCTGAGTGGCTGGGCCCTTGAGCCATGGCCGCTGAGCCTGCGCGTCTGGAGTCTGTGCTCTGCAACGGGAGATGCTGCGACAGTGAGAGGCCTGCTACAGCATAAATAAATAAATAATAAATAAATAAATATCACCCTTAAGCCTGTACGGGAATGCTGCTTTCAATTCACAGAAACAGCCCACTCTCTCTCTCTCTCTCAGAGTGTACCTTTGCTTTGATAAACTTTGCTTTGGTCTTGCTTCACTTCGCTGAAACAGCCCGCTTTCTCTCTCCCTCTCTCTCTCCCCCTCTCTGGGAGTGTACCTATGCTTAAATAGACTTAGCTTTATGCTTAAGCTTAAAGCGGTAGTTTGCTATTCTTTGCTTACTATCGCGGAACCAAGATTGCTGGTCCGGGTCTTCCGTTGACCTCCTTGGTTAGAGCTATTTTGTTATAACGCACGTCAACCCGGTGACACTTTCTGTGTGATTTCTTCCATTGAGGCTTTCGTTTCTGCTGTCATAGTGTTCATTTCCAGGAGCCCTTTCTTCTTGTACAAATGCTTCTTTTTAGAAAGGGGAGGGTGTCTTCTTGCTTCATCTTCCAGGGAGATTGTCCTCGCTGGTCTGGAGGCGTGAAGTGCTATGCTTCTGCTCTGTTGCTGTGCTCTGCGTTCTTCTTCCTGTTTCTTTTGGCTCTGTCTTCCAGGAAGAAGCTCTCTGAGATGTCAGGTTATGTTTGTCTGTCTGCTGGTGATGAGGAATGGTAGACCAGATGGCTGTTTGTGAGTGGGGCTCATCAAATTTGAGCTTGATTCTGGGTAGGCTGTTCTTTGGGGAACCTCCATCCATATCCCTAGGTCTTTCCTCTTGGGTTGGTCATGCTCCCTGGGAAGAGTCTTCCAGTCTCCTGCATGGAGCATATAGACCTGGCTGCCAATACTTTGGGAGCCAAAGAGTGGACAGGAGTGGGGAGGGTCAGCTTACTGGATGCAGTAGACCCACCTCCAACTGTGCCTGCTGTCCCCTTCCTGGAATCCCTGTTTGCAGAGAATAGCCTCCCAGGATGCTGCCAGTCACCCAGTGCCACTTCCTGGAATGTGAAAAGGGATTTAGGAATCTAACTGCTTCTTAAGCAATAAGACAGTACCTATGCAAATAATCAAGCTGTGAAGACTCACCCCTGAGTAACGGACAGAATCCCAGCCCTCATGGAGCTCAGTGAGTGGAGACAGAAAATAGTCGCATAAATATGTGGTCGTTTCTCCAATGAAATGTGCATGCAAGGGATGCCTGCCCTTTCAAAGAAAGGCTTGGGGAGAGCTGTTGCCGTGGACCCGAAGCAGTCCCTGAAAACTCTCCCATTTTGTGCCCAGACTGCAGGCTGACCGACTGCTGATCCTGAGCAGTTTCGGTGGCTGGTCTTACAGGCCGCCAAGCAGGTCAAGGTGCCCGCGGCATGACTGCTAGCAATGGCCCGCTACCCGGGGGCCGGCAGCAGCGGAGGGTGGCTTGCGTGCTGCTTGCTGGGCCCGTGGCCCTGGGCTCTTCACTCTCCACTCCCCACCCCTGCACCCCCCAACCCGCGGAGCACCCCCTGCCCTTCCCCCGTCTCTGAGTCCTGCCTCCCCAAGCTCCTACCCCACCGCGGCCCGCGAGAGATGGCTGGTGACCCCCCCCACCCCGCCCCGCGCGCTTCACGCTGGTCGCGGTCCCCCCACCCCCCACAGGGAAAGAGCCAGGATGAAGCGCCCCGCTCGCAGCGGAAGAGGACGCCATGCGTGCCCGTCCCGGGCGGGGAGGCACGAAGCCCGGCAGGGAGCCCAAGTCGCGCCTTCGGCGATGGCAGTGACCACTGGACCCAGAGGCGGCGCGGGGTCAGCAGCGCCAACTCCTAGCTAAAGCGCTGGGCCTGGGACCAGCCATAACGCTGAGCCAGACACTGGCCTTGTCACTCAGCCTGACATCCCGCAACTAATGAGGAAACGCCAGGCGACCTGGCTACTCTAATGAAACAGCCCATCTGCGTGCAGCCACCCTGACCCTGGTGTCCCTGTTTGCAGGGGGAAATTTTACCCCCCATTCTGCCACCTGAAGCAAAGTCCCCAGCTCAGTGTAGCTCCCTCCTGTGAGGTTCCCCCAAGGGTCAGCTAAGCTGAAGCCCAGCGGGGTCACTGGGCTGCTGCCAACGTCCCAGTGGTCTGGTCTACCCTGGGGACGCTTCAGCCTGCAGACCTTGGGTCCCAGCTCCACAGACAAATACACCACTGGTCTCTGGGTCCCTCACAGGTATGCCCACAGTGAGGTCCCTGGTGTAACCCCTGAAATCAAGCTACTGGTGCAGCCTCGTGGGGCTGTGAGAAGCATGTCTGTGTGCTCATCCTGCAGTGCAGGAGGCCTCCTTGCTGGGCCTGGGCCACTCCGGGCACACTGGGGCCTCTCTCTGGGCTGCCAGCGGGGTCCAATGGCTGCCGCCACATTCTCAGGTTGCAGCCCCACTGTCCTCGTCCCATCAGCTGACTCTGTCACCTTTGAAACTACCCTGTGTCCTGTGTTTGGCTTTCCCATCCCTTCACAGTTGCCACTGGCCATGCAGCAAGGGCCCTAGTCAAGGCCCTAGTCAAGGGCGAACAGGGGCTACCCTTCGTTGCGGTGTGCAGGTTTCTTATTGCGGTGGCTTATCTCGTTGAGGAGCACCGGCCCTAGGCGCGTGGGCTTCAGTAGTTGTGGCACAACTTCCCAGACTAGGGCTCGAACCCGTGTCCCCTGCATCGGCAGGCGGATTCTTAACCACCACGCCACCAGGGAAGCCCAGGCAGGTACCTCCTGACTGTCAGTTACAGACCTAAGGAGAAGGATCACCAACAGGAGATTCACTGCATCTCACAGGAAAGTGATGGCGCAGCTGCCAGGCCAACGAGAAGCTGTCAGCACCCTGAGCTCTCCTTTTCCTCCAACTGACTTTTCTTCAAAACAACCCCTCCCAACTTCCTCCTTTTTCTCTATAAAATAGAGAAAACTGGTAAAATAACTGGCTGTTTTATTTTTTAGGTTAGCAAGTTGAAAGTATTCTTTATATATTCGAGACACAAGACCCTTATCAGATCTATGACTTGCAAGATTTTTTCTCTCATTCTGTGGGGTGGCTTTTCACTTTCTTCATTGTATCCTCTGAAACACAAAAGTTTTTCATTTGAGTGAAGTCCAATTTATATATTTTTTTCTTTTGTCACTTGTGCTTTTGTCCCTAAATTACTTCATGAAGGATAGCAGCCACCTGACCTCAACACCAGCCCTGGGGGGGTTAGGAAAAAACTTCCTTTACTTTCGAGCCATTTCCCTTTGGGTACCTGTCACAGTACTGCAGCCCATACTAAGACAGAGGCTCCTTTGGTAAAGAGTTTTGGTAATGTTTCTCTTTGCATGAAAATGTCTTTAGTCTATCCTCAGCCCTGAAATAAAGTTTTGCTGAGTATTCAATTCTGATTTGGATTTTATTATTTACCTGAAAATATCCGTTTTGCTCTTCATTTGTAGATGACCTTTTTCTTTCTTTCTTTCTTTCTTTTTTTTTTTTTTTTTGGCCTCCCCACGCAGCTTGTGGGATCTTAGTTCCCTGATCAAGGATGGAACCCGGGCCCCAGCAGTGAAAGCATCCTAACCACTGGACCGCCAGGGGATTCCCACGTACTTGATCTTTTTATCTCCACCCTTGAATTTGCAGAACTTGGGCACGAATACAAACGGAGGCCAATAATATGTGTCTAAACATTTGAAATTTATAAATCAAAGTAATTTAATGATTTCATTGTTAAAGTTTAATTACATCTTATTTTATACAAATAAAACTATTCACAATCTAGTGTTCAATAGATACCAAGTTACCAATGTAAAGAGTGTTATGCTGCACTCCTGTTATATCTAGACCTATAAATACATACATTTTAGAGTGATATGAATTGTTTAATGTTGCAAAATGTTCCTCAGCCACCTCGTGCAGCTGCTATGAATAATACTGCACACACTTCATGAGCACCTGGACCACGAAATGGGACAGGAAGAGAAATAGGAAGGTGGATGTTTGCCACAGTGCTTGGCAATGAAAAACTCAGTTACATGATGCCTCTAAAAGGAAGCATTTTGTTAATAATTTATCTTTTCCTTGTCTAAGCACTTACTTCTGCCTCTCAACTCCTTCCCACACTGCTTAGCAGTATTATCTCTGATTTCTCCGTGCTATTGAAACCAAGTCCCCCTAAAACCGAGTTCCCTTACTGAGTTCATGATTCGTCTCTCCACCCAAAACTTTATTCCCTTTCTTGTTCCCTCTGACCTCAATCCTGTGCTAACTGAGCACTAATCAACCAGAGTCAGGTGACTAAGATGGCTGCTGTTGATAACATCGCTAAGGTACTGAAATTGCCCTTGTAGACACCATCGTTAATACACACTCAGGTTGTTTCTCCAGGGCAAGATGAGCTCACAGACCCCCCAGCCATGGACCGCCTGGCCTGAGAATGTAAACCAGAGACAGCCTGATTCCTGAAACTAGATTCACAAATGTCACAGAAATGTCACAAAACGATGATGAATCCCAGCCTCTTTCTTTGTTCCCCTTTTTAAAAAATCCCCTCAAAGATCAGGTTGGTCGGAGGCTTATCTGAGCTGGTCTGAGTGGATCTGAGGCTTGTCTCCCACTCCTTTGCTTGGTGTCCTATAAACGCCCGCTGTCAGAGTCTGGCTTTCTGCGCTGGTTACAACTGCACGTTGCCCTGAGGGCTGACTTCAGGTCACAAGTGTATCCGCCCAGCTCTAGCGAGCTCCAGTCTACCCGTCCTCAGCAAGTTTGGCTTTCCATGCCCCACGCCACTGCCTCCAGCTGCGAATCCGGGACCCAGCTGTGGCTCGAGGCGCAGTCACCCGGGTGTGGGGACGACACGCTTGCCCCGCACCCAGACACACGCCGTTTCCCGGAAACGGCGGGAAGGGCCAAAGGCTAAGGGCACTGCCGGGGCCTGAAGAACAGAGGCGGCGCAGGCCGGCGGACGGTTCCGCCAGGAGCCCGGCGGGCCAGCACCGCGGGCCTGCGCACTCGAGAGGCCTCCCGGCGGTCCCTCTCGACCACGAGGGCGTCCCGGCCGGCCCCGAGCGGTCACACCCCGAGCTCGGGCTGCGGCGCGCGGTCCACGCGTCTTTCCACCCCCACGGCTCGGCCAGCCCGGAGGGTTTGCTCTCAGGTCTTCAGGGCTACTTCCTACGGCTTGGGGTCCGCCAAAGGCGGCGCGGATCAGGGTACCCACCTGAACCTGAACCTCCAGCCCTCGTCCCCGCCCCGGCCCCTCCTCCTGGACACCGGTGCCCCTCCCCCCGCCCCCTGACCCCTGTCCCCGAACACTGACCTTCACTCCTAAACCTCACGCCCGTCGCCCCGGCCACTTCCGCCGCCCGGCTTATCTCGCGAGACCTGCGAGATCTCGCGATGCTGGCCCGTGGGCGGGGCGGGCCCTGACTGGCGCGGCCGGGGGGCGGCTCCGGGGGGCGGTGGCTCCGCGGGGCGGGCGGCCGTAGCGACCTATCGTCACGCAAGAGCCATGGCCGCCCTGCGCGCCCTGCAGCCTAGCGTCCGCGTCGTGCTGTGCACTTGGCCCGGCTGCCCCGCGCCGCGCTTCTTCGCCTCCAGTGAGTGCGGGGCCGAGGGGGGCGGGCCCGCGGTGGGGGTCCTCCGGGCCCTCATCCCAGGGCCGGACCCCTCCCAGCACCTGCTGCCTGAGCTCGCGGAGCCCTGGGGTCACTAGCGTCTCAACTCCGAGGACTCGGGACGGAGTGCCAAGACCTCTGGCCATTTCAGCGTTCGGTGTGAAAGTCCTCAGACTTTAAGAGAACGTGCGGTTAGCGCGTCTGCAATTGGAAAGGGTCGCACGTGCTGTCCTGCAGTGCCTCCTGCCCAGGCCTCCCCATGTCCACGACTTCTCCCCGGGTGTGTCTTTCCGGTTCTGCCCCACCCCAGCCAGCCGGGCGGCCCTCCTCCTCTCTCCTGAGCGCACTCGCCACCCCCCCACCCCTCATTTAGCAGGAACTCTTGGCCATGTCGATGTCGCTGGGAAAGAATCTCTGCGGCCTCTGCCTTCACCTGTGTGTCCACTTGACCTAGCTACCAGGTCGTGTGGGTTTTACCTGAGTTCTCTTTGACCACCCGCTTCTACATCCTGGCCTGTACCCAGCCATCATTCCTGGTCTTGTATGTGACAGGCATGCTGCCTTTACACGTGTGATTTCAGTCACGTCCCCACAAGCGCATGGGATAGGTACCGCGATCCCTGATTCCCCATTCAAGGAAGCCACCACGTTGGTTAACCTTCTTCTCCAGGTCATTGCTGGCCCCAGCTCTGAGCGGGCCGCCGCCGCCCAGACCCTGGCAGTTGCCCTTTGCCTGAGTACCTCCCACCAGGCTGTCCACCCAGCAGGGCTGGAACTCTGTTCTGTTTGCAGCTTAACTGCCCTCACCTAGTTGGCATTTGTTTAAAGAAGGCGTTTCCTCATTCCTTGTTTCTACAGGATCCCAGGCTGTCTCTAGTGCGCATCCTGGGAAGCGCTGACCAAGGCATTCAGGAGAAGGAATGCTGCTCTTCATTGCTGGGTTTTTTTTTAACTTAAGGAAGTGTTCCAATATCTGTGAAAGCAGAGAGCACTGTAAAAGCCACCCATGCAGCTACAAGCTGCATGATGCAGCCACCAGGGACTGAGCAGGGGCCCTCAGGGGTCCTGTCAGGGTCACTCTGTCCACTGACGGGTGCATCCCCCCAGTTTGGTGCCTCCGTGAGTGGACATCCCCTTTTCCCCTCTCCCCCCAGGCGCAGCCTCTGAATACATCATCACAGCCAAGAAGGGGAAGAACAGCAACGTGGGGTTGGTCCAGCTGAACCGCCCCAAGGCACTCAATGCGCTCTGCGATGGCCTGATCATGGAGCTCAACCAGGCGCTGCAGGCCTTCGAGGAGGACCCGGCTGTGGGGGCCATCGTCCTCACGGGCGGGGAGAAGGCGTTTGCAGGTGAGGCGGGCAGTGTGGTGGCAGGCTGCCCAGGTGTGTGGTCGTGTGGTCGCACCCATGGCGTGAGGCAGGCAGCCTTACACCTCCGTGAATGCATCAGGAAGGTTCCGCGACTCGGGGGTTTACTTACGTAAAGCGGACCAAACCCCAGGCTGCTTGGAGGGGCCCATCTGACGTTTAACGTTGAATGTGCTCCGCCAGCAAAACCAGTCTGTTCAGGGGCAGTCACGTCTCGGGTGCGGGTGAATAGTGAGTGAGCCCTGCCTCTTCTGAGTCCCCCTCCGCTCTGTTTCCTGTCCACATCCGTCTGCATCACCTCCATCAGCTCGTATCACAGCGTATTGCACTGTACCCCCGGCCCAGCTGTGTGTCCACGTGGCCATCCCCTGCAACCCTTGGTGCCTGCGGGCGGGGCACACTCAGTAGCTACCTGTTGCTGTGGGGTCTCTGCTCTGGTAACTGGGACCTCATTTCCACCACAGCTGGAGCCGACATCAAGGAAATGCAGAATCTAACGTTCCAGGACTGCTACTCCAGCAAGTTCTTGAGCCACTGGGACCGACTCTCTCGGGTCAAGAAGCCGGTCATAGCTGCTGTCAATGGCTACGCCGTGAGTGCCCGCCCATGCCACCTCCTTGCACTCAGAACACCTGAAGGAATTGTACTTGTGTGTGTGCAGTAGAACTGATTTTTATTTGGGGGAGACCTGAGTCTCGTTCCTAGGCTCGCAGGCCTTTTCTGACTAGTGATGCTTAAGAGCCAAGAGCTGTAAACGGAGGAGGTGTTTCAGCATCTGCTGTGTTAGTGGGGATTCAGCTGTTGGGCTTCAGATTCCTTTGTTAGTAAAGTCCCCCCAGTCCTGAGGCTCCCCGGGAGTGCTTTTCCCCCACGGCAAGGTTAAGGGCACACGTGTTGGCTCTCTGTGCAGTTTTGATGGCTTCCCAACCTGCACTGCCCTGTAAACTAACCTCTTTCACCACTGTTGAAAGCTCTGCCTCCCCTGTTTGGTCCATCGGGGTCTCCTATAGGCGCCTGGACAGCTCAGAGGCTCTGGGACTGGTTGTGGCCTGTAGAGAAGCCAGGAGGGCGTTTGAACTCACAATTCCTTAGTAAAGCTCCCTTGGGGTCAACGGGTCAGCGGGCAGATGTTATAGCCATCGGTTCTCCCCCTCCTGGCTGCCTTCGAGCGCCCCCGGCAGAGAGTGGAGTGGCCACGAGAGACACTGTAGGACCTGCAAAGCCGCAAGCATTTGCTGTCTGGCCCTTTACAGAAAGTTTGCTGGCATCCACTGTATAGGTAATTTGTGGGAACAGTTAACTAACTTTGCATCTCTGTGTTAATCTTTGCTGTACCCTAGACTGTGTTTCACTTTAATAGAAAATTCAAATAAGCAGTGATTTTTGACCGGGTTCCTCTGTGGAACCTCGTGCTGTTTTGCAGCTTGGTGGTGGCTGTGAACTTGCTATGATGTGTGACATCATTTATGCTGGAGAGAAAGCCCAGTTTGGGCAGCCAGAGATCCTAATAGGAACCATCCCAGGTAAAGACTGATGGTAGCTTTGGTATCGGTTCTTCAAGTCATCGTCCACAATCTGCCCGCGTCTTGGGGGCATTTGGGCTGTTCCAGTGTCAGACAAAAGCACGTGGGGCTGTCATGTGAGCCTGGACGGTGGCTGCCTGTCTGCACACTAAGGTCACGTGGGCACAGCAGCGCTGAGAGTGGCTTGGGGGCCTCGGAGCTGTGCCGGCTCCTCTGGAGTGGTTGGGTCCCTTGTCCGACACGAATAGGAAAGGCTGGCCACATGGTGGATTCTAACCGCAGAGAGTCTTGCTTATGAGCCACATCTGCGCTGGATCTTTATTGGTCAGCAGCTCAGAGAAGAGAACACGCTGACCACGGGGCAACACTGAGAGCTCACGTTTCAGTGGCCAGAGCGAGTCCCATAGCCTCACCCAGGTTCAGAGCAGGGAATCAGATCCCCCGTGGGCAGGGCGACAGGAACAGTGGGCCAACAGTGACACCTCTGCCCCTTGGTCCACCTGACGAGGACTTCGGGCTGTGTCCCCACGGGGTCTCTGCCTTGGGTGTAGAGCCTGGAGCCCAGAGCCTCTCCCGAGCCAGCTGGGCTGGGCAGGGAGCAGCCGTGGGGTCAGGAGAGCGTGTCTGAGATCAGCTGAGGGTGACCACCAGGGTCTTCCCATCCCAGTGCCTGAGGTCTCCACTGCATTGAGGCAGTGTCCGAGTCTGCTGGACTGTGGGTGCCCCCCTCACGTGGCTCCTTGGCTCGGTCTGGCAGCCCTGGGGTTCACCACGGGCGGATGACCGGGCAGACCACTCTCTTTCCAGCTAGAGGCCGTGGAGTGAGCAGGAGGGGGTGGGGAGCGGGGCCAGGGAGGCGGGAACCCGGAAGAGAGGAGCGTCGTCCCACACCTGGAGCAGAGCAAGCCGTGCTCGAAGGCTGCCCCCCAGCTGCCCCCTGGGTTGGGTTGAGTCAGGGTCTGGGGCCCTAGGCCGCGAGCTCCTTGTGTCTGTCCGTAGTCTGACTTCTGCATGAGAGGTACTGGTGCAGGGGACCCAGGGCACCAGGCAGGGGGTCCTGAGTGTGGAAAGGAGCCTCCCCCAGCTTCCCCACCTGCTGGACGCCTGGGTTCTGCCCACCCACCCCACCCAAGGGGCCCATCTTCAGCCCTGGGGCACTTGGGGACAGCACGTCTGTGCATCCTGGCTGCAGAGCCATCCGTGCCCAGCAGCCCTCTGCCCTGCAGGTGCAGGGGGCACCCAGAGACTGACCCGTGCCGTCGGAAAGTCACTGGCCATGGAGATGGTCCTCACTGGTGACCGGATCTCAGCCCAGGATGCCAAGCAAGCAGGTATGGGCCACAGCCTCCCGTGGAGCTGCCCCCTCAGGAAGCTGAGTGGAGGGGGGAGGGCTGCGTCCAGGGCCTCCCACCGGTGATGAGCACAGAGCTTTCCCGTGTCCTGGGAGCCCAGGAGACTCACTGCCTTTGTTTTTTTATTTGAAATACCACATGCTCAAAGGAGTGACTGAGACATGCATGCAGGTTAAAGAGCAATAGTGAAACCGCCCCGCTTCCCAGAGCCAAGGTCAGCAACAGGGTCTCCGAGACCCTCCGCAGGCATGCCCTCTCCTGGACCCTCAGTGACCTGTGACTGTAAGAGCCCAGTGAACGCAGCAGCCAAGGGTGGCGGCCCTACCAGGGGACACCGTGGACCCTTTCCTGTGTCCCCACTGCCTTGTCGGCACCCAGAGGCCTGTGCTGTGGCTTAGAGAACGAGAACCAGCTGCTGCCACGTGTTGTTTACCTTTTTGTGTTTTAGGTCTTGTAAGCAAAATTTTTCCTGTTGAGACACTGGTGGAAGAAGCCATAAAGTGTGCAGAAAAGATTGCCAGCAACTCTAAAATTGTAGCAGCAATGGCCAAAGAGTCAGTGAACGCAGGTAGGGAGGAGAGCGGAGCTGCGAGGCTTGACAGCGCGGGGTCAGAATTATGCATCTTAACCGGTCTCAACAAAAACTGTTAGGATTCTTGGTATTTCGATTTTGGTTCTTCGTAGAGTTCTGGTTTCTAGTTGCTCGCTCACAAATTCTGTTGAAATGGCCTGAGCTCCCCTTGGAAGCAGGACCTGAGAACAGGGCCAGCCTGGGGCACAGGCGGCAGGGGGCTGGCGTGCAGGGGAAGCCCGGGAAGGGTCACCTGGGGAACCTGGGAGGAAGAGGCTCCTCTCGGCCAGCAGCTCCGCCCATCTGTCGGGGATGAGCTGGGGGCAGAGAGCATGCTCCCGGCTGTCGCTGTGGACTGGGCGTCCTCTCTCTGCCGGCGGGGCAGCTCTGACCGCCCCTCCTCAGAATCGCTAGAGTGTTAACATGACGATTTGTTCTCAGCGTTGGAGTGAGGCTGTCCCTTTGCTCCGTGTCGCCTTTCAAGAGGACGGTGAGCTGGGACAGCCGTGTGTGCCCGCGGCGAGCCGCTCTGCCCCCCGTCTCTGCTCACCGGCCTCCCAGGCCCCCGGCCTCGGCCAAAGCGTTCACACAGGCACTAGAGTGTGGAGCGTGCAGCAGGGGAGGGGACGTGCCGCAAGGCCCAAGGCATCTGTCCTCTTGGCTGGGCGCTGGCCGCAGGGACCCAGCTACAGGTGCCGCCAAGGAAACGCTTCCGCGAGCCTCGCACCTGCATCACCTCCACTGCAAAGATGGCCCGGGACTCACTCTATTCTGCACAGAGTTCTGTTTTCTGGGTGTTGTCCTTAATTATTTGTCGTGGTTTTTGAGTTCAGTGTCGTGGGCTTCCTCAGCCCTCTCGTGACTGGACAGAGTTTGCCATCCCGCCTTCCATCCAGGTCCCCGTGCAGGACACTGGGAGGCCGGGAGCAGTATTCACTGGGCATCTCGGCTGGGGTGGTGCATTTGAGCAGCGAGGCTGTACTTTAAACGTCATCGGTGAAGTCAAAGTCCACATCAGTCCCCGAGGGTGTGTCCTGCCTCCACAAAAATGTTCTGCGTTCCCACATCTGGCATCTCAGCTCCTAACTTCAGGGTTTTCTTTTTCAGCATTTGAAATGACATTAACAGAGGGCATTAAGTTGGAGAAGAAACTCTTCTATTCAACTTTTGCTACCGTAAGTAAGCCTCATTCACGTGGAGAATCACACACGGTCCAGCCATAGACGTTCCTGGCATTTCCTTATAGGTTTTATCACTAGATACCATTTCTCTTTGGTCAGAACTCTTAGCTTCCCCTGTAACTGGATCACATGTGTTCTATCACTGAGCATTGATTTTTTTTCAAATAAGTACGGTGTGTGGAAGTTCAAAAGTACAGAAACTTACACAGGGTTATTTCCTATTACAAAAGATCTTACAAATTGCACCCTTAAACAGCAACTCCTGTATTTAAAATGCAATCCATTTACTCATAATTTTCCTAGATTGTTCCAGTTACCTGGAATGGGGCTCGAGTGTATTATACTATCGTAATCTGAAGCCTTGGAGCATTATTTTCTAGGATATCTGCCAGTAACTTAAAGGAAATCATTCTCTTAATAGTCATTAAAACTGATCTTTTATTATCAGAAAGTCATATCTAGGTGTTTTATAAAAGATTAAAAATGGCTTTAGCTCTTGAGGAAGTGCAGGTGCGTGTGTGCACATGTGTGTGACTGCATGCGTGTGTGCATATGTGCACACAGAGGAAGGTATGCAGAGGTAGAGCTTGGATTCTCGTGTCCTGCTTCCTGACCCTCAGGACACCACCTGACCTAGAGCGTGGCTAAATCCAGGTCATGATTTGGTGAATGACCCAAGTACATGCATCTGAGGTTCTCTGTAGATGGAAGTTTATTCGACTCATAGGTTAGTGGTTCCTGAATGACCATCACAAAGGCGGGGCGGGGGTGTTTAATGGAAAAATACCCATTCCCAAGCCGCCCCTGGGGACTGGGATCATTCACAGTTTTCGAGGTGATCCCGCTGCAGAACCCGGTGAGTGGACGGCCACGGGCAGGGAGCAGCAGGCTGACACAGGCAGAGCCTGGCGCCTGGACCCCACGCAGAGTGACCATCCGCCTCTGCCTTTCGCCTTCTCTCACCAGGAAGACCGGAAAGAAGGGATGTCTGCGTTTGTGGAGAAGAGAAAGGCCAGCTTCAAGGACCAGTAGGAGCTGGCTGCCTGTGCCTCAGCGCCTCAAGTTAAAGAGGAAAAACACGGCCTGTCAGCGTCAGAAGCAAATAAATCCTCTTTCAAACGCAGTGTCAGTGACACACAGCTTCTCTCCAGCTGTGAGGGGCCCTGGGGGGCTGTGTGGGCTCTCGCCCCCCCGAGCAGCAGGGGGCCTTCACCCGGCTCTCGTGAGGACCCCCAGCTTGGTCGCGGTGTCGTTTGCAGCCGGTGGACGTGGCCGCTCAGAGGGATGGCCTCGCTGCTGAGCCTTTAAAGAGACGTGCTCTTGACTAAATGACAAACTTCAGGTCACATTATGCCTTTCTTTTAGTTATCGCTAGATTTGAATGTTCTGTCACTTTTTAAAACTTGTCGTTCTCAGTAACAACATTCAAACAGAACAAGGCTCTTAAAGTAAGGCACCCACGTCCCACTCCGAGGGTAACCACTGTTCACACGTTCGTGCCTTTCCAGGTGTCTTTCTGTGCCCACATGCGTGAACACATGCTCCGGTGTGAAATTCCGTTTTCTTTGAACAGAAATGGTTCTCCACGTACACGTTTCTGCAAGGTGCACTGATCACCTTCTGCTTCTAGTACACAAATGCACCCTATCCTTCTGTTTGACTAGCATTTGTTTTCATTTTTCCCATTTTTAAATGTACATTTTCGCAGCATTCAGTGTATTCACAGTGTTCTTCATCTCCAGACTGTTTCATCACCCCAGACAGAAACCTCACCCCTTCAACACTAACTCCCTACTCCAGCCCCCAGCCCTGGGGACCTCTGTTCCACTTTCTTTCTATCACTGGATTTAATATAATATTTCCAAGGTCCGTCAGGTTGTAGCACTAACAGTTTCATTTCGTTTCATGGCTGAATGCTATTCCTACTAGCATTCCTTTCAGTGGCCCTGAAATATTTCATGATGTGTGTATGTCGTGATCTGCGTATTCACATGGTGTTGGATGTTTAGACCGTGTCCAGGTTCTTGCTTCAGAGCCGCCGTGGCGACGGTGCAGCGAACAGTCCCTGCACAAATCCTTGCATTTCAGCTAGAGTGCGTCTGGAAGGGAAGGGCGGCACTGTGGGGCTGGGCTGCTGGGGGCCGAGGCTCCCAGATTGGTGTGAGGACTGCTTGTGTCGGAATCCCTGGGGCGTTGGTTTAAAATGCGTGCTCCCAGACCTGGCGCAGGATTAGTGCCCTTTGCTGTGGGAGGACGTAGAGTTTACACACCAAGGTTCCTCTGGTGGCCTTATCCCCGGGAGAGCCAGCTGCGTCCCCCGGGTCACCGTGCAGTCAGGCACCTTGCAGGACCCTGGGTGAATGAGTGACCGAGGTACCGGGAACCACCTCTGCCCCGACCAGACGTCTGCTGTTTAATCCTCAACTCACAGCCCAGCTCGGAACTCTAAACCCTCCATTTTACACCAGATTCTCGAGCAGGTGTCCAGGGGGAGAGTCGTATGAGTCCTGGAGCACAGGATGAAGGCCCTTGTCCTCCTGCTGCCTGGGAGGGCTGCACAGGTGAAGACGGCAGTCACTGGCCTGGGTCAGGACCCCCCAACCTCAGAATGTCCTCAGACCCTCCAAGGTGAGGCCAGAACAGCTGCACCTCTGGGAGCGAAGGCCGGCACTGTGAGGATCCCCCTGGATCTTGGTGCGGTGCCCACTGCAACGCAGCTGCAGGTGAACAGACGGCCAGGTGAGGGGTGGGCTCTGCTGGCTTCGTTGTGCCCCCACCCCCACCCCATCCGTCTTGCTCTGCAGAGAGAGCCTCAGCTGTCGGCATGACGGGTGCTGCTCAGAACCCAGGGCAGAGCCCTGCCTAAGCAAGTGCTGCACGGTGAGACATGCGCCTGCCTGTCCTGGGAATCGGGCCTCAGAGCCCTCCTCCGGGAGCCGCCACCCAGCGAAGACCTGAGCACCTGGTACAGGCGTTTCCTCCACCTTGTCCTGCTGCCAGTCATGGGCAGGTAGCCTGTTGACCAGCCTGCCCAGCGGAGGTTTCTGAATGTGGGATTGCAGTCATGGCCTTGGGCAGGGCTGGGCCCAGAGTGTGTACCCTCCCCCTACCCAGGACCCATGCTGAACACCCAAGAGAGACCCACCTGCATCTGAGGAAGAGCTGAGATGGCCAGTGGAGCTCTGGCCGCCCAGCACCTTTGATGACTCGCCCTTGTGCTCTGGTCATATTTGCGCAGCTGGGGGGCCCAAAAAGAATTGCTCTGCTGACCGTCTGCCTGGGGAGGTTAGCTCTGCAGTCTCCGCCCAGGCCCTGTCATTCTGCAGTGTGTGCCGTGGTCGGGAGTTTGAGAAGGGCGCAGTGGTTCTGTTACGGCACAAGACCCTCCCCAGACAGCAGACAGAGTTCTGATGGAGTCACCCTTGAACGGTGGGCAAGGGAGTAGGTACAAGGGGACCACGAGATCAGGCTCTCCCCTGGGGTCAGGAAGGCCGGGCCCAGCCGGGCGGTCTTCATGGCAGTAGAGGTGGGAACCCCATTTATTAAAGCTGTGTAACCGGGGTTTGCACTAGTGACATGCCATCTAGAATGAACAAGCAGAGGTATGTGCAGCAGGAAACCTTAGAGTTGAGAAAGTCCGTGCATTAGTTTAATCTTTCACACGCGTTGGGCGGTGACCTTCATAACCGATTCCAAACAGCAGAGCTCCAAGTGCTGGGGGGCCAGTTGTGAGGGGCCCATCCAAGACTCGCGGGTACCCTTGTCTCAGCAGCTCAGCCGGAAGCCGAGAAAGGGCTCGACGTGGAACCCGTACATGAGAGTGTGTGTGTCTCAAAGGTCTGCACCCACAGGGTCGTTTGGGATCCAGCACGTGGCAGGGACGGGGCCCCAGCCCCAGGCCCAGGGAACAGGATCTTCTCTTCAGGCTGCATGGTGGCCCCGGGCTTGGGGAGACTGGGGACCGTCCAGTGGTGTGACTGCGTGCTTTGCTGTGGGTGGCGGGGTTGAAGGCAAACCCCAGCAGGACTTCAAGGACCACAAGCCCCAGAGAGCCCTCCACTCCCTCTTGAGTTAATTGACCTCTGGCACCATATTGTTTGGGGGTTTTGATTTGTTTCTGAAGCTGAGACCTTGCATTCTCATCTATCCGTATAAAATTGGCTTTTCCCTCTTATATTCCTACTAAAAAGATAAGCTTCAGGGAATGTTAACTTCAAGTCTCTCCACTCAGGTTTTGGAGGAGAAACTGCTCACACTGGGTGGAATTGGCCACTGTGGGCGGCCTGAGTGTGGGCCCTGCGGACCACCTCCCTGGGCAGCTTCCTTGACCAGCGAGGCTCCGCAGGGCCGGGCAGTGGATATGGGTTGTCTGTTGACTTCCGGTTCTCTGCCATCTTTCACGTACAGAACTTCCGCAGGAGCTGCCAGGCCTCCGGCCGTGTCACCGCAGGGCTGAGGGTCCATTTGGGAATGAGGTGGAAGGGGGCGGGCTCCAAGGGGAGAGAGCCTGGCCTGTCCCGGCTCTGGGTTGGGCTGTTTCCTGCGGCACAGGCAGCAGTAAGTACTCAGGTGGCCGGCAGGCAAACCAGGCAGCCCCGTAAGGAGGGCCAGAGCCTGGAGGGCTGAGAGCCAGCTAGCCTGAGTGAGAGCCCGTTTGCAGGCTGGGCAGTGAAGTTAGGTTTGGGGTTCTTAAGCGGGGGTATGATCCGGCCGGTGCAGGCACGGGCATCTGCACTGGGGTCTGCACTCAAGCCTGCATGTGTGGAGCGGGGTAGAGAGAGAGCAGACACAGGGTTGAAGGCCAAGGGCAGCGTCAGCAGGGCTTTTGGTGACATCTCGGCAGGGCACAGGAGCCACCTGCATTAGTCAGCTGCTGCCACATAATAAATTATCCCTAAACTCGGTGGCTTACAGGACAATCATCAGTTCTCCTTTCTCAGTTTGTGTGGGTCAGGAATCCAGACAGGCCGCCATGGGTCAGCGTGTCTCTGCTCCACAAAGTCTGGGGCCTCAGCTGGAGCCCCGCCTGAGCAATCGCTCCCTGGCCTGGTGGTTGATGCAGCATCACTGGGCTGAGCTGGGGCTGTGGGCCGAATGCCCACAGGAGGGCTCACCACGTTCATTCCCTCGGCTTCCTGCCAGCACGGTGTCTGCATTCCCAGTGGCAGAAGTTCACAAAAAACAGAAGGAAAACTAACAAATTACTTAGGTAGAGATTAGTAAAAGTGTATTGTGCACACACCAGAAAGACAGTTTGCAAACCAGGAGTACTCAAACCAAAACATGGGATGAGGCTCAGAGGATGTTGTTACAAAGCAGCGTATGTAGTGTGAGGGCAGTGATTCTTTATAGTGATTGGTTACAAGATTCGAATTTTCTTAAATGAAAGAGAGTTGGCTAGTGGTTACCCCATGCCAGTTGGGGGAACTGTTTAAGTTTTGCTTATGATTTTCAGAAGCATAAACAAGAACTGTCCCAGGTCAAGTTGACCTTTCTTGTCCTGCAAAATAAACTAAATTAAATTGTGCTTGTCTAACTGGTTTTGTCTCCTCGGGAGAAAATCGGATGCATTTGATTATAACACCAGGGCAAGTGTTCTGAAGAGAGAATCAGGAGGAAGCCATACTGCCATTTTTTTTTTTTTTTTTTTTTTTGGCTGTGTTGGGTCTTCGTTGCTGTGCGTGGGCTTTCTCTAGTTGCAGTGAGCGGGGGCTATTCTTCATTGCGGTGCCTGGGCTTCTCATTGCAGCAGTTTCTCTTGTTGCGGAGCACGGGCTCTAGGCGTGCGGTCTTCAGTAGTTGTGGCGCACGGGCTTAGTTGCTCCACGGCATGTGGGATCTTCCTGGACCAGGGCTCGAACCCATGTCCCCTGCATTGGCAGGCGGATTCTTAACCACTGTGCCACCAGGGAAGTCCCACCATACTGCCTTTTATGACCTGCCCCCAGAAGCCAGGCAGCAGCATGTGCAGCATTCTATTGGAGGCAGTTACACAAAGGTCCACCTGGTTCAAGGAAGGGGACAAACCCGCCTCAGGGGAGGCGCGTCACTCACTGTGGCGTGTCAGATACAACATGGCGGCAGTGCTGCCATTTTGGGAAAACACAATCATACCTGTCGACTGAAATAAATGCACAACCTAAAAATTGAGAATTATGCTTTATTCGGTGGACTTGCTGAGGACTTAAGCCCAGGATACAGCCTCTCAGCTCTCAGGGACTGTTCCGAAGAGGTGAGGGAGTGTAAGCAGATAGGGCAGAGGGTCCCCGGAGAAAGAGAACCAGGAATGGCTTTCTGAACATATGAGAACCCGTTTTGGCCTGTGCCATTTTGTGGTCTAAGCCTGGCCCTGGTGCTTGCCCTTGAACAGGTCTCAGTAATCAGTGATGTTAAACGAACAGAGGAACACAGGGACAGAGAAAAGGCAGTGATAAAGCAGAGTCCTAGGTCCTCCTCAAGGGATAAACATAATAATATACCTTGAGTTGTGCAGGAACTAAGGTCCCTACCCAGGTGGAGGGTGGAATGATGATGCTGACCGTCCTGACTTAAATCAACAAAGACGTGACTCTGTCGACCTGACCTTTGCCCCAACTTTATGCTAAATTCTCTGCTCAAGCCCCTTCCTGAATATGCATGTGCCCTTAGCTTAAAACGTCCCCAGTTTTGCTGGGTGGGACCCTGCTTTGGGAAGGCCCCCGTGCTCTCCTTATTTGCTGTGATAAATTCTTCCTTCTCCCCACCTTTGCTGGCTTGGCTGTCTTTCGGCTCGACACCCACCGAGAGGTGAACCCAGTTTTCGGGTAACAGGAGGAGCCAGTATGTACAGGAGTTTTTGCAAACAAAACAAAACAAAAAACCAGGTAGTCCGAACAGCAAAATATTACTGCTAATTAAAGAAAACCAGACATCTCAAGTTAATGAATTTAGTGCTTTCCTATGTATGGGAAGATGCAAGATGTATGGGCTCCTTGAAATCATTCCTTTTATATGCACCTCAGCTGGCCAGCTGAAGGTGACCTCTCCCCCGCAAAATTAAGACACCTAGTGTTGGGGGGCGTGGGGGCGGGAGTGGGGCGGGTCCTGTGGAGTCCAGGTCGCTGGGGCCCCAACGGGGAGTCAGAGCACTGCTTCCCTGGGCAGGGGTGCGGCACCCTAGCCAGGTACCTGAGGGGTCTCAGCAGGCTGACGCCTGGAAGACAGCGCAGGGGTGCTCTCAGCACACCCGCTTGGCCCAGAGGTCGCACCCACCTGTCCTCAGGGTCCTTCCAGTGTGAACAGTGTTGGGTGAAGAAGTAAATCCTCCCTGTGCCGCCACCCAGCCCCCCCCACCCCAGGGCACCACGGACCCTGCGGGCTAGAGGGGGTGGGGGACGAGTCCCCAAGGCCTGGGGGCGGAACGGGGGCTGGAGAGGAGGCCTTCACGCACGGAGGGCGCTGGGGAGCTCCAACACAAATACACATGGGTGCCCGGGCCCTGGACCTGGCCGGGTAAGCGAGACCTCGAAAGACGGCGCCTGCGGGGCTGGGCTGGGGTCGACCCCGCCCCGAGGCGGCCCACGCAACCCCAAGTCCTCCGCACTCCGGGGGACCCTCCCTTCAGGCCACGCCCATCTCCCGCCGGGCCCCGCCCCTAATGCACCCGCCCCCTCTGGCCCCTCTCCCCTCCAGGATCCACACAACACGCGGCCCGCCCTCCCCGGCCCCGTCCCTCGTGGCCGCCCCGCCCTCTCAGGCCCAGCCAGCAGGGTGGTGCTGAAGGGCGTCCCCGCGCTGCCGTCCCCCGAGCCGCTCTACGCCCTGGCGCGGATGGGGCACGGAGATGAGATCGGTGAGCGTGGCGAGCGCAGAGCTTCTGGTGGGGAGTGTGGGCTGTCATCCGGCCTCTGGGCTGCCCAGGTGCTGCAGCTCTGCTCCTACCCCCACCAATTCCTCAATAACCCACCAGTGACCCAGGAAATCTCAGTGCCAGGACCCTCAGGATTCTCCCTGCAGCCCCCAGCCCCCAGAAGTGAGCCTGGGCCTGCTGCCCCATCTCACACACCACTTGGTGTCTTCTTACAAATGGCGAAACTAAGGCCTGGCACCGTCCTGGCTGGCTGAGCAGCGGTTCCTGGTCCCGGTCAGGTGTTCAGCCTTTACTCTGCTCTAGAATCCCACCACTCGTGACCGGGCCCCAAACGTTCCAGGTGTCCGCACACTCCGTCTCTTAAAACCCTCTCATCCCCCCAGGGGCCAGTGGGAGGTGAGGCTGGGAGGGCCCTGGAGCCAGGTCCAGGAGGTAACAGTAAGAGAGGGGTTAGCAGTCCTGAGGGTAACGGGGGGCATGGGCTGGGCTTGGGCTGTGCCTGGATGCCTCCACCCCCAGCAATGCTGTGAGGCAGGAACACGACTCTCCCTGCAGAGTTCAGACCACTAAAGGCACAGAGATGTGAAATGTGGTGTAAACGCAGCCCCCTGGACAGGGCGCTCCCGACCTGGTGGCCCCAGCTTCCCCCCCTGCTCAGGGAGCTGAGCCCGCTGTGCCTCGGTTTACACCTTGAGCCAGGTAACCCGAGGTGCTCTCCTCCCTTTCCGCGGGGTGGGCCACGGAAAGGCCCAAATGGTGGAAGAGAAGGAAGGCATAAGTGAATCATGGTGCAGCCCCCAGAAGTGACACACACACCCCGGCAAACGAGCAGTTAGCATTCAGCGTCCAATGTGCAGAAAAGTCTAACCTTGCTGAAACGAGGGAAAACGGCAGAAGGAAATGCACTCCGACAGTAGCAGGGTTTCCTTTACGTAGTAAGATTACAGCCGGTTCCTGTATTTCCTGGTTTTGTACAATGAGCGCGCATTAGCTTAACAATCAGAAACCAACTTTCGGGAGAGCAGGGGCCCTTGGAGCCAAGTGGGGCAGGTCTGGGGGCAGCCTGGGGCCAGAGGGGCCTTCTTCCAGACCCCACTGTCCTCATCACAAGGAGGTCATCTCCAGGGCCTTCTGGGTTCAAGGAGGTGGCCCAGGTGCCCCTCCTGGTGGACGAGTGTTTGGGGGTCACCAACAACAACCCGTGTGGTAGAGTGAAGGGGGATGGGCAGGGCCAAGACAGTGACAGGTGCCGTGGCCAGGGTGGGGAGACACCAATGTGAGCTCAATAAGTGTCACCCCACGGGCAGCAGGTGGCCGGGCGGGAGACGGCGGCGTCTGAGGTCAGCACTCTGCCCTCAGGCCTTGGCATCCCTCAGCGCCTGGAGGCTGTGCTGCAGCTGCTACCACTGGACTGCTACGTGGAGAGCCCGGTAAGGCTGCTCTGGGCCTCAGTTTACCCTTTGCCAGAACTCAGGGGGGCCACTTGCCTTGGGTAGGGGCAGGACCCGTGTCCCCAAAGACCCCTGAGCCTGACCAGAGGAGCCCTGAACTGTCACCCAACAAAGGGTCCTGGAGGCACCCAGGGCAGGAGCAGTGGGCCACAGAGCTGACCCCCCTCTGTCTCCAGGCTGTGGTCGTGGAGCTGGTGCCCAGCGACGGGAGAGGGGCCTGCAGACCCCAGTGTGGACAAGCTACCAATCCATCCTCTCCAGGGCCGGCTGTGCGGTGAGCCTGAGATCCCCACCAGGAAAGGGGTCAGGGATCCTCTGTGCCTCCTTGGAGTCCCGAGAGAAGTGAAAGACAGGCCCCCCCCGAACCCTGCACCATGGTTGTGCGAGCTTCTACCCGGGCGTATGGCCACCCCTTGCCCCGGCCTCCCCGCTTCCTTCCAGGACCCTGACCTATCTCTGCCCGGGGGTCCTCACCCACCCCAGCCTGTCCGAGCGGAGCCAGGGGAAAGCGGGGAGCCCCGTCTGTGGTCAGAGGCCTGGCCCAATGCTGCCTGTCAGCCCCCCACCCTTCAAGGGGCCGGGCCTGTTCTCCCGGCACCACCCACCAGCAGATCTTGGGCAGGACCTTCCTGAAGAGAGGACCCAGGGCTCCCGTCCTGGACAGCAGCCCCACCCCGACCCCCAGGGCAGCTCAGACGATTCAAGGGCCCCAGGCAGGCGGCCACCACAGCCCCCTGTGCACCTGTCCGCCCAGCCCTCGCAGGTCAGGAGCCCAGCGTCCTGGGGACCCTAGCCTGGAGAATGTGCTGATGCCCCACTGGGCCTGGGGCCCTCAGCCGCCCCCCTTGCCTTCCAGAGCCCCCTGGCCACGGTAGAGAGATTGGAGTTTTATGAGTGGACCAGAAAGGCTTTTGCTGTTGTGACAACTGGGTGAGCTCTGGCTGGACCTGCTGGGTCCACTGGGTCCTCCTGGGTCTGGCTGGGTCCGGCTGCATCTGGGCCGAGCCTGGGTCCCTACCCCTTCCCACTGCAGAGCCCTCCCCACCCTCTACTCAGCCCCTGCCCCGTCGGAGACTAGATGCCCCACGGGGAATGGCAGAGCCGAGGGATTTGCTGAAAGTGCACAGGGTGGGTGGCAGAGCAGGGCTCTGGGCACCCCAGTCCTGTCCATCCCAGCTCGGCACTCAGCCTGCTCCTTATGCGGGGAGGCGGCCCTCTACGGAAACCTCATCCTCAAGAAGGGGTTGCCAGCCCCCGATGCCCTGTTCCAGGCCTGTTGAAGACCACCCGCCCAGGGAGGGATCTGGAACCCTGAACCCGACGCCGCCACCAGCAGGCATGCCCAGCGGCAGATGAACTGGCCTGGCCCTGCCCGGCAGCGCTCAAAGCTCACCCAGCCAGGGGCTCCAGGGGCCCAGCGGGGCCTGGGGGGGCCTCTGCTGACCAGGGCTGGCATTATCCCAGTTCAGGAAAATGATGGAAAAGTGCAGTGACTTGCCAACATACAGTCCAAAGGTTTAAACAGGAGCTCCATCTTCACTCACAAAGGCCTGTTTTGTGCTGAGTGCAACAGCGGCTGTGGGCTCCCCGGAGGGCAGACCCCACCCACTCTCGGTGAACCCTCAGGTGGGAAGTAAGGCCTTCCTCCTCCCGATAGGTTTGGGTCACCTGACTTGGCAAGTCCCTGGGTTTGGGATGAGAGTTCACACAGGTCGAGACCCTCGCGTGGGGAGATCGCACAGAGGGCCAGGGCAGGGGCCTGGGTGACGCAGCACATGGCAAGGGGGCCTGGGGGTGGGTGTACCAGCTACCCAGGCAGCCCTGAGTGGGCTGCAGTCACTAAGGTGGCCCTTGAAGAGGGGGCCAGGGCTGCTCCTTCAGCCCCAGAGGCTGGTCTGGAGCCTCCGGGAGCTGACCACACCGTCAGCTGGGGTGGGGGGCGCTGGGCCCGGTGCCTGTGTTCCCTCGCTCTGGTGGCTGAGCGCCTACTGAATACGCATGAGCCCGAGTGGGTCTGGGGATGGCCGGGGTGGTGGGTAGAGGACAGGAGGACGCTAGGCACCCAGGCAAAGGGGGCCTGCGAGGTTGTGACGGCTTCCCGGCATGTTCTCAAACTGGGTCTCCCGGGGTGGGCGGGGTTCCCACTGGCCATTGCACAGGCCTCCCTGAGGGCCTTCTCCCTGCTCCTCCAGACCTTCTCACAGCACGTGGGCGTGGGAGCTGGGATGACCAGGGATCCCCAGGGCTCGGGGGAGGCTGGTGGGCCTGGAAGGCAGATAGGTCCACTGGGTGGAGGTCTGGGGCTCAGCCTGGGGAAGGGACCACGTTCTGGGCCCGCCACTGCCGGGGCTGATCTCAGACCCCTGAGCCCACGGCCAGCCGCTTCCAGCCACACACGGGCCTCTTGAAGCAGCTTTATTGAGGTTGAATTGACGTGCAGTCAGTAAGCTGTTCATGTTCAAAGCATTCAGTTAAATTCGTTTGGGTGTTGGACCAGCACCTCCATCCCCCCCTTCTGCCCTGCCCCCACTGGTCCGCCCCCCTCCCTGCTGGTCAATGTGCACTTTGCAGAACTCCGTGTAAGTGGAAGGCCGTGCATGCCCTCTGCGTGCTCGCGGTGGGGTGGGGTGTGTGTGTTTGCGTGTGCTGTGTGCATCGATGATTCCACTTTGCTGCAGAGCGGGATTCTGCTGTGCACACGCTGCTGTGTTCCATCCAGGCAGCTCTTGGGGGGCGCCGGGTTGCTTTCAGCTCTTGGCTCTCGCAGATAAGCTTGCTGTGAACGTACCCGCACAAGTCTGCGTGGACACGAGCCTTCATTTCTGGAGCAAACACCTCTGGTCAAGTCTCGGCCGTAGGGCGTGTGTATGTGTGACTTTGTAAGAAACTCCCAAACCATTTCCAAAGCAGCTGAGCTGGTTTACATCCCCAGCCCTGGGAATGTGCATTCCAGCCCCTGGCCCTCATCCTGGCTGCCCGTCTTTCCCGTGAGCCGCTCTAAGGGGACTGTAGCGGTGAGTTCTCTGACCGTTAATGGCGTTGAACATCTCATGGGTGTGTGTGCCTTCTGTTTTCTTTGGTGACATGAGTGGTCAATCTCTTGCCCATTTTGGCACTAGGGTGTTTAATGATTCCGGTCACCAATTCCACTGTGTGTCGTGGGGGGAAGGGCAGGGGGCTCCCCCCACCGCCAGGCAGCCCCTCAGCACCAGCTGGTGTCCTGCAGTCCGCTTGGTTCTGACATCCCCTGCCCGGGGATGCGTCAGATCCCTCAGGTTCAGGGCTCAGTCCCACAGGACTGCCCCCCGCGATGCCCCCACTCCAGATGCCAGTCCCAAGTCCAGGGGGGCACCCAGGCTTCTGACCGACTGGCTGTAGATAGAGGGTTCCCTTGACCCCTCCTCAGTCTCAGTTAGTTTTCTAGAGCGGCTCACAGAACTCAGGGAAACATTCACTCCCTAGATCACTGCTTATCCTACAAGGATAGGACTCAGGACCAGCCAGGTGGACGAGGTACGGGGAGGGGCTTCCATGCCCTCTCCAGCGCCCCTCTCCCCGCACCTACACGTGCTCACCACCCCGAAGCTCTCCAGACGCATCCTCCTGGGTTTCTGTGGAGCCTTCACTACGCAGGCTGTTGGATTCAGTCACTGGCCACTGGCGATTGATCTGACCCCCAGCCCCTCGCCCCTCCCCGAGGTCTGGGTGTGGGGCTGGAGGTTCCAAACCTCTATTCCTGGTCACTTCCCTGCAACCGACCCCATCCTTAGGGACCTTCCCAGAGTCACCTCCGTTACACAGCAAAGGACAACTTTATCACGCCCATCACTCAGGAAATTCCAAGGGTTTTAGGAGCTCGGCGCCAGCATCAGGGATGAAGACCGCGCACATTTCTGATTGTAAGTCACAGTATGACAGTACTTTCCACTAGTCCAGGCTCTTGCTGGAGAGCCCCAGTGCCCACCAGAAGGGTCTTGGGTTCAGCCCAATGCTCAGACTCAGGGAAGAGCACAGACCACCCTTGCCAGCCGTCCACTGAGGAAGAACGTTCCACAGGTGTGGTGGGTCACATTTGCCCTGTGGCTCGGGTGTGTGGGGATGAGGGTCGCTGGGCACTGCCTGGCCAAGAGCCTGTGCCCCAGACGCAGGTGCAGCATCCCGGGTCCCCGGCAGGAACACTACATCAGGGAAGCCAGGGCTGCGGCTCCTGGGAAGGACCTCAGGTGTCTTATTCCCTGCCTGGATGCCTCACCCAGCAGCGGTCACTCTGCAGAAGCAGTACTGCCTAGTGACGCCAGGGAGCAGAGGCAGGGGATCCACGCTCAGCACCCTCTGTAGAAGGGGTGAGCAGCGGCAGTGCGCCTGGGAGTTTGGGGGGCGGGGGTCACAGGGGGCTGAGCTGGCCTGTGGCCTCTGCTAGTGTCTCCTGCTCACCCCCAAGTCCCCTGCTCCTGTGGGTCTCCGGCTGTGCCCTCGGGGCAGGCAGTGCCCACTGGGGACCTGGCTCCAGCAGGGCTGGAGAGAGACTTGGCCACGAACACCACCCTGGGCTGCCCAGGGCCGTGGCCACCATCGACCTCAGGTCTGAGCAGGTCACCGCCAGGGCCTCAGTCTCCTCATTGGTACTGGGGGCAAAAGAGCTTCTGTCTGTGGGGCCTCGAAGCCGGGAGGCATGTACGCCTCTGAGCAGCGCATCTTGGGGTGAGGCTGCCATTTGAGGCCTCCAGGAGCTTGGGACCCGTGGGGTGACATAGGAGCTGTAGGGCACGCGAGGTCCCCAGGACAGACCCACGGCCTCTGGAGCAGCCGGGAGCCTCGTTCTGTCTTAGCCCCCAGCAGGCTCAGTCTGGGCGGCAGGGAAGTTTCAGGTACCAAGTGCTTCCCGCCCGATGCCGGAGCGCGACTGCCACACAGAAACCCCGCCTGCACTTGCACACACCCCAGCACATGTACAACTTGTGGAAAATTCCAGTGACCCTATACCTGCGTCTGCAACATCAGGCCTGCTGAGCCAGGCCGTGTCAGAGGACTGGTCACCTCAGAGAGCGCCGGCAACTGCCCAGAAAATGAGGACAGAAAGGCTGGGCCCAAGTCCACCCCCACTCACCTGTGCACCTGCCTGCCGTCCCCCTGAGCACTGTCCACTTGTCCCCCGTCCCCCTGAGCACCTGTCCACTTGTCCCCCATCCCCCTGAGCACCTGTCCACTTGTCCCCCGTCCCCCTGAGCACCTGTCCACTTGTCCCCCGTCCCCCTGAGCACTGTCCACTTGTCCCCCGTCCCCCTGAGCACCTGTCCACTTGTCCCCCGTCCCCCTGAGCACCTGTCCACTTGTCCCCCGTCCCCCTGAGCACTGTCCACTTGTCCCCCGTCCCCCTGAGCACTGTCCACTTGTCCCCCGTCCCCCTGAGCACCTGTCCACTTGTCCCCCGTCCCCCTGAGCACCTGTCCACTTGCCCCCCCGTCCCCGAGCAGTCGGCGACTGGGCTCCCTGCTCCTGAGTCCTTTCCATTCTCCGGTCCTGTCCGCGGGGAGCCCAGAGTAGCTCCGTCCGCACCCCAGCACATGAGGAGGCCTGGGGGAAGCAGACGGCTCCCAGCGCATGGGCGCTGGGTGCAAGGAGCCAAGCGTCAGCCTGGGGCTGCCCGGGGCCAGCCTGTGGCCCCCCTTCTCCCAGACAGAGCAGGTGGGGCCCACAATCACTGTTCTTGAAGACATATGTGGCCGCCGCCTCTTTGCAGGGTTTATTTTTGCAGCTGTGGGGGGGTCAAGGCTCCCAGGGCTCCTCCTTGGGGTGGTAGATGTGGTCTCGGTCCTCCTCTGGCCCTTGAAGCACCTGCTGAGGTGGCAGCACCTGAGCCCAGGGCCTTGCCTCCCCCTGGGCCTCCTCGGGCCAGTTGTGGTGCAGGCTGTCATGGTCAGGCTCAGGGCCCCACCTGGGGCTTGGGACACGGCCCAGGGTGTCCTCGGTCTCTGCCAGGGCCTCGGCACCTAGGGACAGACACAGGGAAGTGTGGCCTCAGTTTCCCTCCCGAGGCTTCACTCATCCAAGTCGGCCCCTTGCGAGCCCCCTGCCATGAACTTGCGCCCCTCTCCCCAGGGGACAGCGCCTGCCCTGACCTTGCCGCTTCTCCCCGGTGGTGGCCAAGAGCTTTGGTGCCATGAGGAACCACATGAGCTGGCTGTCCTTCTCCGGAGGCTCCACCGCTCGGGCGCCCCAGGCCCTGTAGCAAGAGCGTCTGGGTCAGGTCACCGTGTGCAGCGGGAGACCCCAGGACGGCACCCCTGCCCAACCCCCAACCCAGACCCTCGGGCCAGGCATGCCGACGTCGGGCCCGGGAAGGTCCCCGAAGGGGAGGCCTTGAGAAGGCTCCATGGGCTTGGCCGGGGCTCCCTCCTGTGCAGAGGTCAGCGGAGCCCAGTCTACAGGTGGTGCTGTGTCCTCCTGCCTGGCCGGCCGTCTCACATGGGTAGGGGAAGGGGGCACGGCTGGCTCAGTCTGCTGCCCTGGCCACCCCGGGCGGGAGCCACCCTGGAGGCTACGGGGGAGCAGGGGAGCTGGGCGGGGCAGGGGGGGGCTGGATCCTCCCGGCCCCGCGCTCTGCTCGGTTGCTCACGGATCTCAGGGGCTCCCGTGCCTCCCCTCCCCAAAGCTGCTGGACAGGATCCGCCCTCCATGCATGAAGGCCCCCAGCTCAAGGCAGGCCCGAAGGGGGCACAGGGAAAGGCGCAAGAGGCTGCCGGGGGCACTCACTCCTCTGTGCCCTGCTCAGCCCCGGCTTTGCCTTTGGTCTGGACGAGGACCTGGGAGAGAGAAGTCGCAAGTGAGGCTCAGTGTGGTCCTCCAAGGGTCCTCCTCTGGGGACTGGCTGGAGGCCGTGTGACTTTGGGGGAGACTTGGGGACAGCATGGGGTCTATACTTGCACCACCTGTCCCCTGGTGGCCTGAGGAAGGGGGGCCGGTTCCTCTGCCCGTACTTCCTTGCGGGGCCAGTGGGGCAGGGGAGCAAATGAAACGGGTGACCCAGCCCAGTGACCGGTGCCCGGCAGCTGTGGGACAGCTGTGCTGGTCCTCCTGTGCCTCCCTCTTCGCCTGGCACTCCCAGGGTGTACGGCTGGTGAAGAACACGGCCCCAGCACAGTCCTGGCCCCTGGGCAGCCCTGCATGTGGAAGTGCCCTGGGCTTCACAGCACAGGTGAGCGTCATCAGGCCCCCTCCTCCACCTGGCTCACCTGGGGTGGTTGTGGCTTGTCCATCAGACCCCGCAGAGGGGCCGCTCCCCTCATCCTGAGGGTCCCCCCAGTGCCCACGGGCCCACCCGGTGCACAGGACCTGCAATCCCATGGGTGCCACACCTCCCCTGCCCTAGGCCAGCTGGTGCCTTTCTCCACCCCCTGCTGGTGGGGCTGAGGGCGGAAGCCACGGGGCGGCTGGGTGAGGACCCCGCACATACCTGGGGGGTCCATGCTGAGTTCGCCTGTAGCAGAAACACAGCCCCCAGGCTGGTGATCAGGAGAAGCCTGGGGGACCAGGGAGGAGAGTGAGAGACAGGCAAGGCTCTGCCTCTGCCCCGCGACCTCCAGACATGACGCCTGGCAGGGCCGGCGATGGTCCAGCCAGGGGGGCCAAAGGCCGGGTCCTGATCAGGTCCACAGGTGGTTTACTGTCCCCCACGTCACAGAGCAGGCCACGCAGGCACAGAGATGGGGCCTCCACAGGCCCACACCTGCTCCCGGGCCCTCGGACCCCACCCTGCAGGCCCGGGTTACCGCGTGGATCTGGTGGTCCCAGCGTTGCCTCTGGCTCCGCGGCCTGTGCCGGCCGCACCGTCGGGGCCTGGCGCAGTGGGGCTGTAGTACTGATGGGGCGCGGGCTTGGGGCTCAGCTGGCAGGCGCTCAAGCCCGCAGCAGCCCTGAGGCTGTGCCCGTGGCTCCTCAGAGGCAGGTAGCACTTCGCTCTGTCCCAGAGCCGTGGGTGGACGCCGGGGCCGTTACCTGGGCGGGAAGCCCAGGAGGGGCGGGGAGGATGGGGTGCTCCGCCGGGACACGTCTAGCCTGACCTCAAGGAGCTCGAGGACCCAGCCCAAGCAGGGGCTCTGAGGAGCAGTGGCCGAAGGCAGGAAGTGTGGAGGGACGCACAGGACAGAAGGCGACTAAGGGACTCAGCAGCGAGGAGGCCTCACCCAAGACAGACCGGGTCGGGAGAGCAGAGGACGGCCGGGGCTGCGTGGCGTTGGGTTACGGTACCCGCCCGTGCCTGTGCGTGTGCATTGCCGTGTGCGTGGTGTGGGTGTGCGTAGCGTGCGCGTGTGTGGTGTGCATGTGCCCCGTGTCTTTTGCATTATTAAAATACAAGACAAAAGGCCCCCAGTGGAGTTGCTGGGCTGAGAGCCTTCATCACCAAACTGAGGCCTCAGTAGCGGGTGGGCGCTGCCCTCCCCTCCCCTCCCCTCCCTCCCCTCCCCTCCCCTCCCTCCCCTCCCCTCCCCTCCCTCCCCGGGATGGAATATCCTGAGCCAGACAATCCGGAACCGCCAGGCGACACTCGCGGCCCTGCCTTCCCCTGAAGGAAGGTGACCCGACCACAACCAGCGCCCTTCGCTTACAGGAACTTCCTTGTTCACCCCACCTCCCCACCCCCGGCCCGTAGAAGTCTTTCACTCTGTCCAGCTCCTTGGAGCTCCTTTCTGTCTGCTAGGTTGGATGCCGCCCCGATGTCAATCGAGTTTTGCTTAAATAAACTCAGAATGTTTGACACGCCTCAGTGCATCTATCTCTCGGCAGTGTCAGTCCGTGGGCAGGAAGGTTTCTGCTCGGCAGCTGGGCCGGGCTGGGAGCACGTGGCTGGGGGGAGGGGCCAGGGGCGGCCCATCAAGGCTTCCTGCCTGATGCCCCGATTCCAGCCCCACAAAGACCTTCGCTCCTCCCGGTGACTCAGCACTTTGGGGTGGAGGTTCCCTTGCACTCCCAGGGGGCAAAGGGCAGGGGCCTGCCCTGGACTGCAGGGCACTGGCCCAGTCTGGTCAGCTACCCTGCCTCTCCCTAGACAGAGGCTCTGGACACCAAGAGGTCCCCATGTCACTGATCAGCCCGCCCCTGGCCCACGCTGGGGTCCCTAGGAGAAACCCCCAGGACAGGAGGGCCGGGGAGAGCGCTGGCTTAGAGGGGGAGGGGCCCCCCACCCCTGCCACAGGTGGAGGGGGCGGAGGGAGACCCCCCTCAGGAGAAATGGCCTCTGACCTCAGGGTCCTGGAGGAGCCCCAGTGCTTCCCCGGGGCTCACACCCCAGCTCCCGGGGTGACGACCCCTTGGGCTTCAGCTGCCCTGCCCGCATCGCCCCCCAGCCTCCAGCCCCGGCTCAGCGTCTTGACCCCCACTTTCATTTCGTCAGTCACAGACCTGCCTTCTTTGGTCCTGGTGCCTCCCACCCACTTCCAGGGGCTCCCGGGTGACTCTCCACAGGGTCAAGGGACCCCAAGGGACAGTGGTCTCTCTCAGGAGCCACAGGGGTGGCCTTTGGAGCTGGAGCCCAGGGGCTACAATCATTCTGGAGGACTCGGGAGGAAGAGTTCTGTCCCCAAGCCCTTAACACCCGGGAGGAGCCGGCGCTCCTGGGAACCAGCCAGACACTGGTTTGCAGACAGAGCCCCGACCCCCTTCTGAAACCGGCCTGCGCTGGGGACCCAGGTGCCCCAGGGGCTGTTCCCTGAGTCCAGGGCTCCTGGACCCAAGTGACCACACAGCAAAGCTGTGGGTGGGGTGTTTGGGTGGGGACCCGGGTTTGCAGGCGCTGGGCGTTACCTCCTCATGCTGGGGTCCCCTCCTCAGTGTAGACAGCGCTCTGGGGGACCTGCAGCTGCAGACCCAGCTAGCCAGCGGCCCAGGGATCCAGACGTCCGGTCCTCGTTCTCCCTGCCCTCTCCTCTCTCTCGAGGCTTTATGGCCCCTGTGTGGGTGTGTCTGGACAGAGGTCGGGGCCGGGATCCTGACTGGGCTGACGAGGTGACTGAGTCCACCTGTATGTCACACGCATGACCCTCCCCAGCACCCGACTTCTGCCCGCTACAGCCACCTGACGCAGCCCTACCTCCCCCCACCTCTCCACACGCGGGAACTCGCACAGCCTCCGCCCCACCCTGGCCCTGGGCTCTGTCACCCAGGGGCATGGGACCCGAAGCCGGAGGGCGTCCCAGCCCACCCTGCCCTCTGGGCCCTCAGCTGCAGTTGCTGGACCCCTCGGATATATCACTGGTTCCCCAAACTTTTTTTTTTTTTTTTTGGCTGCACTGGGTCTTCGTTGCTGCGCGCGGGCTTTCTCTAGTTGCGGCGAGCGGGGGCTACTCTTCGTTGCGGTGCGTGGGCTTCTCATTGTCGTGGCTTCTCTTGTTGCAGAGCATGGGCTCTAGGCACGCAGGCTTCAGTAGTCGTGACACGCGGGGTCAGTAGTTGTGGCTCGTGGGCTCTAGAACTCAGGCTTAGTAGCTGTGGCGCACGGGCTTAGTTGCTCCGCGTCATGTGGGATCTTCCCGGGCCAGGGCTCGAACCCGTGTCCCTTGCATTGGCAGGTGGATTCTTAACCGCTGCGCCACCAGGGAAGCCCTCCCCAAACTTTTTAATGATCCAGTACCGAACCCAAGCAACATCTGACTCTCGATTCAATATTTTCATACGATTAACATACACAATAGCTTTTACAGTAAAAACACCCCTCTACGCGTTACACCTCTGACTGCACGGCGGGTGCAGAAGCCCCGACGGTGGGATCTATGGTTCCTGCAGCTGCAGCACCCAAACTCCCAAACCCCTTAAAGCCACAGAGCAGATCCAATCCTTACATCATCCTAATGAGGAATAATTATAACAGCGCAACCCACTCACCGCTGCTTCTCCGCGGGCCACACTGGCAGTGCGTGTTCTTACCCGACACCTTGCTGTTGCAGGGGCTTAGAACTGCTCATGGCCTCACATCATCTATACTATTTTCCTTGGCACATTCAAATCACGCACGTATTCACAGCCGTACCATAATTTTAGCCCGTGGCCTAAACCTTTCTTCCACTAATGGCGATGACGACTATTACCAAGGCTTACCAATGCAGCCCTGCCGCCAGCAATCAGTTTAATTAGAGAGTTATTTGTAGTAGTGACACCAAGTCCCCCTAAAGCCGAGTTCCCTTACTGAGTTCATGATTCGTCTCTCCACCCAAAACTTTATTCCCTTTCTTGTTCCCTCTGACCTCAATCCTGTGCTAACTGAGCACTAATCAACCAGAGTCAGGTGACTAAGATGGCTGCTGTTGATAACATCGCTAAGGTACTGAAATTGCCCTTGTAGACACCGTCGTTAATACACACTCAGGTTGTTTCTCCAGGGCAAGATGAGCTCACAGACCCCCCAGCCATGGACCGCCTGGCCTGAGAATGTAAACCAGAGACAGCCTGACTCCTGAAACTAGATTCACAAATGTCACAGAAATGTCACAAAACGATGATGAATCCCAGCCTCTTTCTTTGTTCCCCTTTTTAAAAAATCCCCTCAAAGATCAGGTTGGTCAGAGGCTTATCTGAGCTGGTCTGAGTGGATCTGAGGCTTGTCTCTCATGCCCTTGTTTAAAGCCTGCAAATAAACCCTTTCTTTGCTGCAGACACCTGCTGTCAGGAGTTGCTTTCTGCTCCGAGGGGACAAGCGCCCTTGCTCGGGTGCAGCAACGTGATCTCAGGATCCAACATCCCCATCATCCTAATAGGGGTCGATACATTCATCACTGCCTCAGCATACCTACTCCTCTCAAGTCAACTAGGCCTCATTGTACTAACTACTGACAGCGAAAACCCTGCCTAGCATGGCTCCACAGCTTCACACGTGCGTTCTTCAAAGCCACGCTCTGTATATGCTCCAAAGCTATTATTCACAGCCTACGGCAGACACATATAGGCCCAGTTAAATTACGTTTGCTCTCCTTCCTCGTCACACTTAAGTACAACCCTATTTAATGTCCACGGGTGATCTCCATCATAACCAGAGCACCAATAAGCAGGGACCAACCCGTAACAGTCACCAGTCACGTACCGTACCTACACCACACAGCGTTCCTGCAGCTTCCTCAGAAAAAGTCGGAATCTCCTGTAGCATAAATTATTCAGTTCCCATCCCCTTAAACTTAAACACAATCCCTGCTCCTCAACTTTTTCAGCAAAAGGATCACTGCACGCCCCATTATCAACCCCAAAAGAAACAGCCCTAAGACAGTTTTGTTAGAAACACAAGGCTCAGGCTACTGCTCCGTAGGCACAGCTGTTGTATAACCACAAACTAACAACAGTCCCACTAAAGAAACTTAGAAACCATTAAGCTCAAAGACGACCCACCAAAACTTATTACAATGCCAGAACCAATTCGACCACTCACAATCAACCCAAGCCCACCATAAGTAAGGAAGTTTTTGAAGGAAAACCTTCAAAACTAACTACCAAAATGTACTTAAAATAAATCCAGCGTATGTCATGATTATTCTTATGTGGAGTGTAACCATGGCCAATGCCATGAAAATCATCGTCTTTCAACTATATAAACACTAATGACCAGGGCTTCTCTGGTGGCACAGTGGGTAAGAATCTGCCTGCCAGTGCAGGGGACATGGGTTCAAGCCCTGCTCCAGGAAGATTCCACATGCCACAGAGCAACTAAGCCTGTGTACCACAACTACTGAACCTGCTCTCTACAGCCAGTGAGCCATAACTACTGAGCCTGCGTGCTACAACTACGGAAGCCCGTGTGCCTAGAGCCTGTGCTCCGCAGCAAGAGAAGCCACCGCAATGAGAAGCCTGCACACCGCAATGAAGAGTAGCCCCCGCTTACCGCAACTAAAGCCCACGCACAGCAACAAAGACCCAATGAAGCCAAAAATAAATAAATAAATAAATTTATTTTAAAAACCCCACTAATGACCAACATTAGAAAAACCTACCCATTAAGCAAAACTGTCAACGATTCATTTATTGATTTACCAGCTCATTAAATCTCTCATCATGATGAAATTTGGTTCTCAGCTTGGTATTTGTTTAATTTTACGTATCTTAACAGGGTTATTCCTAGCAATACTTTATCATGTATCAATAACTGCCTTCTTGTCCATAACCCGCATCTCCCAAGATGGAGACTATGGGTGAATTCGCCGATACTTAATGGAAATGGAGTCTTCATATCCTTTGCTTGCTTGTTTGCCCATGTTGGGAGAGGTCTGTATTACGGATCTTACAGCTTCCGAGAGACATGAAACGTTGGAATCATCCTGCTGTTTAATAGCCACAGCATTTACAGGTTACGTCTTATCATGAGGCTAAATAGCTTTTTTCCCTTAAAATAATTTATTTATTTATTTTTGGCTGTGTTGGGTCTTCGTTGCTGTCACGGGCTTTCTCTAGTTGTGGTGAGTTACATTACATTACAAATCTCCTTCCAGCAATTCCTTACATTGGCACTAACCCAGTCAAATGCAGCTGAGGAGGATTCTCAGTGGATAAAGCCACCCTTTCCCCTGCTCTTCACCTTCCACTTTATCCTCCCATTCACTGATTGCTGCAGCTTTAGTTCTTCACCCATTACTCCTCGTGAAACAGGCTCTAAGAGTCCAACAAGGATCTAATCCGACATGAACAAAATCCCGTTTCATCCACACTGCACAATTAAAGATATCTGGTATGCCTTGTTCCTATTTCTAATCTCACTAATACTGGTACTAGTCTCATCCGAACTTCTAGGGGACCCAGACCATTATACTCCTCCTAACCTCCTCAACACAGCCCCCCACATCAAGCCAGAATGGTACTTCTTATTTGCAAACACAATTGTATGATCCATTCACAACAAACAGGGAGCACACTGTCCTTAATCTTCTCAATCCTAATTTTATCAATTGTCCCAATACTTCATACAACAAAACAACAATGTATAACATTCTAACCCCTTAAGCAATGTTTATTCTGAGAACTTGTAGGGGACCTACTGACACTAATATGAAGCAGAGGACAACCCTTTGATCACCCATTTATTGTCACTGGACACATAGAATCTAGTCTGTATTTTTTTCTAATTCTGGTCCTTGTACAACTAACAAGTATCATTGAAAATAACGTCCTAAGAGGAAGGATCTTTGTCATTTATCTATTACTCTGGCAGGGAGATCAATGCCACACACCACAAGGAAACAGTCTACAGATTTAGTCCAGGAAATTGCTGAACAGCTAACCACTACCCTCAGGGGAAAATATCATAATCCATAGTTGTTTCAAAATATAATCTAAGACATCTAGTTGTTTTGGTTAATAGACTTTTTTAAAAAATATTTATTTATCTATTTGGCTGTGTCGGGTCTTAGTTGTGGCACGTGGGATATTTGTTGCAGCACGTGGGATCTGCTGTTGTGGCACGTGGGCTCTAGAGCGCCAGGACTTAGTTGCCCCACAGCATGTGGGATCTTAGTTCTCCAATCAGGGATCGAACCCATGTCACCTGCCTTGGAAGGCAGATTCTTAACCACTGGGCCACCAGGGAAGTCCCCTGATAAGAAATTTCAGGGTTAGAGAAAAATTAAGCAGAAAATCAGAGTTCCCATAATACCCTCTCCCCAACCCCATTTCCCCTCCTAGTAGCTGACATTGGTTAGTATATTTGTTACAAATGATGAGCCAATTAAAACATGTATTTTTCAACCAAAAATTACAAGACAGGCAAAGAAACAGGAAAAGTGTGACCAATATTCAGGAGAAAAGCAGGTAATAGAAACTGTTCTTAGTGGACCTAGGCATTGGACTTAGAGCAAAAAATGAATGGAAGCCATGTGTAGAGTTAAAGGAAAATATGATGAAAGTGATTTAAATAAATAAATCTCAATAAACGACATTTTAAAAAGAATCAAATGGGAATTCTGGAATTGAAAAACAATAACTAAAATAAAAAATTTACTAGAGGGCTTAATAAAAGACATATTTAAGTATATACCTTTAAGTTAGATCAACACTTAAAGACATAAATAGAAATTATCCAACCTGAAGGAAGAGAAAAAAAAGAACAATGAAAAGCATCCCAAGGACTTCCCTGGTGGCCCAGAGCCTGTGAGACAGCAACACACACATGCACGCACACAGGCACACACCATACACACACATACATGGAGTCCCACAAGTAGAGGAAAGAGAGGGACAGAAAAAATATTTCAATAACTAATGGCAAAAACCATTCCAAATTTGATGAAAAGCATTTATCTACGAACCCAATAAGCTCAATGAGCCCCAAATAGGATAAAAACAAAGATGTATCACAGCTAAATTTTTTTTAAATTAATTTTATTTATTTATTTATTTTTGGCTGCGTTGGGTCTTCGTTGCTGCGTGCCGACTTTCTCTAGTTGCGGCCAGCGGGGGCTACTCTTCGATGCTGTGCGCGAGCTTCTCATTGCGGTGGCTTCTCTTTGTTGCTGAGCACAGGCTCTAGGCACGCGGGCTTCAGTAGTTGTGGCACGTGGGCTCAGTAGTTGTGGCTCGAGGGCTCTAGAGCACGGGCTCAGTAGTTGTGGCGCATGGGTTTAGTTGCTCCGTGGCATGTGGGATCTTTCCAGACCAGGGCTCGAAACCACGTCCCCTGCATTGGCAGGCAGATTCTTAACCACTGTGCCACCAGGGAAGCCCACAGTTAAACTTTAAAACCCAAAGACAAAGAGGAAATCTTGAAAGTAGCAAGAGAAAAACTACTCCTTCTGTGCAGAGAACCAGCAACACGATTAAAGCTGACTTCTTGTCAGAAACACCAGAGGCCTGCAGACAATGCTTGAGAAGGAATAACAGCAAAAATAACCTTTCACAGCCTGTAGAGGAGGTGAGAGCATCTCCTGCGTCCAAAGGTAGACAAAGACATTACAGGGGAAAGAAAGCTATATACACACCAACATTCCTCCTGGACATTGACACAAAAATCCTTAATAAAAAATACCAGCGAGGGCTTCCCTGGTGGCGCAGTGGTTGGGAGTCTGCCTGCCAATGCAGGGGACACAGGTTCGTGCCCCGGTCCGGGAAGATCCCACATGCCGCGGAGCAGCTGGGCCCGTGTGCCACAACTACTGAGCCTGCGCTCTGGAGCCCGTGGGCCACAGTTACGGAGGCCCGCGTGCCTGGAGCCTGTGCTCCACAACAAGAGAAGCCACCGCAATGAGAAGCCCACGCACCGCAACGAAGAGTAGCCCCCGCTCGCTGCAACTAGAGAAAGCACCCACGCAGCAAGGAAGACCCAGCGCGGCCAAAAATAAATAAATAAAATAAATAAATTGATTTTTAAAAATCATAATAAAAAGCTATTGTGAGATTTAAAAAAATACCAGCGAAATCCAGCAACACATAAAAAAGAATTTATCCCAGGAATTCAATGTTGGTTTAATATTCAAAAAGTTAATTAATGTACTATACTATATAGATAACATGAAAGACAAAGAAATGATCATTTTAATAGACACAAAAAGAATCTGAAATTCTTTTTCAGGAAGCCAATACTCATTGATGATTTAAAAAAAAATACTTTCAAAAAAGTAGAAGTAGAAGGGAACTTTCTAAACCCGGTAAAAGGGCATGTACAGAAAAACTTACAGTGGTGATCATATTCAGTAGTGAAAGACCACCAACTCTCACCTTCAGATGGGGAGGAGACGTCACCGTCCACGCTCACCCTGCTGTTCGACATTGTGCTGTAGAGTCCAGCCTGCACAACAAGGCAGGACAAAGAAAAGATCATGCTTGAATTGGAATGGAAAAATAGCTGTCTTTATTTACAGATGATATGATCCCATACTTAGAAATAGTTTAGTAAGATCTCAGGATATAAGATCAATATACAAAAATCAATGGTTTTTATATACTAGAAATGAACAATTTGAAATGAAATTAGGGAGAATTTTTCATTCATAGTAGCACTGAAAGTAATAAAATGCTTGGGAATAAATTTAACAAAAGAAGCACAAGACTTGAGCTGAGGAAAATCCAGATCTAAATAAATGGAGAGATATTCTTTCTTCATGGATTAGAAGACTCAAGTCTTCGTCAAGATGGTGATTCTCCCAGAATTAATCTATAGATTCGATGCAATTCCTATCAAATTTCTAGCAGAACTCTGTAGAAATAGACAAGTTGATCCTAAAGTTTATATGAAAATGGAAGGACTCAGAAGAGCCAAAACAATTTCTAAAAGGACAAAATTAGAACAGATACACTCCGCCACTTCAAAACGCTACAAAGCCCCAGTGGCAAAAGACATACTGTAGGCATAAGGATTGAGACACACATCAGTGAAACAGAATTAAGCGTCCAGAAATGAACCCACATATGTATGGACAGCTGGTTGTTGACAAAGATGTCAAGACAACTTAACATGAAAAGATTAGTGATTTTAACAAAAGGTGCTGAGACAACCGGATATCCACATGCAAAAAATAATAATAACTTAGACCTATAACTTGATCGTACACACAAGCTACCTCAAAATGCATCATAGGCTTAAATGTAAAAGTTAAAATTACAAAACTACTGGAAGAAAAAATGAGAAAATATTCATGGCCTTGGGTCAGTTCTTAACACAACACCAAAAGCACGACACATAAAAGAGAAAATTGATTCCTTGGACTTTATCAAAACTACAAGCTTTTGCACTTCAAAGGAGACTATCAAGAAAGTGAAAAGACAAGTCACAGACTGGGGGAGACTGCAAATCTTCTACCTGCTGAAGGACTTGTATCCAGAATATATGAAGAGTTTTAAAAACTCAGTAACAACAAGACAAACAACCCAATTGAAAAATGTTCAGAACATTTAAACAAACATTTCACCAAAGATATACAGGTGGCTAAGAAACCCACGAAGAGATGTATAGTTAATGATGGAATAAAATGTATGTTTTTAAGACAAGACAAGAAAATTTCAGCAGACCATACTCCCCGCCCTGGGCCCTCCTCAAGAGCAAGAATCTCTGCCTCACCAAAAAGATCTTTTTTTTTTCCCTCCTTCCTTCTTTTCCTAGTTCTGTTACGGTCATGGTGACCTGCACTCGATTCATACGTGTAGAGCTGGAGTGTGTATTTTCGGTGAACTTTACATAAAATGTCAGGGTCATTTCGATGAACAACCCTTTGTCTTGAAAATGTATAGAGCTGTGCCTTCAACTTCTAGCAAGCTGAACAGTCCTCAGAGTTTTCTGAGTTATAATCCTCAGGTTGCCTTGAATAAAATTCTCTATTTCTTCCTTAGATGGACTACTGATTAATTTTTGTTGACATTAGCATCACTAGTTATTAGGGATGCAGATTCAAACCACGGTGAGATATCACTCATCCTACTAGTGGGTATGAGGTCAGCGTTATGAGCAGAATTGTTTCCTCCCAAAATTCATACGTACAAGCCCTAACCCTCAGGACCTCAGCCTGTGACAGTATGTGGAAATATGGTCTTTAAAGAGATAATTAAGTTAAAATGAAGTCATATGGGTGGCCTTAATCCATTCTGACTAGTGTCCTTATAAGAAAAGGAGGTTAGGGACTTCCCTGGTGGCGCAGTGGTTAAGAATCCGCCTGCCAATGCAGGGGACATGGCTTCGAGCCCTGGTCCGGGAAGATCCCACATGCCGCGGAGCAGCTAACCCTGTGCTCCACAACTACTGAGCCTGCGCTCTAGAGCCCGCGAGCCACACGTGCCTAGAGCCCATGCTCCGCAGCGAAGAGTAGCCCCCGCTCGCTGCAACTAGAGAAAGCCCGCGCGCAGCAACAAAGACCCAATGCAGCCAATAATTAATTATTTATTTATTTTTTAAAGGCTTAAAAAAAAAGGAAAAGGAGATTACGACACAGATACACGCAGAGGAAAGGCCATCTGAAGACACAGGGAGAAGCGGGCCTCTATAAGGCAAGGAGAGAGGCCCAGAGGAAACCAACCCTGACGACACCTTGATGTCTGACTTCCAACCTCCAGAATCATAAGGAAATAATTCCTGTTGTTTAAGCCACTCGGTCTGTGGTACTTAGTTATGGCAGCCCTCGCGAGCGAATACAGACGGCTGCAGCAAAAAGGAGAGATGGTAACACGCGTCCGGGGCGGGGGTGAAGCCAAGCCCTTCTGCACCGCTGATGGGAATATGAAATGCTGCAGCCACTTTGGAAAAAAGTTAAAACATTTTCTTTAAAAACTACATGTAAACTACCATACGACCCAGCAATTCCACTCCTAAGTACCTGCCCAAGAGAAATGAAAGCCCTGTGTCCACACAAACACTAGTCCAAGAACGCTGGCAGCAACGCTGTCAACAGTAGACACACCCGAGACGAACAGTCCAGAGCCTGGCGACTGAATAGATAAGACGGGACACATCCGCAACACGGGGCACTAGTCAACAGCAAAAAGGCATGACACAGCCGCGCCATCGCTCCTCGGCCAGCTGTGAGCCCAGGTGTGGAGCCCCGACCCTGCTGGGCTGAGCCCCGGGGTCCTGAGACCACGGGCCCCGCTCACCTGCTCACTCGGACAACGCGCCTGCGCGGCGGCTGCTGTATGCCTGGCGCTGTGCAGGCTCTGGGCCACAGCGGCTACCATGAGCCACAGGCTTGCCCTCCGAAAGCGGACAGTCGGGGCTTTGGACGCCGAGCCGTGAGGAGGAGGCCCTCTGGGCGGGTGGGGGCCCAACCCAGCTGTGCCTGAACCAAGCGGACCAAAGCGGGCAAGACTGTGCGCTCGACAAGGTGGTGCCTGGGAGCCTGGACATCCCCAGGGTAGGATGCTGGCCAGGGTGTCTGTCCCCTCCCCGCCCCGCCTGCAGTGCGGTGGTGTGAGTGTGTGAGGTGTATGTATATGTGTGTGCAGCGTGTGAATGGTGTGTGTGTGAGATGTGTGCTGTGGGTGGATGCGGTGTGCGTGTCTAAGCCAGTGACAGGTTGGGGGGGGCGGCACACCTCCTACGGGCACGCGTGGGAGGCGGGGCGGCGGCGGCAGACGCAGTGCTCGCCTCCTCCAGCCTGCATCTCCCTGGCAACAACGGCAGCCTCGGTCTGGGGCTCGGCCCCTCCCCCGCCGCGCCCCAGCTGAGAAGCGTCTGGAACCGCATCCTTCCTCCGCATCCTTGTCCTGCGACTGCATCCTGCTGCAGCTGCCCGTTGGAGCCGCCTGTGAGCCATTTGCACATTTGTCCTTGTGGGGCGGAGCTGGGGGGCGGGTGGGGGGCCGAGTGTGCGCACGAGTGTTGGGTGTGCGGGGGTCGCAGGTATACTGGTGTGTGTGCACGGATGTGCGAGGGGCGTGTGCAGGGGTGAGAGAGTGGCGGGGGGCGGGGGGAACTGCGGCTGACCCGTTGGCAGCCGGCCGGGCAGGGGTCGGCCCAAGCGCAGGAGGTTGTCCTCAGGCCCCCCCGAGGATCCGGGGCCTCCGCGGGAAGAGTCCCTGCCTGGATGTTCCAGAAGGGCCGTGGGTGTCCAGCCTTGCGCAGACCCGACGTGCCTCCCAGATTCCCGTCCGCGGTAGAGCGGGGCAGCTCGGGTGGGGGTAGGACTGCTGGACATCAGCTCCCCCTGTCCCATGGAGACTGCAGCCCCCTCCCCGCGAGCCAGCTCCACCTCTGCAGGTCTGAGAGAGCCAGTGGGAGATGGGCGTCCCGAGGTGGAGAAGGGGTGCCAGTTCCAGCTCTACCTGAGGTTCAGCTCTACCTGAGGGGGTGGGGGAGGCAGACGGGGCTTCCGACGGACCAGATCACGAAGCGCTGCCGGCAACGGCACGGTGGTGGCGGAGGTGAGGGAGGCTGCGTGGCAGGCGGGACGTGGCCAAGAAGCGGAGAGAGGGCATTTGTCCAGAACCGCCTGCCGCGGGCTCTCGGTGCGGAGCCACAGGTGTCTGGTAGTTGGGACGCTGAAGCCGGGGGCAGACCTGCACCTCCCCCCACCTGCCCCGCTCGCCTGGGCCTCTCAGGGCTGGGCTGGCGCCTGCAGTCCACCTGCCCTTGAACCGGCAGTCAAACCCACCATCGGCCTGCAGGGCAACGGGTGGGAGCGCACCTGGGTGGGCGTTGTGGCTGGGCCTGGAAGGGGCGGCGCGGGGGCGGGGGCCTTGCGGGTTCGGCAAAGCGCGCAGGCCCCCCGCGCTCCGTTGTCACACGCACGCCCAATGCACACAGGACGCTCGTGCCCGCCCGCACGTGCAGGCGCCGGTGCATACCTCCGAGTGACGCAGCATCCCAGGGTGGCGTATGTGTGAAAGCGAGTCTGTGACGTGACCTGCAGCCAAGCTTCCTGAGGGCTTTCGGCTGAGGGTCCGTGCCCTCCCGTCCAGCCACCCATCGCAGCCTCAGCACAACCTCACTGCTCAACCTGTGCCCCCTCCCCAAGCCTCGTAGAGGAGACGTACACCGCCCCACATCCCAGCCCAGCAGCCTACGGCGAGCGGGGAGCAGCTGATCCGCTGTCGAAGGCACAATTACAGCGCAGCGTGGAGGGAGGGGGCCGGTGGGAGGAGTAGGGAAGACCCCTCCCATTCCACGGAGCTAAGTGTCTGTCGTGTGAATGAGCCCAGCCAGCCTGCCCAGAGGGTCTGCATGACTCAGGCAGGGAAAGGAATTTTGCGGGGGGGGGGGGGGGGGTGCTTCCCAGATGCAGCCCAGCCCCTACCCCAGCATTCTGCCTGGAACAAGGCGCCCCCAAGTCTTTTCTTCAAGAAGACGTGTCATTGCCTGCCTGTCTCTGTTGCCATGGAAACCCAAGATGATGTAACGTGGACGTCATGCAGAGGCAGAGGAGTTGGAGCTTACGTTTGGCTTAAAGGGAACCCAGAGGCGGAGCTCGTATGGATAGGGGCCTCCTGAGGGAGAGGAGGGGGAGACCTCGGCCTTCCGCCATCCAGGGGGCGTGGCCACCAAGCTGAGATTGACAGGTTTGCGGGGGTGGGGGCTGTGCCCCCTCTGCCCCTCCCGGCTCCTGTCTGTAAACCGCAGGTTGGGTTTGAGAGTCGCGGGGCGTCTGCTGCGTGAAGGCCCCCAGCCCCCTCCCCCTAGAGGGCACCCTCCCCAGCCCCTCGCCAAGCTCCCCTAAAGGCCGGGGCGCTTGCTGTCCCCACCTCGCACAGCCCTCCCCTGCAGTGCCCCGTCGTTCCCCCCACCCCCCGCCCTCCTCCGCGGCCCCCTTTCGGCGGTTTTCATCTCTATTTCCTTCTTCGCACGGATCGCCCGACCTTCTTTTATTTATCTGTTGATGGCTCCTTGTCCGTCTCTGCCTCGTGGAGCGTGGACGTCATATACGCGCGGTACGAGCGAAGAAGGACAGATGTCCCGCCCGCCTGGGGCAGGTGCCCAGGTGCCCGGACGTCATCCACAGGCCGAGGCCCGGCCAGGCCTCGACCCACCTCAGGAAGAGCACACCGCCTCAGCCTGGGGTGGGTGGGGAGTGGGGACGCTTTGCCGGTCTGTACGGCCCGGGCAAGGCGCGCACATCCGGGGAAGGGCGCCGGCTCAAGACCCTAAGAGAAGCCTCCTCCGCGGGCGCCTGGGGAGTGAGTCCACGATGCGGCGGCCCCTCTCCCAGCCTGGGCCGGGGGCTTCCTCCCCTCCCCACAGTGACCGCCCCGAGCCTCCCTGCCCAGTGCCTCCCACACGTCCTGCAGGTCTGTCTGACTCTGCCGCTGGCAGGGGCTCCCCCTCTGCGTTCCCACCTGGCCTGCCCGCACCGGCACCCACAGCAGGGCCTGGCTGCTGGGGTTTGAGTGAGGGCCTGGCAGGCACCTGCGGTGGTGGAGCTGATGCCCAGGAGGGTCGCTCAGGACATTAGTTTGGGGGTTGCAGGGTGGATGCAGGCAGTGGCGAGGGAGGGGCCACATTCGGAGGCCAGGGCGGAAAGCTCAGCCCGAGGTCCTCGTTAGGAAGTGGACAGCCAGGGCACAGTTGTCAAAAGGCTGTTCAGTCCTGGGAGAGGGCGTGGCCTGGCTGTGCCTCTGCTACCTGCCCGCGGTCGTTTGGTTTTGTTTGTTTTTAACCTTTTTTGTTGTGAAATATAACGAACTCAGAAGAGGACACGAAGCAAACGTGCAGCCTAATGATTCGTCATAAGTGAACCCCAGGCGTCCAGCATCCAAGAGAAGACCGGAAACGCCCGCCCCGCCCCGAAGCCGCTCCCCTCCCCCAAGGGCACCACCCGGGACTCTGCAGACGCAGGAGCATTGGCCGCACCTCCGAGCTCCTGAGCGCGGGATGGGGTCCTAAACAAGGCTGTTGTGTTTCTTTATTCTCGACCCTTCATGTGTGCCTGGCTTCTTCTGGCCGACGCTGGCTTTGTGATTCAGGGCTGTTCTTGCAGGTAGCGTGGTCCCTTCCCTTCCCTGCTCTGACGACCTCGCAGAAACGCCTCTATTCATGTGCTTGTTCCACTGTGGAGATGCCCCGTGGTGCGCGCGTCTGTGGGCAGTGCTGCTGTGCACGTGGGTGCACACCTGCCTTCCTGCGGGGTGTCTGCCCAGGAGTGAGTGAGGCCGTCACAGGTTCAACACCCTAGATAAAGCGGCCCCACCCCACCCTGTGGCGGCCTGTGTTCCTGCTCTCCCTGTCCTGGTGTTCGGCTTCCTCCCGCCCCGCTCCCCCACCACCACCCCCGCAATTTGTCTCTTCAAGGATAATGGAGTGAGCACCATTTCAGTATTCATGGCCATTGGAAATCCTCTTCTGTCCATTTTTCTCTTGGGTGATCTGCCTGTCTTTCTTGACCAGCTTGAGACGCTCTGTTTATACGGTAGATGCCTGACCCATCTTGGCTTTCACCATAACTGGGTGGCTCCAGACAACAGACGTTCGTTCTTGCACAGCTCTGGAGGCAAGAGGTGGGACATCAAGATGTTGCAAGGGCCGAGCTCCCTCTGAGGCTCCAGGGGAGGCTCCTTCCTTCCTCTTCCAGCTTTGGTGGCCCCAGGAGTCCCTTGGCTTGTGGCCACCTCCCTCTAGTATCCACCTCCATCTTCAACATGGCTTCCTTCCTGTGTGTGTCTGTGTCCAAATTTCTCCCTTCTTATAAGGACACCAGTCATTGAATCAGGGTCCACCCTAATCCAGTATGAGCTCATCTTAACTTGATTAGATCTGCAGAGACCCTATTTCCAAATAAGATCACGTTCACAGGTGCCCAGGTTAGGGCTTGGGCTCGTCTTGTTGTTGAACCCACAAGTCCTTTCTCATTTGCAGGTTGCAAATATTTTCTCCCAGTCTTGGTTTCTGTTTCCATTCTTTGAAGGCTATGTTTTGATGGGCAGAAGCTCTTAATTTTTTTAATTGAACTGTAGTTAATTTACAGTGTTGTGTTAGTTTCAGGTGTACAGCAAAGTGATTCAGTTATACATATATAGCTATTCCTTTTTGGATTCTTTTCCATTATAGTACAAGTACTGATTATAGTTCTTTTCCATTATAGTACAAGATACTGATTATAGTTCTTTTCCATTATAGTACAAGATACTGATTATAGTTCCCTGTGGTACACAGTAGGCTCTTGTTGTTTACCTATTTTATATATAGTAGTGTGTATATGTTAATCCCAAACTCCTAATTTATCTCCCCCTACCCCTGCTATCCCCTTTGGTAACCATACGTTTGTTATAAGAAGCTGTTAATTTTAATGTAGTTCTTTTATCAATATTTTTTGTGGTAGCGCTTATTTGTGATACTGAAAAACTCTTCCCCTCCCTGAGACCAGGAAAATATTCTCCTGTATTATCTCCACGACGCTTTTCCATCTTGGCTTATCCACCGGGAGTAGATTTTTGTGTGGGGTGTGAGGTGGGGATTGGGTCCACTGTTTGCCATGTGGACGTTGGGTGGCAATCCCCAAGCTTTGCAGTGACATCTCCGTGGTCCGTGTGTATAGGGTGTGTCACATGGGTCTTTGTACATCACGCAGTGATACTACACGGCTATGTGACAAGCTAGACGCCTGGCAGACAAGTGCCCCCCTCGGTCTTTTCCAAGATGTTATGAGTATCCTTGTCCCTCTGCCTTCCATATAAAATTACAAAGCTTATCAAATTCACACAAAAAGGACTTCCCTGGTAGCGCAGTGGTTGGGAATCCGCCTGCCAATTCAGGGGACACGGGCTCGAGCCCTGGTCTGGGAAGATCACACATGCCACGGAGCAACTAAGCCCATGTGCCACAACTACTGAGTCCATGCGCCACAACTACTGAAGCCCGCGTGCCTAGAGCCTGTACTCCACAACAAGAGAAGCCACCGCAACGGGAAGCCCATGCACTGCAATGAGAGTAGCCCCCGCTCGCTGCAACTAGAGAAAGCCCACGCAGAGCAACGAAGACCCAACACAGCCAAAAATAAATTAAATAAATTTATTTTAAAAATACATAACTATTGATATATTTTTTAAAAATTTCACCTTGGAATTTTGATTGGGATTTATTGATTCTATAGCTACACTTTGAGGGGAAATGATGTTTTTAAACATGGAAACTTCCAAAATCCATGACCATATATTTCCCCATTTATTTAAGGAATTTAGGAGTTATTTGGTCTCAGTCAATAATGTCTTTTTTAGGGGCTTCCCTGGTGGCGCAGTGGTTGAGAGTCCACCTGCCAATATAGGGGACACGGGTTTGTGCCCCGGTCTGGGTAGATCCCACATGCCGTGGAGCGGCTGAGCCCGTGAGCCATGGCCGCTGAGCCTGCGCATCCAGAGCCTGTGCTCCGCAACGGGAGAGGCCACAACAGTGAGAGGCCCGCGTACCGCAAAAAATAAATTAATAATAATAATGTCTTTTTTAAAAAAAAATTTATTTAGGCTGCACAGGGTCTTAGTTGTGACATGCAGGCTTCTTAGTTGTGGCAGGCATGCAGGATCTAGTTCCCTAACCAGGGATCGAACCTGGGCCCCCTGCATTGGGAGCGTGGAATCTTACCCACGGGACCACCTGGGAAGTCCCAGTCAATAGTGTCTTGACAGAGGTTTCTTCTGGTTTTCCACAGGGAGGTCCTTCTAATCTCTTGTTAGACCTGCTCCTGAGCATTCGATATCTCTGATACTGTTTAAGTGGAATCTTTCAACAAATTATGTTTTAATTTTTTGTCACTGATACACAGAAACAGAACTGATTTCTGAATACCTTAAGCCCATCAACTCTGCTGAACTCACTTTCCAACCCGTATAATTTATACGCAGATTCTTTTAGATTTTCTACACACAGAAGATGCTTTCTCTGTGAATAATGAGAGTCTTACCTAATCTCATCCAGGCTTTGTACCTCTTATTTCTTTTTCCTGCCATATGGCTTGGCTAGGACCTCTATAAATCACCATCATTTATAGAACTGATAATAAAGGACCTTGTATCTCCCTTTCTTTTTTTTTTTTTTTTGGCTGTGCCGCGCAGCTTGTGGGATCTTAGTTCCCAGACCAGGGACTGAACTGGGCCCTCGACAGTGAAAGCATGAAGTCCTAACCACTGGACCACCAGGGAATTCCAATAGATTTTTTAAAATAGTAAACAAATGTTGAACCTTACCAGATACTTTTTCAGCTACTATTGAAATTGATGAGATCATTTTTCTTCTTTATTCTGTTCATATGGTGAAAATAATGATTGCTTTCAGATGTGAAATTTCCAGAATACACCCAGCCTTTTAATATCTTGCTGGATTCCACATGCTTGCATTTTATCTGGGGCCTTGGCACTGGTGTTGGTGGGTAGCATGGCCTGCGAGGTCTTCTGTCTCGTTGTCCTTGCCGAGGTCTGAGATAGAGGTCGTGCTGGCTTCACAAGCTGGGGTGTGCTCCCGTGTTCTTTCCTCTGGATGAGTTTTGTATGAAATTTGCATGGTTTCCTCCTTAAATGATTGGTAGAATCCAGGGGTGATGCTGCCTGGGCCTGGAGTTCTTTGTTGGAAGATTTTAACAAGAGATTTAATTTCTTAGTGGACATGGGACCATTTCTTTCTCCTTTTGATTGACTGAGTATATTTTGTGTTTCTGTTTTTTCAGTTTCAAGTCATTTGCTGTGTTCCTTTTCTCTTATCAGTCAGCCTAGAAGTGAAACCATCTTGGCCTCCCCCAGGAAGCTTTGTGCTCCTCCAAGCCATGCAGGTCCCTCCCACCTCCTGCCTGCCCCCCACTCCTGTTCTTGTCAGGGCGTTCCAGCTCCCCAGATGGTCCAGTCCATGTACACCATTACTGCCACGCTCTGTGCAGTTAGCTCTTGGATTCATTCACCAGCATCCTCTTCCTGTAGCTCTTTGTTACTTCCTGCATCTCCAGTAGGGTTGCCAGATAAAACATAGGACACCCAGTTAAATTTGAATTTCAGATAGACAATACTTTTTAGTATAAATATGTTCCTGTATTGCATATTACATGGATATATCATAAAAAGCAAAAGCATCCGTTGCTTATCTGAAATTCAGATTTAACCTGGCGTACCGTACTGGCCACCCTACTCTCCAGGCTTCTATCTGGGATTGTTTTCTGTTGGTTGCTGCCCTTAGAATATCTCCTGGAGCAGGTGGGCCAGTGGAAGACTCCGCCAGGCAGTCACCAGTCAGAGGCACTCTCGCCTGCACGGCTGTGGGGGCCAAAGGGAGTCCAGGGGGCAGGAAGGGACTAGAATCCTGCGGCTGGACTCACCCGGTTTGTCCTGGGGAGGTTGGCCTGGCCACCCACGGCCCAACCCACCTCTGGCGTGAGGAGCATAAGGGCCAGCCTGGGGCCCTCTCACTCCAGAGCCAGCTGGTGTGGACATCTGTTATGTGGCCAGTGACCCTGTGTCTGCCTCTGGACAGGACGAGGACTGCCATCCACCATGGTGAAGCTGAACTGCAGCTTCTCGGGGAAGACAGGCTCCGGGGACGGGGCTACCATGGACAGCGTCCCTCTGATCAGTCCCCTGGATGTCAGCCAGCTACAGCCTGCGTTCTCCGACCAGGTGAGGGGCCTGGGCCAGCGTGGAGGCCTGTGTCATCCTGCCCTGGAAACACACGGGCGTTAGCAAGGTGGCTTTAGGTGTGGCCTCCTCTAAGGGGCAGCTGGCAAGTGGAGGAAGGGCCAGGCTGAGCCCGCTGTGTGCCCCGATCGGCTCCCCCCGCCACCCAGAACTGCCCTTTCCTCATCTGCAAACCAGGGTAAACTAGCCACAGGTGGTGGTGAGGATTCACATGCTCTCACAGACAGTGCCCAGCTTGCCTGCGGTCCAGCAGGGGCTCAGCAGCAAAAACTACCCCCTTCCTCTGCTGGGCGTGCTCTTTCTTGGATTGCAGCCTGAGATGAGGTCCTTGGGCAAGGGATGGGTGGAGGGGGAGCGCTCAGAAGGAACCTGTAAGAAGCAGAGCTCAGCTCAGGCACAGCTCTCCCTGACCCCACCGGAGCTCTGGAGAGTGAATGGCACGCAGAGTTGTCCCAGCCTGAGGCCCCCGTCAGCCATTGGCGAGGGCAGGGGGCACGTCCCAGCATTGCTCCCATGAGCCGAGGGCATTTCTCCAGCGATCTGTGTGGGCTTCGACCATGCCTGCTACCGTTCTGGACCTGGTTCCCAAAGGGAAGCCTCAGTGGTGGGCTTCCTGGAGGAGGGGACCAAGCTGTGGTACCCTGGAAGAGGAAGCTTCTGGCAGGGACAGCTAGCGTCCTCAGAGCCGAAGGCAGCCAGCAGACGTAAGGGCTCTTTCCATCATCTGGCCAGGCCCTGGGCTGCCACGGCCCTGGCCGACTTCCAGTGTCCCCCTCCCTTGGTGTCAGCTGGTAGCCACTAGAGCCCTGCCACTAGCACCCACACCACTGCGGGCAGCTGCCCCCTGCCCCCTTTCCCTCCCAGCCCCCCTAGTTCAGGGTCCTCCTGCATCATTTCTTCCCACAGGTTGTCATTAAGACACAGACAGAATACCAGCTGTCCTCTGGGGACCAGCCGACAAAGTTCTCCGACCTAGAGGCCCAGAAGCTGGGCGGCGGCCACCCAGAGGATGCACGTAGCAGGGTAACCCAACCCTCCCCGCCAATTCCATGGGGAGTCAGGGCAGGGGAGGTGGAGAGGCAGCTGCAAGGAGTGGGAACCCAGGCTCTGGACTGGGTGGGCTGGGGGCCCTTGGTCGGGGCCCTGCTCTCAGTAGAGCTGGACAGGGAATCACCCCATCAGAGGTAGGGGTCGGGCCTGGGCAGCAGCAGGCTCTGCTGGCCTCCCTGCTGCTGTAACATGGGGTGCGGGCAGCCGCCGCCCTCGGAGGAGCCCCTGGCAGGAGACGCAGTGCCTGCTTGCGCCCTGCACCCTTTCCCAAGGGGGTCGTTTGTCTCCTCCTCGGTGACTCGCGGATTTCCCGTAGACGATGGAGACTCACTTTTCCTGCTGTGTCTCTGGCAAATGTGTTTTCCTTTCCTTTTCTAGCTCTTCAGCTTACTAATGGTGGCTTTTTTATAACTTTTAGGGCACCATTTCTAAAGCCTTTCATTTCTCAGTAGTAACTCTGCCCCTTTCCCCTTTCCCCATCCTTCCTGAGAGGCCGGTCAGCCCTGGGCTGTGTGCGCGATGGGCGCCGGCCCTGAGGTTTGCGGCCCGGGCCCTGCACAGCCTCACCACCCCACCTCTCCTCTCCGCACCTGCCCACCCCCCAGATGCCCACAGGGCGGATGATCGCCTTCACCATGGCGCTCATGGGCTGCCTCCTGATCATGTATAAGGCCATCTGGTATGACCAGTTCAGCTGCCCCGACGGCTTCCTGCTTCGGGTAAGGCCGGTGGACAGGGCACCGGGGCTGGGAAGGGCAGTCGCGCCCTGCAGGCAGAGTGCCAGGGAGGGTCCCAGGGGGGTGTCCTGTGGAAGGACGGGGTGCCTCCCCTCCTCTCCCCCAAGCTACCCCCAGGAGGGTTGGTCTGGGGTGTTCCCAGCTCTATGGGAACGTGACCTGCAAAGGCCCTCAAGCCCCGTCACCTTCCAGGTATATTCAAGTCCTATCTTTAGAAAAATTAAAAGAAAAGGTGTTTTAGCGAGAGGTTTTCTCTTCTTGTAATTTAAAAAGTAAAGCATAAGGAAGGAGGTCCAGGTGGAGGGAAGCCTCCCTCACTTGTATGTGGTGTGTTTCTGTCACAGGATGTTGACGTTTTCTGTATGCTTGGAAAGTGTTCCCCCATCCTTGTTTCTTTTCTCTCAGCTTTGCTTATGGTGACTTTTACCATTTTCAGTGTATTTTTTCAAGACTCTAAGTTTTCAGTAGATAAATCGTCCCCCTTTCCCCGTGATTTCCGAGAGGGGAGCGCTCCCCCCACAGAGGCCACGAGCCCCCACTGTACTTCCAGGGGTGCACCGGGCTGCTAACGGCCCTCACTCACTGGGATTCCCTCGGGGGCCCGCGGGGTGGGGGCGGGCCGCGGGGCACTCGCCGAGCCCCCTCCCCTTCACTCAGGAGGAGGCCATGGCCACCGGCCACCGGTGCGTTCGGAGAAGGGCTGGCTCTCTGCGGAGCCTCCAGGTCTGAATTGCAGGCCTACCCCTGATGGCTTGAAATTACGGCAGAAATCAGTGTATTTAGGGGCACTGTCTACAGTATGATCGAACTGCTCAAAAGCAGAGGTGACCGCCCGCCCGCGGGTGGCCCACGGACGTGGCTCCCGCATCGCGGCTGATGCCACTGAGAAAAAATGCACCCCGTTTTGCACACCCGAGCCCAGGGGCGCGGCCGCCACACCTCCCCCCACCCCCGCCCCTGACCGGCCCCCTTCCGCAGCACAAGATCTGCACCCCGCTGACCCTGGAGATGTACTACACCGAGCTGGACCCTGAGCACCACCGCAGCCTCCTGGCGGCCATCGGGGCCTACCCAGTGGGCCGCAAGCACGGCACGGAGACCCCGTGGTTGTCCGCGAGCTACCACGCCTTCAAGGAGGCGCCCAAGGCGCACAAGGCGCCCGCCCGCGCGGCCATGGCGGCGGTCACCGAGCCCTCGAGGAAACCCTCGGGGAAGCCCTCGGGGAAGCCCTCGGGGGAGGCCTCGGCGCCAGGAGAGAAGGAGGCGGCGCAGAAGGTGGAGGGGAGCGCGCCGCCCCCAGCCCCCCAGTGATGGCCTCTGGCCTCCGGGTCGCAGCCCGTCCGGGTAGGTGGGACCCTCCTCCCTATCCGCCCCACCACCCCCGGGAGGGGCAGGGCGCCGGCCCGGTCGGCCGGAGGCTCATTCAGGGGTGCTGTCCGCCCTGGCGACCCCTGTGACCGCGTGAGGGTCTCGGGCAGGGAGCAGGCACGAGGGCGTGGGCAGGGCAGGATGGGGGATGGGGGCGTGGGCAAGGCGCGGGGGTCGGGGACCGGAGTGGGGGGGGGCGGTGTCAGTGGGGGGGCGGGATCAGGCGAACTGGAGGCGGGAGGGCGGAGTTCAGCCTCATTTCTTCGCACGCAGGTGGGCGGTGTGGTCGTGCGCCCGCCCCAACTTGCCCGGCCTCACCCCTCCTCCCCTCTGTCTTCGCAGCGTCCCACGCCGGCGCCTGTGACCGCCCTCGCCCGACGCTCGCCGCTCTGTGGTCGCTGTGGTCGCCGTGGTCGTGCCCCTGCTCCCAGGCCCCCTCGCTGACGCCCCCCGCCCCGTGAGCCTCTAGCTCTGTCGCTTTTCTCTGAGTAAAGATTCACCTCCACCTGGATCTCGCGCTTCTCCTGAGCATCCTCGGCTCTCCGGCCTTTTTCCTGACCCCCCCAACCCCGTTCGGGCGAGGGCCCGAATTCTGTCCCCCGTTGCCCAGCTTTTCTCAAGCTTTAAAGCTCAATTTAAAAGCATTTATTAACCTAGTAACCTTTGTATATGTCTTCACTTATTCTTTAATTAATACGCCATTAATTTATACATTTAATCTCTCTAAACTGTTAAAGACATTTCCCAGAAGTGACAACTTCATTAATTAGATTCCCTATGGCTCTCATACCCCAGGAGCCCTCTGAGCATCGAACAGCGCGGACCCCACCCGCCTGACACCGCGAGGTCGGAGTCAGATCTTAAAATGAAATTCTCTCACCTCCTGGAACTAAAACCCAGGATTGCTGAGATGAAATTTAAGCCATTTCAAATTAAAACGAGCTGCCTGTGCTGCATCCTCTTAAGACTTCCCCTGGTTTTCAGTAGCGAACAGCAGGAACTGATGCTGCTGGTACCACTTCTGGGCGAACCTAAGCCTAGACGGGCAACAGGAGCAGGGCTCCACCCTCCCCGCGCCGTGTGCGGGGTCCCGCGGACCACCTCGCCGCACCAGGACAGGCTCCTGGGACGGACCCAGGCCAAGAGGGCCGTGGCTTCTGGCCAGTGTCAGGGTGTGGGCTGGGGCTTGGCTCTGGGTGGCCTGCCCGGCCCCCTGCGGTAGCCCCGGCCCCGCAGCGTGACCCACAGTGCAGACCCTGCAGTAGAACAGGCGAGCAAAGACTCTTTCCCCCGCCCTGCGGCCTGCGATGTTGTGACCCTTCCAGGGTTCCCTCTGCACACAGATGCACACACTCACGTGCACACATATGGTCGTGCCTCGGTACCACGGGGATTGGTTCCAGGACGCCCCACAGATATCCAAGTCTGTGGATACCAAAATCCAGGGGTGCTCGAGTCCCTTATATAAAATGGTGTAATATTTGCACATAACCTACGTACATCCTCCCGTGTACTATAAATCATCCCTAGATTACTTATAATACCTAATACCATGTAAATGCTGTGTAAAAAGTTCCTGGCTTGGCAAATTCCACTTTTGCTCCTTGGAAAGTTCTGGAATTTTTTTTTTTTAATATTTCTGATTGGCAATTGGTTGAATCCTCGTATGCGGAGCCTGAGGGTACACAGGCACATGCACACATGCCGACACACGCGTGCACACATACTCCCACCACCCCCCTCCCAGGTGTCCGGTGATGCAGCCCCCTCCCCACACACGCGTGCACACACATGTTCTTCTGGGGTGAAGACCCTTCCCCAGCTGGGGCGGTGGGCGGAGGCCCGCAGAGGTAGCGGCTGTCCTGGGGTGTTGGACTGGGATGGGGGCTCCTGGCTTGTGTTTTGAGTGGACTCCCCTCAGAAGCGGCCTCCACCCACCTGGCTGTGGCTGTGTCCCCAGATGGGACGCCCTGCCTCAGGGTTCCTGCCATTCACCTAGCAGCTGGGAATCGGAGGGCGGGGGACCTAGGCCAGAGAAGAGAGTCAGCCGCGGTCCTGCCACGGGGGGCTGCGCAGTCTCTTGGGACCAGACCCCTGAAAACTCAGTTTCCTCGTCTGTAAAATGGGGACCCAGGCAAGCTGGCGCCTGTGGGGTTGCTGGGATAGGGCCGCTCTCACGAATGTGGGTTCCCTCGCTCCGGAACAAGGCTCTCTGTGCCCCTGGGGTCACCCAGGCTCCGCTGGGCAGCGCCAACATCAACCCGCTCCCAGGGTGCCTTCTGCAACCCGCCCCACCAAGGGCATCCTGCTGAGGGACCCCTCACCCCACTGCTGCCACCTTCATGGCAACCCCGTCACCTGCGTGGGCCCCTTACAGCAACATGCAGCTCCTCCGTCTCCTTGGCCAAAGAGACTCTCAACTACACTGGACCCCAAGACCTCTGGAGACGCTTCTCAGCAAGGCGGTTGGGACCTGCCCTCACACTCCGTCCCAGCTGGGCCTGGTGCCCCCCGGCTCCGCCCACGTCTCCCCTCTAGGGAGGACCTCTGGGGAGAGCGCCTGGCTCATGGCCTCGACCCAGTGCTCAGGACGCCCAGCGCAGGTACAGGACAGCCCTCTGCTGACCTGGGCGCTGCACCCCCACCCTGTCCCCTTGGGGGAGGATCCTGGAGAGGGCAGCTCTGGCCCAGCCCCACCGTCCATGGTGAGGCTCACCTGACCCGCAGGGCAGAGCCCAGCCAGGTGGAGGTCAGTGGAGGGGCCTAGGAAGTCTTGGGGATGTCAGGGGTCCTAAAAGGCCCTGGAGGGTCGTATGGGGCCCTGGGGACAGTCCATTCAGAGCTTCAGGTCACCCCTGCTGAATCCAGGCCTGAGCTGGGACGGGGGTCACCAGGGTGTGGCAGCCTCATCCTGGAGGCCTTCCTCTCCTGTCTTATGGGAAACTGCGGGGCTGAAATGGGGGCTGCTGCAGAGGCCCCGTGAGGTGGCTACCAGCGGGTGGCGCGCCAGGATGCAGGGCTGGCCTCGGACAGCTGCCGGAGCACCTGGTGACCAGCAGCCTTGTGAGGGGGCTCCCAGCACTGGTTAGAGCCTCAGCCCCTCCCTGGGGTTCACAGGCCCCAGCCTGCCTGAGGCCACCCCACTGAGAACCAGTCCAGGACCCAGCAGAGGAGCTTCCTGGGGCGTCTACAGGGCGTGGAGCTCCCAGGTCCACGGAGCCTGCACCTGCATCCTCAGCTGTCCGGGGTGGTGAGTTGGGGTTCTGTCCTGGGGCAGACAGCGGAGGTTGCGCACTCAGGGGCCTCTCCTCCTGCCCCCACCGTGAAAGCCCTGGGTGCCCCCCAACCACCGACCACTGGAGCGGGTGGCAAGGCCGAGGGGTCAGAGCAAGCAGTGTGACCCTGGGCAGCCCTGAGTCCAGGCTGCGGGGAGGTAGGCAGGCGTCCTGGCCTTCTGGAGTGGCAGGCCTGGGTCCCACGGCCCTGGAGTGGGTGCTGGGGGCTGGCCAGCCTGGGGCGCCCCAGACCCTGGTCCCCGGCGGGCACTCTGGGGGGACCACTTCTCCAGGTCTAGCGCCGCCACTGCCTGGAGCTGCCCGGCCCCAGTGGGGGGATCTGTGCCGTACTGGGGGTGGCCAGGCCCCGAGAACTGGAGCAGGGCTGTCTGAGGCAGGGCCTGCCTGCTGCGGGCACAGTGCAAAAGAGCCTTGGATTTCCCACAGCCTACGTTACGATAACGGTCCCATAGAAAGGCTCGTTTAAACGTCTCCCCTTTCTTGTTGCACAAATGTGCTACTTCATGACAAAAAGTCCAGCCTTTTGAAGTGACAGACGGCCCTTCTTTTTGTCCCTCTCCCCATCTCCCGGCTGCACGGCTCGGTGCTACTGGGCAGGAATGCCAACGTCATCAGCGGTGTGCCCGAGGAGCCAAGGGGCCGTGTGTGTGCATGTGTGCGGATGTGTGTGTGCGTGTGCATACATGTGGGTGGGTGTGTGGGAATACATGTGGGCGTATGCGCATACATGTGAGTGTGTGTGGGCCTACATGTGGGCGTGTGCAGGTTACATGTGGGGACGTGTGCATACGTGTGGGCATGTGCGGATACATGTGGGTGCGTGCACACAGGTAGGCCTCTGCCCCCGGACCCAGGCACTGCCTCCCAGGGCTCCCTGTGCTGCCCCCAGGAGTCTGATCCCTAAAGGCTGACCAGTGCCCAGCTCTGTGCCCAGGGCTCCTGTGCTCTCTGGCACAGATGCATTCTGGGCACTGAGTGGACCCTCGGCCTGGACAGGCGTGGCCAGTGTGGCCTGGGGTCGGCCTCTCTGTAACTGTGGTACCACCTGTGCAGTCCGAGAGGCAGTTTTGGCCTGGAGCAGGGGTGGGTGGACCCATGCTGAGACTCTGCTGGGGATGGAGGACCCAGTGGGGTCTGGGAGGGGGGCTGCTGGAAGGCAGCAGGAGCCTCCACTGTTCCGAGGCTCCTTCTCCATGTAAGACCCAGATGGTGCCCTTCCTTGGGCATCTCAGAGGCCAGGTGCTGGGACCCTCGGGTGGCTCTTGCTGCTAAGCACTGTGCCCTAAAACGTTCCGGCGCCCAAGCCACCCAGCAGGCTTTGGGGCTCACAGGACACTTCCCCCTTTGGCTGTGCCCGTCACCACGTCCTGGCCATGCTGCTTCCCCATCAGCCCCCAACCCTTAAATTTGCAGGGGGGCCCGGCCCCACGGGCATGGAGAGGCTGTGTCAGGGCCCGTCTCTGGGGCCCCCGAGGTCCGGGGCCTGCCTGGCGCCTTTGCTCACGCTGCCCCCTACCCAGAGCCTCCTCTTCTCTGTCTCTCACTCTGCAGGTCAGTCTCCTCTGGAGGGGGAGCCTCTCTGTGCGATCCTGGCCCCAGGGCGGAGGCGACCAGTACAGCCTCTGTGCCAGCCTCCAGCAAGACACTCGTGTTATGATTTCGTTCAATTAACCCTTGTTAAGCGGAGCACAGGGTGCTGGATGGTGAGCCGGGTTCAACAACAGACCACAAGAGCCAATGAAACAGGCGAGTTTATTACTCGCAGGGGAGGTCAGGCAGGCAGGCAGCGTGAGCTTGCATCAGGGTCCACGGGGCAGTGCTTTGGGGTCCCTGCGCTGGGCCGGATTGGTCAATTCAAACCACAAGAGTGGGGTTTCGGTCCACCCTGGGGGTCTCATCTCAGGGGCGCCTGGGGAAGGCAGGCCAGGGAGGGAGGGCGCTGTGGCTCACCGGGCTGCTGGGAAGGCCCCTCAGGAGGCTGCACCGGCCTGTGACTCTGGGGCTGCTGTCCGCGGCCTGCACTTGCTGACTGCAAGGCTGCCAGCCAAATGAAGTGTCTGCGGGGCCACTATACCACGCAGGGGCTTAGCTAAGCTCTCGCCAGCACAGCACCTGGCCGCGGGCCGGGGGCTCCCCGAGGAGGGCCAGGAACTTCTGCCAGCTGCTCATCTACAGATCAGTAAACTGAGGCCCAGGACAGAGCCCCAGGGCCACTGTGCACCTCCGACGTCCTGCCCTGGTGCGTAGGGACCTCTGGGGACACCAGCCAGAGTCCTGCTCCCCTGGGGGCACAGAGCGATGGGAGCCACACCGCTCAGCCAGGACTCTCAGGTGGCCCGGCTATCCCCGCACCCAGAACCAGTTCGCGCTCCAAGGCTGCTCTCTTGGGGATGAACAGTGTCAGCAGAAGCGGAGCCAGCTTTCAGGGGCAGCGCTGGTGGATGGACCCCACCTGCTCCAGGGGGCGTCGCTGCAGCCCCAGGCACGCCCTCCGCCCGAAGGGGAAGGAGAAGCCACCAGGTCTGCAGTTCAGGAGCTGGGGCGGAGCCGGAGGGGAGGCCACGAGCAGAAAGGGCACCTGGTCTGCAGTCAGTCCTGCTCTGGCCTGGCAGGACGCAGGGGCCTGAGGCCACCACGCTCAGCACAGGGAACCAAGGGGAGAGGCCTGTGCACACCAGCCAGGGCTCAGCGCAGCCCCGTCCGCAGGGCCCGCCCAGGGGTGACCAGACATGCAGCAAGAGGCCCGGCCCCTGCCCTCCAGCCGTCACACGGGTTTAACCCCGAGCCCCCCGAGTCTCTTCAGCTACAGAGAGATGTACTGGCAGAAGCACAGGCCCAGCTCCACGTGGCCCGGGGCCCCCGCGGCATCCTCGCGGTGGGGGCGGCATGCGTGGGCCAGGCAGCAGGTGTAGCCGGACGAGAACTGCAGTGGGGCCTCCTGCAACAGGGCCTCGCCCTCGGGGGCGCCCAGGAGGGCCCGCCTGCAGTCCCCCAGCAGCGCATACACAAAGCAGAGTCTGTTTCTGGTCTCCTAGCCCATCAGTGCCGAATGCGGCGCCAGCAGCAGGCTGGCCTCCCCAGCTCTGAGGACCAGCTCCCGCATCTTCCTCTTAGAAAACTTTCGGAACCAGCACAGGGTGTTAGCACTTAAGACCATGAGGAAGGGGCCGGAAAATGCATTGGCGGTGATCAGGAGGAACCGCTGAGCTGGGTGGTGTTCCCTGAGCCCTAAAAGCAAGGGGAGGAACAGTGATGCCAAGGAGAGAAGAGTCAGGACGATGCCAAGTGTGATCCTGCAGCCCCAGTACCGCAGGCAGGACCTGGGCGACGGAGCACCGTTCACGATGCCCACGGCACGCTTGTACACCTCGGGGTCCTCCAGCACCCAGGGTGCTGAAGGTGCCCACCTTCCACGAGGGCAGGTTGCCCCTGTTGACGCAGTCCAGGGTCTCCCCGCTGTAGAGGGTGGGGGCCGAGCGCAGGGCCGGGGCGCGCCACACAGTGGCTGGGGAGGCACTGGAGCTGCCCCAGCTTCGGGTAGAAGCGGCTGTCTGCAGCCTCCAGGTAGGTCAGGCCGAGGTGCAGCGGGACCCGGCAGGCCCTCAGTAGGACCGGGATGACCGGCTTCCCCTCCAGGCAGGAGCCCAAGAGGGACAGTCGGCCTCCAGCAGCCACTGCCGGCTTTGCACGAAGCCCCGGCTCTGCTGGATGCAGTCTGCCACGTTCTCCAGCGCGTTCCTGCCCGGTGTGAAGTCCCGCTCGTGCAGGCAGACCCTCAGCCCCGCGTGGTCCGCCTCCAAGGGACTGAAGAGCCCGTGGGTCCACGTGGCGTCCACGCCGCTGTAACTCACAAACAGGTGGGACTTCTCGCTTGGCCTCAGTGGGGGTATGGCCAGGGCCACGCCTTCCTCCCTGGGACTGGAACCCACAGGCGCTGCCCTGAATCTGCCTCTGGTCCCTGTGGAGAAAACTGCCCTTAGGCTGAAAGAGACGAAGACAGACAGGCTGACTGTGTAGATGGACTACGGCCAACCATCTATAGAGGTGGAGCCGCAGTCACGACCAGCTGCTACCAGCCCCGGAAGCCGCAAACCACCCAAACCCACCAGGACGCGGCCAACGACTGTCACTCTTCCCCTTCCAACTCGGGACCCACCAGAGAGAGTCACAACGCTCCCCTAACTAACCTCCAGGACCCAGCCTCCCGGGGGGCAGCCTGAGCCCCCTTCCCACTAGGAAGCCTCCTACTGCCCGGCCTGCCAAACCCCAGTGACCTGGACCCCACTCCAGCGCGCCCTGGGCAACCAGCCTCTGCTGTGCCCACCCGGGGGTCTCCGGCGATGTCCACAGGACATCTAGCTCCAAAAGGGTTGGGGCTTACAGTGGCCACACCTTCTAGTCACCTGTGGCTCATGTGTCAGTGGTCATGGGAGGTTGAATGTCTGTGTCCCCCCCAGACTTCTTGTGTTGAGATCCTAACCCCCAAGGTGATGGTCTAAGGAGGCGGGGCCTTTGGGAAGTGACGAGGTCACCAGGTGGAACCCCCATGATGGGGTCAGTGTCCTTATAAAAAAGACCCCAGAGAGCTCCCCCAGCCCACGTGAGGACCCAGTGTCCAGGAGCCAGCAAGCGGGCCTCAGGGAACCACACCACGTAGCCCCTGGTCTGCGGGGCCTCCAGCCTCTGGAGCGGTGGGACGTGACCGTGTGTTGTGTAAGCACCTCCTGCGGTGTGGTGCGGTGCAGCTGAGTGGACCGGGCCTGGTCCCACCCCACAGCATGCCCAGGAAGGGCAGCCACGCTGTCCAGGGCACTAGACCTCCTCTGCTCTGCACACACCCTCGCATCGAGAGGCCGCTGCTCCAATTCAGTGAGCGGAGGGCTGAGCTTGAACTGCCTTTACTTGGGTCTGTCTGCTTGTCTCTAAGAGCGCCACCTCCCCAAGGCTCAATCGTGGGAGCTTTCGCACGTGCCCACGCCAGCCATGGTGACCCCAGCAAGCGGCCCTCCCGCTGGAGCCCTGCAAACCCGCAGGCGCGAGGTGGGCTGTGACCTCCCTGCAGCCGGGGGCCCCCAGCTGAGACCCCTCCCCACTTGCGTGGGCAGGGTGGGGTCACGAGGGCTAGGCCAGCCCTGCAAGGCCTGTGCGGTCTAGCCAGCAGCTCCGGGAAACTGTCTCCCCACTCTCCCCTTCCACAGGGACCCCTGACACCGCCTGCCCTGCGGCAGGAAGACACCACACCTTCCTGGCTAGCAAGCCCTTGTGCCGCAGCCGTCCCCTCCTGGAGGTGGCAGCTGAGCGTCAGGGCAGGAGGCTCTGAGGGACACGGTGGGAGAGCCTGGCGCTCAGGGTCGTGTCCCCCGCCCGCCCCCCGGATCCTCTCACCTGCACTTCCAAGCGGGGAAGGGCGCTCCTTCCATAGCGTCCAGGCGTCCAGGAGGCGGAGGCCACCGCTGTGCTGTCCTGGGCACCAGCGGTCTGAATATTGCACTCACGCTGCCCACTTCCTCACCCCAGTCCTCCGAGGAGGCCTGGGGGCAGTCGGGGATGCTCCCCCAGACAGAAGGAAGTCTTCAGCCAACACTTTCTGAAGGCATCTCTGCTAAAACTAACAAACAGCGAGAAAATGAAAGAAGGAAGCAGGTTGAGGAAGGAGGGGTTGAGGCGCTGGGAAAAGGCACGGGCTGGACCCCGGACGGCGGGGAGGCAGGATGGCCAGGGTGCTCTCGAAATCCGTCTGATGGTGGTGCCAGGTGACCAGGGCGCCCTGGCGGAGCCCCGTGCTTTCCCGGGGCTGGGTCAGCCCCTCCGGCTGGAAGCAGAGACATGAAGGGCTGGAGTGACCGGTTTCAGGGGGACAGGCCTGGAGGGGTTCAGGGCTGGGAGTGCACCCTCGGTGCCCTGGGGCTGACTGCTCCTCCAAGGGAAGATCCCAGCTGCTGGGTGACCCCCCACAAACAACCACACTCTCCTCCAGTAACTTCCCCGGCCCCTGGGGCCCAGGGGAGGGGGCAGCCGCACCTTCCTGCGGCTTCCGGAAGCCCACCTGGCCCCTTAGCAGTTCTGCTAAGTAACCCGGGGAGTGGCCATTGCTGTCACTTGGGGCCCTGCCCCTTGATGATTCTCTCCCACCTGGGGAAGGTGGCCCTCAAAGGCTCCCATCAGGCCCATGTGATCACTTAAAAAATAGCTATTCAACCTCATACCGGACGAAGAAACACGTTAAATCAGTGTGGTACTCACTCTTTTATTCCCATAAAACCGCCAAACCCAGAACTGATGACGTAGCCCAGTGCCGGTCAGCTGCGGTGGCCAGACTTGTCCCCTCTGGTTTGGAACAGAACCGGTACTGTGATCCCGGAGGCCTGGAAAGAGGGCTCTGCCCTTTGAGGGCCAAATCCCGCAGGTGCTGTAACTGCGGCTGACTCGACTCTGTGCCTGGACTATGGGATCTCAAGGGACCTACGTTTCCAGCGTCGCCACCTTTCGAAGGATGAAAACGACTTTCACTACTCGTCCCTTCCTGGGGGTCCTGCTCCGTCCGCCGACTCAGGTGGACTCTTCCAGAGCAAGGGGGACAGGCCACCTGAGGCACCTGCACCCAAGGCGGGGAGGGGTCAGTTTCCTCATCAGCTGGCTAGCAGGCCAGAAGGAGAGGGCAGGGGCAGGGACTCAGCCGCTCCGTTACCTGTGCAGAGGGTGGGGTCCCCGGGGCAGAACTCCCAGGCGCCCGGGGCGGGGGCAGTGTCATTGGCCGGGGCAGTCCTCCAGGAAAGGTTGTGTGGGAGCCCCCTGACGCCCCAACACCCACAGCTTTGGGGGCACCCAAGCCCCGGGGTCTGCGTGGGTCAATCCGCCAACCAGAGCCCTCCTGGCTGCACAGCCCCACCAGGCTCTGGGTTGAAGCACGAGGGAACCCCAGCTTCCTCCAGCCCCCCACCCCCGTATACCTCCCCACCTCCCCAAACCTCCCACATCTCTGTCTGGCTTTCACACTCACCAGGTCCACGGGGGTGGGGGTAGGGGTGAAGGATAGAGTGAGGGTTGGGGAGTGGGGACGGAGTGAGCAGAGCGGGGCCGGAAGCTGACCGCCGCCCCCCCCTTATCTTAACTCTGCTTGGCAGGTCACTGACCTCCGACTTCCAGTTTGGGGCTGGGTGGGGAGCATGGTCAGAGTACGGTGTAACCTGAAAAGAAACATCCACGCAACAGTTAAGGCCTGTAACAGCGAGGTCGCCCTGTGGCGGCCTCAGGGTTTGGGAGCTTGGGAGCCAGGCCGCTTGTCCCTGGCGCCCTCGTCCACCTGGGACTGGCTCTGGAATCCGGGGGGCTCGCCTGGAGCTCACAGCAGCGTCCTAAGCCCAGTGCCCTCAGCCCACTCACAGCGCCCCCAGCCCGACAGGCCCCCCGCGGCCACCCAGGAAGTGTCCGGTGGTCCTCAGGAGCTTCCTGGTGGGACTCTGTGCTCCCTCAGCGCCCGCTTTGCCTCCGGCCTTTGGTGGGTTCCCTCAGGGGCCCAGGAGGGGCAACACCTCTGGGCCCCATGATGCAGGGGGTGGGGCTGGAGCTCCCAGGGTCCCCAGGCTCTCCCCAGCTCAGGTGCCCCCACCTCCGTGGCTCATTTTTAACTGTGTTCGTTGAAAACCTGCCTCTCAATAGCTTCAGTGCCACGAATACAAATTTTGTTTTCTTTTAAAAAAACAGCTGCATGTGGGTCTCAGGGTCCATGTCCCACTGGAGACACGTCCAACTGCTAATGGCCTTGGAGAGAAGACCCCCTCCCCAACAGTGCAGCGGAAGGTTCCAGGGAGGGAGGAAACCCACAGGCCTGGGAGGTGCCTGGGTGGAAGTAAGGCAAAATTCATCGTGTACTCATGGCCGAAACTGGCACCAGGCTCGGTCACAGGAGAAAAGGCCTCCAGGACCCAGAGCTGCCCGCTGGGCTTACTGGCTGGCTGGACTTAATCCTGGGCGGCCGCCTCGGGCTCTTCTTCCCTGAGAAGAGCAGAAGGCGCTTCAGAGGAAGAGAAAGGAAGTGGCCCAGGGGGCCCATCTGCTCTGAATGAAGGCGAGGGTCCAGGGCTGGGTGGGGGCTGGTGGGACACGGCGGGTGGGGGGGGACATGCGCCCGCCCTGTCCAAGTCAGCACCACCGCCCCCACCCCCACCCCCCCCACCACCCCCTCCCCCGACAGCTGCACCTGCCTGCCGGCCCGCTCTCACCCAGAGGGAGGGCACCCCACTCTCTGCCCCTCCCCGCCTCTGGGGCCCCGCCTCTGGCGCTTTCTTGCTGCAGGGCATTAGCAAGCACTGCTCTGCTGGCTGGAAGGCCTCCTTCCAGGCGGCACAGGGGCAGGCCGTTCAGGACCTCTTGCCCTCCCAGCCAGGCCTGGCTCTGGGCCTCCCAAGAGGACTCCCAGGGCCACCAGCTTTGTGTGCCCTGACCCCTGTGCCATCCCTTTGGGGCCACCGCCTCTCCCAGCCGGGCAGGTAGTCAGGCCCAGTGCCCAGCTGTGGACTGCTTCTCAGCAAGGCCCAGGGCTGCAGGTGAGACAAGCTGGGACCTGGGACCGTTTGCAGCAGTGCTGCAGCAGTGCTTGCACCTGGACACACACCTCCTGGAGCAAGAAAATACAAAAAAACTGTGTGGGACTAAAAAGAACTGCGTGCATGGCAGTTGGGACAAATTCTGGACAAAAGATACAGAGAAACCAAAAAACCCAACTGCCACTTTTGAAGAGCCTGGAGCAAAAGCTGAGCACTGCACATGCCGCCTGCACACACCACCACCTAGGGGTGGGCAAACCACCTAAGCCACACCTCCGGCCCCACCCCTGGACACGCCCCTACCCTCACCCCATATGAGGAGCCAACTAGCCCCCTCTCTTCCCCGCCCCCGCCAGGGAGCCAGCACGCAAGGGAACCTGTTGTTAGTTCTCACTGCCCCCTGCTGCAGCAGGGGCCCCAATACAGCCTTGCCTGAATTTCTTTTTTTTTTTTAATTATTTCTATTTCTTTTAATTGATTTATTTTATTTATTTGTTTTTGGGTGCATTGAGTCTTCGTGGACACGGCAGGCATCTCTGTGTCTAGGCTGCCAGGCAGCAGACGTATTTGGGAAGAGAGGGAGGGAGGGAGGGAGAACCGAGCTCCACCCATGTCACTCCACACATGACGGGCCCCTCTGCCATGGGTCAGCTGTGTCCACACCTGGACCACGCCACCCCCAGGTCCAGCTCCAGGCTCAGGGATCGCCCCCGGCCAGGGCCTGCCCCACGACCCCAGAAGGGGTTCTGGGCTTCAAAGTCCTCGAGGTGGGACGGCAGGCTTTCTCTAGTTGTGGCGAGCGGGGGTTACTTTTCGTTGCGGTGCGTGGGCTTCTCATTGCTGTGGCTTCTCTTGTCGCAGAGCACGGGCTCTGGGTGTGTGGGCTTCAGTAGTTGTGGCACACGGGCTCAGTAGTTGTGGCTCACGGGCTGTAGAACGCAGGCTCAGTAGTTGTGGTGCACGGGCTTAGTTGCTCTGCGGCATGTGGGATTTTCCCAGACCAGGGCTCAAACCTGTGTCCCCTGCATTGGCAGGCGGATTCTTAACCACTGCGCCACCAGGGAAGCCCCGGCAGGCAGATTCTTAACCATTGTTCCAGAATTAGATCATTGTAATGGCTGCATAACTTTGTGAATACAATGAAAACCACTAAAGTGTATACTTTAAAATGGAAGACTTCGTGGTATGTGTATTATATCTCCATTTAAAAAACCAAGATGGCATATGGGCAAGATAGAGTTAAAGGAAGCTCACTGGTAACCAGAGCACTCAGAACACAGGAACGGGGCCTGCAAGCTCTGGACTCCCTTGGACGGCCCCAGCGGCAGTTCCACGTGACCACGGCTGTGACAAAAAGATGCTGACCATGCAGGGAGGAACTGCTTCCTGCCGGAGCCCAGTGCGCTGGTGCCTGTGGGGCTTGGCGTGTTTCCTTAGAGCAGAGCCCAGAGGGCTCCCGCCTCTACTGGGCTGGGTTCGTTTTCTGCTGTTACCCCAAGCCCTTGATGTGGAAAAACAGGGAGTGAGCTGACACCCCCATCCCCACTCCTGCTCTATCCTGTCCTCGTGCCCTGCTTGACCACACCCCCTGAGGCTGGTCTTTGCTCTCCTGGGACGCGGGAGGGCTGCCCGCCTCTTCCCTCGCATCAAGGCTGGACTGGATGACCTCGGCCCGCTGCTGTCTGAGCCTCTGAACAGTGTCTGGACAGCCACGGGTGCTGCCTGGGGGGAGTGGGGCCTGCTGGCCTACGGGGTCCCCAGATCTGCTGTCCCCGAGCTCCCTTGGCCCCTTACCCTCCAAGCCCCTCAGTCCTAGCGCTCCGGCCACACCAAGCCTCCGTCCCCTCTGCCAGTCACGCCTTCCCTCTTTGCTTCCAGACCTCAGGTGGCACCTCTGAGTCAGGCCCCCACGGACTCGCACCCCTCCCCAGCAGCCCCCAGCACAGGCGCTGCGTCTGGACTCACTGGTCCCGCCTGGCAGGGCTCCATGAGGTGGACACGGCGGGCATCTCTGTGTCCGGGCTGCCAGGCAGCAGACATATTGGGGAAGGAAGGGAGGGAAGGAGGGAGAACCGAGCTCCACCCATGTCACTCCACACATGACGGGCCCCTCTGCCACGGGTCAGCTGTGTCCACACCTGGACCACGCCCAGCCCCAGGTACAGCTCCAGGCTCAGGGACCGCCCCTGGCCAGGGCCTGCCCCACGACCCCAGAAGGGGTTCTGGGCTTCAAAGTCCTCGAGGTGGGATGGCAGGAGAGCCCTGGGCCCTGCGAAGCCCACGCCAGGCGAGGGCAGGTGGAGAGGGGCCCCTGACCAGGGTCGGAGATGGTGCTGGGGGCCCGGCTTCCTGCTGAGCTGTGCCTGGAGCGCAGGCCGGGCCCCTCCCAGACCCCAGAGGCAGGGAAGGCCCCCAGGTGTGCACAGCAGGCTGCAGGGGGGCACGTGCCCCCACAGGAGGAGCCCTACTCCCACGTTCCAGACCCTGAGAGCCCTCGCTGCGGGCAGGCGGGCAGCCAGGGACTCACTCCTTCTCTGTTTTCAAGGCCACAGCAGGACGCTGGCCTAACCCCTCACCCATCTAGCATTTCCTATTGGGCAGCCAGTGGCCACTTCTCATGGTGTCAGCTTTCTACCAAGTCGGTGTGCTGAGGTCCTTTGGCACCTCGGGCGGGTGACAGGGCAGGAACACCACAGGTCAAGGTGGAGTCTGAATGCGATTTTAGAAAAGCCAAAGACAAAGGGCTAAGGACTCGGTAGCCCTGTCTGGACTGAGCTGCTGGGGGCCGCAGCTCCTCTTGGGCAGAGCAGTTACACGGAGGTGTCCACTGCAGACAGACTGTGAGGCCCAGTGTCCACTGCCCTGTGGTGGACTTGCCCTTCCCCAACGCCACCCACAGGGGACACATCCACTTTCTACGCAGCTGAACTCAGCCTGAGGCAGCACCGCCTTCCCCGGGACAGAACCCCTCAGGGACAGCGCCCCCCCCAGGGACAGTCCCCTCCAGGGACAGCCTCCCACAGGGACAGCCCCCCTCAGGGACAGCCCCCCCAGGGACAGACCCCCCCCAGGGACAGCACCCCCCAGGGACAACACCCCTCAGGGACAGCACGCCCTCAAGGACAGCCCCCCACAGGGACAGCACCCCCAGGGACAGCCCTCCCAGGGACAGCCCCCGCCAGGGACAGCCCCCCTCAGGGACAGCACCCCCTCAGGGACAGCCCCCCCAAGGACAGCACCCCTCAGGAAGAGCCCTCCCCAGGAACAGCACCCCCTCAGGGACAGCCTCCCTCAGGGACAGCCCTCCCAGGGACAGCCCCCCCCCAGGGACAACACCCCCCAGGGACAGCACCCCCTCAGGGACAGCCCCCCCCAGGGACAGCCATCCCCTCAGGGACAGCAGTCCCCAGGGACAGCCCCCCCCAGGGACAGCCATCCCCTCAGGGACAGCACTCCCCAGGGACAGCACCCCCTCAGGGACAGCACCCCCAGGGACAGCACCCCCAGGGACAGCCTCCTCAACTCCTCAACCACCCTGCAGAGTTCCACCACACCAGGCCACTGCCTGGCACCCCAGCCTATGTCTGGTCTGACCCCCACCATGTACCTCACTGTAAAGGTTGGGGCAACTCTGAAGTCTGGGGAAGCTGGGCCCTATCCCCACTCTGACTCAGCTGGCCGGCCATGTCCCCACAGGTCAGTGTCCCCAGAAGGGGGTGAGACCCCCGACTCCTGACCTGCAGCAAGACTGAGACCCCCCAGCTGCGTGCCCGCCGTCCTGGCAAGAAAGGGACTGAGCGTGGTGGCCCCTGGACAGCCCAGAGCCGGAGGACCTGCCCCTGGCAGCAGGGTGTGTGGCCTTCCGACGGGGGCAGGATTTGCAGGGGCGCGTCTGTGCACAGACAGGGCTGACCCCAAGCCTGGGGTGGACTCCGAGAGTCCAGCCACGCTGTGCTGTAGGCACTCAGCATTGTAAGCCTCGCGGCCTTTATAACATTATTAATGTAACAGGCTATTGCCACAGATATTTTAAATAGATGTGCAGTAAATTGACTCTCACTTGAGCGAACATGGACATTACAGGGTTGTCCACGTGGGCCGGTTGAGGCTGCGTCTACGGGGACATCTGATAGCACTGGAGTGACCACCAGGCGTTGGGTGATGCCCCCACCCCCAGGCAGGCTCTGCTAGACAGGCATCACTGCACCTTCAGCCCCTCCCAGCAGGCTCTGGAGCCTGGGAGGCTCCCCTAAAACAACATGTCCAGTCTCTGAGCAGGGAAGGTCTCAGGGCCTGGGCAAGGCACCACAGAGCCCCCAGACCAGCCCTTCCAGGGGCCACTGCCAGCAGAGCCCCCAGTGGGGGAGCGACCTGACCCAGGACCCCAGGAGCCCCTGAGCCCTCCCCGTCTGAGGTCAGGAGGCCTCAGTGATGGTCTGCTGCACTCCAGACCCTGGGCCTGGTGGGAGCAGGCCAGGCCTGGTCACAAAGCCCCCCCCACCCCACTGCTGCCCGGCCCTAACCTGGGGGAGGGGAGACTCCACGGAAGGAAGGGCCTCATGGGGTGGGTCCAGCGGCCGTCAGCGTCAGGAGCATATGGTGAGAAGCAGCCGGGGTGGCCAGGCAGCTGCCACGTGGCCCCCGAGGGAGGACAGAAGAGGGGTGGCGGGGTTGGCCCCCCACCGTACCCATGAGCACCCACGGAGACAGCTGTCAACCGCCCACCAGCCCAGTGACCACCACAGCGGGCTGGGAGGGGCACGGGGTGTGAAGGGGCTCGGAGCAGCCCACCCCAAAATACGCCAAGGTGGCATATTGACTATTTTGAATTAAAGTTACTTGAGAAACAGTCAGTACGCAAAGGACATTCTGACCCTCCTTTGTCTCCCTGAAAGCAGGAAACAAACTCCCACGAGAAGCATCCCCACAGGCAGGGGGATGGAGGGCATCCTCTGGGCCGGAGACAGGGAACTCAAGGCCAAGTTGCTGCGTAATCAAACTTGTTCCTTCTCCATTCATTCGCCACCCCAAGCAAAAATCCCTTTGTTGTGTCAAATCTTCACAAAGAATTGATTCTTTGTCTAAAAAGATATATAAACAGTCTGTTTTGATCACAGACTTAGGTCCACATGGAGCCTCGCACGTACAAAATCAGATTTGTTTGTTTTTCTCCTGTTTATCTGCCTTATGCCTATCTGATTATTAGACCAGCCAGAAGAACCGAGAAGGGTAGAGGAACGTTTCTCTCCCCCAACAGGAGGCAGTGCCCGGGCAGCCACCACCTCCAAGAGAGGCTGGGGCGGGGGTGTCCCTGGGGACGGGCACCTGCATCCTCTACCCCGTGGCTTCCCAGGGGTCTGGACGGAGAGCCCGCACCCCAAGCCCAGCCTGCTCTGGGCGCCCTCGGCCTACAACAAATTCAACAAATTCGTTCACCAACAGATGCTCACGGAGCACTTTCCAGATCCACGTACAGGACTCCCGCTGAGCACAGGAACGCCCCCTGTGGTAGGGCGGTGGGGAAAAGGAGAGGCATCGTACCACTAGTGGTCTTACGGGCTGGGAAGGACGGGTGTGGCCACCAGGGCTGGTGGTCCAGGGAGGCCTCGCTGGGAAGGGGACATGGGGCAGGCCGTGCCCATGACAGGGCCCAGGAGGTATTGCGAGGGCTGTAGGGGACAGGAGAGCCCCTGCTTCTGGGTGTGGGCCTGGCATGTGAGGCAGGGGTGGTCCTGCTTCCCAGGGGTGCTGCCACGGAGGTGGGGGAGCCGGGAACCTGAGAACCACCGTCCCAGCTGAGGGGGGCAAGCACCCGTGGGGGGCAAGGGGGACGGTCGGCACTCGGTCTGGCCACGGCTGTCCCGCGCCTTCATCTGGTCAGCCTGAGGTTCAGCCACGGAGGCCTGTGGCCAGATAATGTCTCTGCATTCATGGCCCCAGATTTCGAAGAAGCCCCTCCTGGTGCGGTGCCTGGGACCCCTCACAAGGTAGAGGCTGCCACGCGACCCAAGGGCCACATCCTGAGAGGCACCTCCTGGGAGTCCTGTGTGGGGGCCATCAGGCTGAGAGCTCCTACCCTGCACTGCAGGGTCCTCGGGCTCTGGGAGCTGCAGGTGTGGGGGGGGCTCTCTGTGTATCTGTGCGTGTGTGTCTCTGCGTGCAAGAGGCTGCGTGGTGTGTGGAGGGGAGCCATGCCCAAGAGGCCTCCCAGTGACCTGAAACGCTGTCCTGTGACGCTCGGCTGGAGGAGAGGGAGAGGAAGTAGCAAGGCCCGGGCAGACGGGAGGTGGGAGATGGCGCTCCTGCAGGAGGGGCCCGAGGCTGTGTATGGGCACCATGGCAGGCGCCAGGCCCGGGGAGAGGGCTCCGCCCTGCAGGGCACCTCAGAAGCCCCCCGCCCCTGCCCAGCTCTGGGAGGAAGGAGCAGGGGTAGCTTGGGCCGGGGCTCAGAGGCTGCAGGGAGGAGAGCAGGAAGGTGGGCAGGGGCGAGGCAGGCAGGGATTCTGGCTGGCCTGGGGGCACCCTCATTCTCTGGGCTGATAACAGGTGGCCATCCCCTGGGCCGGGAGCAGAGGTGATCCCTGCGGAATTCTGGTGGGCTATAGGTCTGGGGCCCGGACCCCACCCAGTACTGCGTGCACAGCTGGTCCCGGGTGCCGCCCCCCGCAGGGCCACACAGCCTGGATGTGCTCCTGGGCAAGGGACCTGGCCAGCAAGGACAGCATCCCCTGTGCCTGTCTGTGGTCGCCCTGCCCAGGGGAAGGGGAGCAAGGTGGCAGGTGAGGATGGGGCCTCACTAGGCTGAGGCCTGAGTCTGACCCTACCATCCTCTTCTCGCAGCCACACCTGTTAAGTCCTGCCCCACACCTGGGAGCCTCCAGGGACAGCCAGACCAGGCCTGCAGCCATCTCTGCCGGCGGCAGTTCCCACCCCTCCCCTACCTTGAGCCACCAGCCGGCTCCTGTGACAAGCAGGACCCTTGCTCCCTGAGGCCGCAGGGCAGCGGGACGCCTCAGGGTCACCTCCCATCTTGACCCATCTCCTCCCTGCAGGGAAGCCAAACTTCCAGAGTATGAACAAATACATTTATCTTTACATGCAACCTTCGCAGGTGTGGGGTGTAGGGGAATCCAGGGAACCCTCTAAAACACCTTTGCAATATCCTGTGTATCTAAAACTACCCCCCAAATAAACGGTTTATAGAAACATCACACTTTGCAGTTTACCAACAAACCAGTGCCCTGTTTTGTCTGATACGGGCAGCTCAGGGGATGCACTTCAGACAAGTGGCCGCTGGGCTTCACCTGCCTTCTGAACCGCCCACTCAGGCCTCGACCCGGGCCCGGAGGTGTCTAGTCCCGGGACAGTGGCGCCCGACCTCCAAGAGCCCCCGGGGAACTAACTCCCAACCCCACACCCCAAGGCCTGAAAACCCCGTATGCAGTCTGGGGCTGGGGGGAGGCGGGGCACGACCTGGGGGCGTGGCCTGGGGCTGGGGGCGTGGCCTACGCTGGGGTCAGGGCCCCAAAGGGGTCTTCTCCAGAGTCACTTCCTGCTTCCCAAGGGCCAAGGACGAGTCGGTCCCTCCCAGGGCTGCATTCCAGGGCCCGGCCACACCCGGCAGAAGCCCCGCTGGTGTTTGTTCAGTGAACGGATCAGTGAATAAATGCAGTGATATTACACCACACGTTCTGCGTCCCTGCATGAAGAGCTGATCCGTTCCAGGCGGAGCACAGACTTCCCAGGAACGCGAACAAACAACAGGCGCCCCCCTCCAAGTCCCCACCCCCCATGTCTGCTGGCCAGGCCCTCACCCCTGAGGGCAGAGCTGGGGCTGGGGGGAACAGAGGCTGAACCCTAAGGACACCGCCTCCCAGCTCGAGCTCCCAGGGGCAGGACCGATGGGGTCCTTCGCACCCACCCGCTCCAGGTAGGCCCAGCACAGTCTCTGAGGCCTGAGGTTCCATGCAGGACGATTGGGGTGGGGGGCTTGGCGGCACTGTGCCCAAAATTCTCCGAATTTTCTCTCCTTCCCCGTCTCATTCTTTCAAAAAACACTAAAAGCAAAACAACCAGGAGGACCAGAGTCCTGGGAGAGTCCCTGGTCACCTTGGGGCCCCAGGACGGCTGGCCACGCAAGGCCCGGCAGAAGCAAGCTGGGCCCCGCCCCCACGCGCTGGCCCCGAGAGGCGGGGCAGGGTTCCCCCACCCCACCCCCGAGAGCGTAGGCCCCGCCCCCGCGGCCCCGGCCCCGCCCCCACGCGCCGGCTGCCCCGCTGGTTTTAATAAAGTTGAAAAGGAAAGGATGAAAAGCAGCTGAAACCTAGCGGCCGGACGGCAGCTCCGCGCGCGGGGTGGGAGCGCTCAGGGCGCCGCGACGCCGGCGGGGGCTTCAAAGGAGCAATTACCCCGGGCTGGCGGCGGGAGGCCGGGTAGGGGGAGGCGGGGGGGGGGGAAGAGAGGCCGGAGGCGGGGAGGATGGAGCCCCGAGAGGCTGGGCGGCGAGATGGGGAGGGGGCACAGAGCGTGGAGGGGAGGCCAGCGGGAAAACGGGGAGTCTGGGAAGGGGGCGGGGAAGGGGGAGAGCGCCGGAGGACTGGGGGCTCGGCGCCCTCCACCCGGGACTGCCCGGCCTCCCCACGGAAGCGCACGGGCGGGGCGCGCTGAGTGGCGCGGCCTTTGTGCGGGCGCTGCGAGCGCGACCCGCCCCGAGCCCGCTCCGCGGTGACGTCTCAAAGAGCCTTTGACGGGAGCCCCTGGCAGGAGGGCTCACCTGCAGAGACGCTCTATAGCGCCTTTGAAAGCGCAGCAGCTGCCGGGGGCTGTCGGCCGGGCACCTAGGGGGACAAAGAATGGCGGACCGGGCCCTTTGAATGGGAGGCCACTGGGAAACAGCAGGCATGTGCCAAGCCCGCAGACTGGGAAACAAAGTGCTCTTCATCGGTGACTCCGTGTTGATGGGGACCCTTACTCAGCCTCGGCACCCTCATGTGCATGACAAAGGGGCCGCGGGGCCGACTGTCCCTGAGGGCGGCGCGCACTCGAGTGTGGCTGGTCCGACCCGGCCCCTCCGGCGCTTCTCCGGCCCCGACTCCTGGGCGCTTCTGCCGGGAAGCCAGGGGTCGTGGTTCCAGCCCTCCCTTGGGAAACCTGCCACCGACCAGTCCCCTGCCCGGTGCCTGCCCTGGGCTCACCACCCCGGTGTTTGCCGAAGCCAGAACTGCCTGTTCCGGAGTCAGGAAGGAGAATTTGAGGCGGGGGTGCCCTCGTGGCCACAGCATCCCTGAGTCAGGGAGCCTGGTTTTCCTTGGCCACTGCAGGAACCAGGGACGAGCAGCCAACCCCAGAGGCCAAAGGGAAGAATTCCCGCTGGTCTGCAACCTGGGGATCCGAGAGGGGCCCCGGGTCACTGCCTCCTCCTCTGGCAAGCTGACAGACTCAGGCGCAGGACCTTCGAGGACCTCCTCCGTCTGACGACAGCTCAGCGCTGGGTCCCTCCAGCCCCCATCTGGTGGAGGAGAAGCAGGACTGCTGTGGGGGGCCCTCTGGGGAGAGGCAGGGCGGTGAAAATGCTCCTCGCCACAGCGCCCTCACTGGGGATACCGGAGAGCGCCTCGGGCAGGAGCACAAGCTCCACACCCAGGGACCTGGGAGCCAGCCTCGGCGGGCTGCCTGAGCCTGGCTCTGCCCCTCCTGGTCTGGTGGGCGCTCTTCAGGGTCCTGCGGACGTGGTGGTGCAGAAGACGTGGCTGCCTGCCTACTGGGGCTCAGCCCACCTCACCGCCAAGAACCTGGGAAGCATTATCCTTCCTTGGGTCATGGGTGCGCACAGGCTGCCCAGCCCTGACCTGGCAGGGTGAGGAGCGCATGCTCGTCTTGGGTGACTGAGGGTCGCATGGCAGCGAGGGCCTGGGCCCTACGAGCCTTCAGGCCTGGGACATCCCGCAGCTTTGCCTCAGCCCCTTCTGAGCCCCGGCTGAGGGTCCTGCTGCTGCTCCAGACCTCCAGCAAGTCTCCCCACCCCTCAGAGCACAGGGAGCCCTCAGCCCTGCATGGCTCCCCGGCGACCTGGGCTCCTTGTTGCCGGCTCTGGGCTGGGCGAGCGCCTCCAGGATTTCACACGTGCCCCAGAGAAGGTCCAGTGCAGGGCTGAGGGGTGACAGCTTAATAGGCGCACACAGGATGGGAACCGCGCTCAGGCTTCGCAACCAAGGGAGTAAAGAACCATCCAGGTGCTAGTTCCGGTTAAGGCCCCGTCCTCGGCTGGCCCGACACACAGGCCCTGCGACAGCCAGGCACAAGTTGCGTGCAGGTCACACGTGTGAGTCGGGGTCTGAGACCAGGATGGCGGCCTGGGGCCTGGGGCCTGTGCCATCCCAGGGAAGGTGCTGCCCTTCATGCCAGCCTGGCAGTAGTGAGCTTCCCCCGCAGTGAGCCTGTCATCTGTCCCATCTGGAGTCTGGGAGCACCACGGTGTGCCCGACCCTCATTCCCCCCTGACTGAAGCCCAGGGCCTAGACAGCCGCAGTCCTCCAGAGCCCGGCAGTCAGACCCACTGCCCAAGGGGTCACTCAGCTGCTCAGTCTTACAGGAGCTTTCAGACCAGGATTAAATTAGATACTCGATTGTTATTTACCCTCTATAGGCTGTTTTCAAACATAACAAGCCCATGAATCGTCCGCAAATGCGCACAGTTCACACTGCCAGCCCTCTCTGATCAAGAGGAGGAATTCCACTGGCTCCCGTCAGGCCCTCATTGCCTGCCCACCCACCCTGCTGGAGGAATCTGTTAGGCGGGAATAGAGAGCTGCTGTAGCCCCTCTGATCTGAGCCTCTGAAGCTTCATGCCTGACCCTGCCCCCTACCACCATGTTGAGAACCAAACCCAGAGTCCCCACCACAGGTTTGATGACCCAAGGTCCTCGTTCCCTCTCCCGCAGTGCAGGCTCTCGGCCTCGCCTCTGTCCCCACGGCGCTCCTGGCCTGAGTCTCCTCTCAGATCTCACTCTGGGTTTCCTTGAGCAGGCCACCTAATCGTCCCTCTCCTGTGTCATGTGGCATCGTGGCTGTAGGGCTGTAGGAGGACGCATTAAGAGTGCCCTGTGTGACCTCCCGGCCCTTCGCTGCCCCTTATTCCCTCCGTCTCCCTGGAGAGGTCCAGGCGCTGCCCGGTGGCCACTGAGGGTGGACAGGGCCCAAGTGGTCTGAGGCCCCCCTTCCCCTTGAGCGGGCACAGCTGGGGCAGTGGGGGGCATGCTGGGGGGATGCCCTTTCTGGGGCTGGCCCCTTTGGTCCTCACCACAAGTTGGCCTCCAACTGGGCCATTTTCAGGAATGGAGGCCATCAGCTCAGAGAAGACTTCCCAAGGCATGTACTTCCCGAGCCAGGGTCCACGTTCAGTGCGAACAAAAACGCCAGAGCACCCTTAAAGGTCCCCAGTAGCTCCCATCCAAGGTGCTGGGGAGGCCCCGGCTCTGGTTTACTTTGGCCCTGGACCTGGACCGGGCTAGTTGCCTCTGCCTTCTGTGCGTGGCCTCGCCCAGGCCGAGGGGAGGCCACAGAGAGGCAGGCGAGGCCGGCACCTCCGCCTTTCAGCTTCTCACCTGTGCACGCAGGTCCTGGACCCAGAACCCAAGGGGAGGGTCTCAGGGCCAGAGGGGGCCACTCCCCCGGCCTGTCCCCAGGACCAGGATCTGCCGAGGCCACTGTGTGTGGCCTTCCTTCTGCCCGCAGGGATCTGAAGCAGGATTAGGTGGGATTACAACCCCCAGAAGCCTCCCGCGGAGGCTCAGAGGATGAGCGGCCCACCCGTCCTGGTTGGGAGTGGTCCCTGCTGCACGGGGGTTGGGGAGGGCAGAGGGCATTTTGTCAGGACCCCCACTTCAGTGGACAGCCAGGGGCACCCTCCCACCTCAAGGCCCCGGGCATCTGGAGCGGGCCCCATCAGCCCTGAGGGCCCAGGACAGGACGGCCCCCCTTCCCTCCCCTGAGCAGCAGAACTCAGTAGCCCCTGCTTCTTCCGAAGGACCTGCTGCCCTCTGTTGCTGGTGACCTGCCCTTCCCCAGTGCCTCTGTGCCTGGCTGACCAGAGGGGCTGTAAGGGCAGTGGGTAGAGGCTTTGATGACCATGACTGAGGGAATTCTTTGTAAGTCTGCTTCAGCATATGTGGGGGAGACCGAACAGGAAACTGAGGCCCAGAGAGGTTAAGACACCAGGTCAGTGGCACGGCCCTTCAGCAGAGCCAAGACTAGAACCGGGCATGCGACTCCCAGCACCCCTTCACCTCCCTGACCCCCCTTCCCACCCCCTGCAAGGCCCACCTGTAACTGGCACTCAGTACACGCCCCTTGTCCTCTGCCATGGGTCAGCTCCGAGTGCCAGGAGCGTGGGGTGACTGGTGACGACGCAGCACGGGGCCTGCAGGGTGGAGCTCAGGGTGGGTAGGGGTCTGAGATGTGGGCACCGTCTCCAACTCACGCCCACAGGCCTTGGCAGTTAGAACATTCCACCTAACCCAAGTGCAAGGGGCTCGGCGGGCAGGTGGGTGGGTGGGCAGCTCTGAGCAGGGCCCCCAGGCCCCGCCGCCAACTCCAGACTTCTTGCCGCATGTGACAACACTGCTATCGCTCATTACTGGGGACAAAGGAGAACTTCCCTTGCTATGGAGGGAGAAGGAAACAGAAACCCTCTAAGGAAAGGAAACGTGCCCAAGTTAGGGCTGCTCTTGTCTTGGAACCACCTGGTTTTGGAAGCCCACGTACGAGCAGGAGACGTCTCAGTCCCGGGCTGAGGGGTTTCTTTTCTCCCCATTTTGAGGGGTTGCACTCTGGTCCGCGTGTCTCACTACACAGGCCCACCCTACTGACACCGGCGCCCCTCAACACCCCTCACTGTCCTGAGACAGCCCCTGCCCCCGGGATTTGCAGGCCTTCCTCAAACCACTTCCAGCTTCTCTGGGCTTCTGGAAACCACGGAATCAGGGTCTCGGCTCTGAATTCCAGGCCCAAGTAGAAAATGACCCACAGGTCCTCGACCCACGTGAAGATCCGAGTCGACTGCTCTTGGTGGCCCGTCTGTGGCATGGCCCAGCATCCGGTCGCCCTGCAGCAGAGGAAGGGGTACCCCTGAGCACAGCCCGCCACCCACCAGGGCTCAGCCCGGCCCCCTGAGGCCTGCAGCCCCACCCGCGTCATGAGGATAGACTGCGTTCCAGAACATGGTCTTTCAAGGCGTCCACAGAAGCTGGCCTTCAACAACTTCATAAAGATCTAAAGCCGAACACTGGGTCAGCCTGAAAGACAGGAGAAAACGTCACAAAACGTCGGGCGCTCTCGGCAGAGGCTCAGAAATCGGTTACACGTTCGTGACCCTGCATCTCAGAGATGATTCAGATCTTCCCTGCAGTCCCCCCCGACATGCCCGCTGTGCCTGGACGTTCAGCCGTGAACGCAGAGCTGGCCAAGAGACAAGCAAGGTCGAGAGTGATCACGGGGGGCCTCTCGGGCAGGGCTTGCCCTGCTGACCTCCCCTGGAAGGAGTGGGGGTGGGGTGGTGTCCGGAGCCCAGTCCCAAGCCCCCAGCATCGTCCTCCTGGCGTGGCGCCCGCTGTGGGGAGGGGTCTGGTACTCAGTCCAAAAGCAGGGGAGGGCTCTGGAAATTGGGGGAGGCAGGAGAAAGGCGTCTGCTGTTTTGTTTTTCAAGCCTTCTCATTCCTGGGGTCCCCAGCTGTATTCAGAGCCCCTCTGAGGCCTGGGCTGCTTGGGGTCTTCTCGGGAGGAGGCCCAGACCCGGCCCGTGGCCTCTGCCGGGATGCAGGGATGCACTGGGCCCTCCTGACAAAGGAAATCAGTTCTGGGTTCTCCCAGCAGCTAAGTTGACTCCGCCGCCCCTGAAGCGATTTTCACAGCCGGGGAGGTGCAACTGTGTTTTCCAGCTCATTAACCCGCGGTGGCTATGGCACAAAGCACGCCGGCTGCACAGAGCAGAGCGCAGCAGCCGGAGGATTCCACAGGTCCCTGCCGCCTGGAGACTGGAGACCAAGCCGCCCGTTGTCCCCCAAATGCCCCACCTGTTCACTCAGGCCCTTTGAACACTCTTCCGCCTGGGGAGAGCCCAGCCTGGCTGGACGGTGCCAGGCCGTGATTAAAGGGGCCTGGCCAGGCATTCAGGGCCGGGCAGGGAGAAGGCCTTTGGGAGGGGAGCACGTGGCCCAGCTGAACAGGACCCCCTCTAACTTCCCGGGGGTGGGGCCGGGCCCAGGAGGATCCCTGTCTCTCCCTAGGATGGGGTTCGGGTTGGCGGCCTTCCCCACCCATGCTACGAGCTGGCGCCCCTCACCAGCACTTCTGTCCACAGTGCCCACGGCTCGTGAGAGGCCCCTTCCACAGTGGGATGGCTCATGGGGGGAAGAGCAAAAGGCTGCCTAGGGTGGGCCTGGGCAGCCCCCCACCCACCCGCATCACTCCATCCCCACCCAGACCCGGGACCACCTGTCACCCAGGAGAGCAGGGTACGGAGGGGAGGGGCCCCGAGCCAGTTCTTCCTGCAGCACCAAGAAAAGTAGTGAGGCCTTGAACCGGCAGGTTTCGCCGTTTGCTTCCCTCCCCTTCCCAGGGGTGGGGGCTGCCTTGGGGGTTCCAGGCTGTCACCATCCCTCGGCCCAGGTGCCACATGAACTTTTCCGTGGACTTCCCAGAGTCCTCGCAGTAGGCGGGCAGGTGACACAGAGACGAGATGGGCCCCAGGGTGCCCGTCCCTCCATGCTTCCCGAGTAGAGCCCTGACCCCAGCCACACCCCAGCCCCAGAACCTGCCCTCTCCTCCCAGCGCCCACTTTCCCCTTACTCCCTGCACTCGAGCCACACAGGGCCTCCAGCTGCTCAGGGGCCTTTGCCTTTCCACCAGCCCCTCCTCAGTCAGAGGGTCCTGACAAAGGGTTCTCCCCCCAGAGACTCTGGGTGGGCCGTTTAACTCCCAGGAGAAGCAGTTGCAGACCCACTGCGGTTTCACTGCTCTGAACCCTGGGGCCCCTCCCCCATGAGTCCCATGGCCTCTCAGGCCCCATGGGTCCTGGAGCCCCTCCTCTGAGCGCTGTGGCCCTGGCATCTGCCCCCAATGTCTCTCTCTGTTCCAGCTTCCCCTTCCCTCCTCCCAAGTCAAGGCCTGTACAAGGCTGCCCACGATGCTTGACCCCCCAGGATGGACCCTCCGCCTGCGCACAGGTGGGAGGGAGCATGTGCCTGGCTGGCCTCTGAGTGGTGCAGGTGAGAGCCAGATGCGGTCCCACCCAAGGAACTCAGCGCACGCACCCCAGGGTGGAGTTTCCCATGACCTCCAGTGACTCTGCGAAGCGGAGATGTTTGTAATAAATCCTTGTGCCAAAAACATGACACACCAATCAAAACAAACATAAAATTACATCAAGGTCCGTTATAGCCAAATTGCTCAAAACCAATGATAAAGGCAATATCTTCTTTCAGAGAGAGAAGACATCTTGTGTGCACAGGAGCAAAGATGAGGACGATAGCAGAGCTCTCGTTGGGAACAGTGTACATGAGAAGACAGTGGAGCAATGTCTTCAAATACTAAAACCTGCTAACTTATAGTTGCACTATAAGAAATATTTTTAAAAGTCCTTACACAGTAGGAAAGTGATACCAGATGGAAATATGAATGTACCAAAAAAATGAAGAGCACCAATAACAGTAACTACATGGAGGAATACAAAAGGCTTTTTCATATTATTTAAATCTCCTTAAAAGGTAACTGACCATTTAATCAGAATGTAGTGTGAGGCTTATAACACGTAGTGGTAAAACATATGACAACCATAGCACAAGAGTCAGAAGGGAGAAATGGAGATACCAGACCCTACTGTAAAGTTCTTATACTGTACACAAAGCAGGATGATATCACTAGAGGTACGTTGCGGTAAACTGAAGATGTATACTGTCAACCCTAGAGTAGCAAAAAAAATAATAATAATAATAAAAGTTATAGCTAGGGCTTCCCTGGTGGCACAGTGGTTGAGAGTCCACCTGCCGATGCAGGGGACACGGGTTCGTGCCCCGGTCCGGGAAGATACCACATGCCGCGGAGCAGCTAGGCCCGTGAACCATGGCTGCTGAGCCTGTGCATCCAGAGCCTGTGCTCCACAACGGGAGAGGGCACAACAGTGAGAGGCCCGTGTACCGCAAAAAAAAAAAAAGTTATAGCTAATAAGCCAACAAAGGAGATATGCTGGAATACTTTTTAAAATATTCAATTGATCAAAAAAAGAAACAGAACAAAGAACAGATGGGAAGTTATAAAATAATTAGTAAGATAATAGATTTAAACCTAACCTACCAGGACTTCCCGGGTGGTGCAGTGGTTAAGAATAAGCCTGACAATGCAGGGGACATGCATTCAATCCTTGGTCTGGGAAGATCCCACATGCCGTGGACCAACTAACCCTGCATGCCACAGCTACTGAGCCTGCGCTCTAGAGCCCGCGAGCCACAACTACTGAGCCTATGTGCTGCAGCTACTGAAGCCCATGTGCCTAGAACCCATGCTCCGCAACAGGAGAAGCTACCGTGATGAGAAGCCCACGCACCACAACAAAGAGTATCCCGTGCTCGCCACAACTAGAGAAAAGCCCGCATGCAGCAATGAAGACCCAAAACAGCCCCCCCACAAAAATGTAATTAAGCTATAAAAAAAATTAAAAATAAACCTAACCTATCAATAAGTACACCAAATGTAATTGGTCTAAATATCAAATTAAGAGTCAGAGGCTGTCAATGTGGATAAAAGAGCCAGACCCACATGCACAGAGCCTACACAAAGCACTCTTTAAAGATAAATACACAACTATGTTGAAAGTAAAAGCATGGAAAAGTGAAAAACATGCTAACACTAGTCAAAAAAAACCTGGAGTCTCCACGCTAACATTAGACAAAGTTGACTTTAGAGCCAAGAAATTACAGAAATGAAGATCATTTCAAATTGATAAAAGCATCAATTTGTCAAAGGCATGTAACAATCTTAAACATTTGTGGACCTAACAAGACAGCTTCAAAATAGGTGAAAACTGATAAAATCACAAAGAGAAATAGACAAACTCACAATTACCATTGAAGTTTTCAATATCCCTTTCTCTATAATTGACCAAACAAGTAGGCAGAAAATGAGCCTATAACCCTACAGTACCAAACAATAAGTACAGTCGGTAGGTGCTTATCAACCAATTGACTCACTTGATATTTACTGACCACCCCACCCAGCAACAGAAGAATTCATATTCTTTTCAGGGACAACAGAAAATATTGACCAAGATAGACCATATTTGGGGCTGTAACACAAGTCTCAATAAATATAAAAGGACACATGTCAAAGTGTGTTCTACCAAACGAATGTAAAATGAAAACCAATACAGAAACATCCCTAAAAAATCCTGAAATACTTGGAAACTCAGTAACACGCTGAGTGACCCTGGGTCAAAGAAGAAATCAAAAGGGAATTATTATTTTGAACTAAGATTAAAAACATATCAAAATTGCAGGATGCACCAAAGCAGTACTTAGAGGAAAATTCATAGCACTGAGGGCTATATTAGAAAAGAAGAAAGGTTTAAAAAAATCAATGACAGCTTCTACATTAAGAAACCTGAAAAAGTAGACCAAAGACAACCCAAACTAAGTAGAAGAAAGGAAACAATGAAGATCACAGTAGAAATCAATGAAATAGAAACCAGGAAACAATAAAGGCAATGAATCTGAGAGCTGGTTGCTAGATATCAGGGGCATTGGTAAGCCTCAGGCTGCCCAAAGAGCTGGCACCAGGGGACTCTTGTGGGCTTCTTAGTTCACTTCCGAGCCATGGTCCTACCCTGTCCAGCCTGCCCTAGAGCACAGGCCAGAAGCCCTGGGTCTAATTACTGTCCCGTCTGGGGCCTTGGAGCCGAGGGGCGTCAAGCTTGGAGTGGCTGCTTGGTTCCTCCTGTTTCTAAAACCATCCTACACTCATTCCCGTCTTCTCCTGCATGGTGTCGTTTCTCCCCCCATCCCCCACCTGTTTTTCAAGCATCTCCAAAGAAAAGTTGTTAACCCTCAAAATAAAACAAATATTTACAACTCAATAATTCCAAAATAGCATCATCTCTGCGGAGCTTCATGGATTCTTCCAGCCGTCCTACACTCGGGCCCGCACCTGGGGCTGCACGGTGAGCCCTTCCTTAGGGCCCCACTGTTTCTGCACACGGTGGCTTCACTGGCCCACTGCTGTCCTGTGCCCACCGAGGCCCCCAGCTCTGCCTGTTCTCTGCAGTCAGATGCCCAACGGCCAGTTCCCCCAGGAGAGAGCGACACCCCCACCGCACACAGGCAGTCTGACTCTCAGCTCTGCCAGCAGAGGCGACTTGAGCACATCCCACCTGGGGGCTTGGAGATGGGCTGGGCAGGCAGAGCGAGGGAGGCAGCAAGGAGGCTTTAGGATGCGCCGGGGGGCCTGGGCTCTGGGAGAGCTGGTGCCAGAGCAAAGGTCCCAGGTGCCATGGAGCCCTGGCTCCCTGCTGCCTCTGACCCATGGAGAGCACTAGGCCCACCACCCTAGGCAGAGCACGGACTTGAGAGTCACTCAGGGCTGGGTCCACCCTGCCTGACCCCCACTGCCAAGTCGTCTGTCTCTCTGAGCCTATTTCCTCTCCCACAAAAGCTGGGGTGATAAGAGGTGCCTCAGAGGGGAGACCAGCTCCCTACTGTTGTCGTAACAACTGACTGTACACAGCCCAGATTTACTGCTGCACAGTTCTGGGGCCAGAAGCCCAAGTGGGTCTCCCTGGGCCAAATCAAGTGTCAGCGGCCTGGGCTCGTCCTGCTGGAGGCTCTGGGGGACCCCAGGCCTTAGAGGCCGCCCACCAAAGCCAGCTATGGCTAGCTCATTCCTTCCCACGCTGCCATGTCTCTGGGCCCTCGAGGACCCTGGTGATTAGATTGGGTCTACCTGGATGCGCCAGGATGGTCCATCCCAAGGGCAGTTGATGAACAATCTCAATCCTGCCTTTGCCACGTACACATTGCCAGGTCCCAGGGACTAGGCTGCAGACATCCTGGGGGGGTGGGTCATTCTGTACCGGACAAAACTATATGCACCTATTGCTCTGGACAGAGAGGTCACTCAGTAAAGATGGGCTTCTCCTCTGATTTCCCCCATCAGGAGGTTTGGCAAAGTTTCAAAGCCCTGGATGTAAAGAGTAAATGTGAAAGTAAATTGGCAGAGAAGATAGAGGTGAACAGGAGAAAAGAAGTGATGTGGGGAGGGACTTCCCTGGCTGTCCAGTAGTTAAGACTCCACGCTTCCACTGCAGGGGGCACGGGTTCAATCCCTTGTCCGGGAAATAAGATCCCACATGCTGCGAGGTGCGGCCAAAAAAAACACGTGGGGAGACACTATGAAGTGATGGGGTCGCAGGATGAGTCCCAGGGCCTTCTTTCCTCAGCTCCCACTTTCATCTGAGCCTTCCCTATCTCATGGGCCTCATCTGACTGGGAGCAGTTCCTCTCCTGAGCGACGCCAAAGCATCCACCTGGGGAGGTAGACCTCACGTCCCACCTGGGGGACCTCACGTCCCACCTGGAGCACCTCACGTCCCACCTGAGCACCTCACGTCCCACCTGGGGGACCTCACGTCCCACCTGGGGGACCTCACGTCCCACCTGAGCACCTCACGTCCCACCTGGGGCACCTCACGTCCCACCTGGGGCACCTCACGTCCCACCTGAGCACCTCACGTCCCACCTGGGGGACCTCACGTCCCACCTGGGGCACCTCACGTCCCACCTGAGCACCTCACGTCCCACCTGCCTCTCTTTTAGCACACCCACTAGCTGCTGGAGCTCATGTCACCTAGGCCCCCTCTGGCCAGAGTCATGGGTAAAGTACCACTTGTGTTTGGAGCAATTTTCCAATAAGTTGAGAAGGAAAAATTCAAAGGCTCCAACACAGACGCCTTTGAGGAGGGGAGTGGCCCCAGCCTTCCAGGATGAATAGGAGGCTCTCTGGGGCCTCAGCAACGGCAGCAATGACATAGAGGATGAGGCATAAATCGATGGTTTCTAACGTGGTTCCCCTGGAGATTACACTGTCTGGGAAGCGCGGCCCTTTGGAAGGGGCCCTGAGGAGTGGGTGGTCCCGCCCTGGAGCAAGACCCAGGAGATGGGCCCGTCATGGTCCCTTGTGTGCAAACTGTGCTACCACCCTGTAGACGGCATCCAGGACGGGATGCCCACCATCCCCATACAAAGGGGACCATCGCTTTCTTCAGTCACTAACGTGGTATCACCTTCAGTCCTGCGGCACCGTCTGGCATGAGCTCTACGTGACCTCTCCTCCGCAGCATCAAACCCTCCCCTCCACCAGGTTTTAAGAGGAGGGAGAGCGCTTGTTTGAGTCCTGCCCAGTACCAAACTTGCCCGGATAAATCCCACAAAACAAAATCCATTCTCAAGAATCATCTCGCTACACTGACTCCACTGAGGAGGCCCCTCAGGGCTTCCAATCCCCCCGTGTCTGTACTCGTCACTCATTTCTGGAAGCTAAGGATGTGTTCATTCCCCATGAATTCAGCACCAAAAGGAGGAAGAGAAACACAGGAAATAAAAGTGTCTGGGCCTTCGCTTGACCTCCTGTCCCCACACAGCTCAGAGCAAACTGCAGGGACAATGCCACTCGAACTGGGGGGACAGTGTCTGCCCCAGGGTGGATTGAGTGGGGCATTCTTTGGGGCTTTGCCGTCATTTCAGGGGTTCACCTGGGATGGGAAGGGTGCTCCTGTCCACACAACATGCCTGGCTGGCCTGCTCCTGGGCCGCTGGGAAGCCGGGTCCCTGCAGGTGTCTTCATCCCTCCTGGTGGCCAGAGACGGTGCCCAGGCTCCCCTACACACGGGGTCCAGGGTTCTGCACCCAAAGCCCCCACGTTGACAGAAGTGGGATCCCTTCCTTCTCACCGCCACCATCCCCTGCCCCATCTCCCATCCCAGGGCCCAGCGGGGCTGGAGATGACACTGTGCTGGAGGCCTGGTTGTGCTCAGTGTTGGGGTCTGGGTTTTGATATCCAAGTCCAGGGGCTCTCCCCCAGCCCCACATCCTCCCTCTCTCCTTCCTCTATGCCCCTGCTGGAGCCAGTGCCAGTCAGGGGCCTGGTCAGCACTGGCCCAGCCTTGCTGGGAACTAGAGACACCAGTCCAACACCCTCAGGGAGCCGGTCCTGAAGGTCGGCCCCTGCGCCTGGCCCCATGGCCCCATCCCACCCCCAGGCTAGCCAGGCCACAGCCAGGCCCCCACGTCATCCACCCAGAGGCCACCTCCGGAGTGTCCTGAGTGGACATGGGGCAGGCGGAGGCAGCTGGCTGTCATCCTCATTAAAATTCTTTTTCAAACGCTCCTGTGAGTGGCCTGCTAAAGATAAGCTATCAGGAGAGGCCTTCAAAGAAATTGCTCTAATGGTACAATTATCTTCAATCAACTCAGAACATCTTTATTACATTAGAAAGGGGCAATCCATCTTGGAATGCAGAAAGAACTGATCTAGCCACAGATGCAGGCCTGGCCTGGAGGGGTCTGAGGGCCCCTTTCAGTCATGCTTCTAAGTTTGCACGGAGAGAAACTTTCTAATTGAATTTTTCTAGCTGAACTGGATAAAGTGTCACCCAAAGCTAGATTTCATTAAACAACTTTGAGGGTTTCCCTGGTGGCGCAGTGGTTGAGAGTCCGCCTGCCGATGTAGGGGACGTGGGTTCGTGTCCCGGTCCAAGAAGATCCCACATGCCGCAGAGCGGCTGGGCCCGTGAGCCATGGCCGCTGAGCCTGCGCGTCCGGAGACTGTGCTCCACTACGGGAGAGGCCACAGCAGTGAGAGGCCTGAGTAGCGCAAAAAAAAAAAAAAAAAAAAAAAAAAACACTTTGGTTTTTCAAAAATAAACATGTACGGATTTAGGTTGCTGTTTCCGTGTTCTGGGATATTAATCGGACATAAAGGTGTTACCTGCAAAATAATCTCATGATTTATTCTAAAACACAGTCGGGGTTTCTTTCGTTCCGCGAGAGGCTGCAGAGCGGTGCCTCGTCTGCAGCACCCCAGAAGGTTTTTAAACCAAAGATTGGTTCAGTTTTGGAAAAATAATCCGAGTGAAGCGTAAATCTCTGTCGGGCCTTGGCTCCACCTTCTACGAGCCGTGTCGGGGATCCCTCTCCGCCTGATCCGCGGGGGCCCCGTTGACAGCCCGGCCCCGTCTGGCCGGGTCAGTCGGAAGCCCGCGCCGCGGGGCTTTTCCCAGGTCCCAGGTCCCGCGACTCCGGACGATTCGGCCAAGCAAGTGAGGAGCGGGAGAGGCTGACGGTGAATCCAACACCCAGCGACTGACCTCGCGCCCCAGCGGCCCGAGGCGCCCTGCCTGTGCCCCAAGCCCTGCGTCGCAGGCGGGTGAGAGGTCGGCCCCTCGGCCTTCTCCGCGGCTCCGGGCCCTGCCCGGGGACCTTCGACGTGCCCCGCCGGCCGTTCCTGGAGCCAGGCCGTGGGACGCCACGGAGAGCGTTCGGCAGCTACGGGTGCCTAAAAAGCCATTCAGGGTCAGGGCACCTGAGGCCCGACTACAAGGCGACAGAAGCAGGGTCCTCGGTCCGGGCGCAGGTTCAGTCAAAAGCAGCCCCCAGGGTTCGGAGGGAACGCCTGGGCCACAGCAGACACGAGCCGAAGGCTCAGGCTCCGGACTGGGCGCAGCGGGAAGAGCAGCCGATGAGCGACAGAGGGACAGCACTACGGGAGGCGCCGGCGCCGCCTCTCTGACGGCGCCGAGCTCTCCGCGTCTCAGGATCCGCGCGCGGTCCCGACCTGTGCCCGGACCGCGGCTCAACCAGGTCGCGCCCACTGTGGGCTCCTGCGCGTGGGGAGGCTGGGGCCAGCGCCTCGTGCTCCCCGGGCGTACCAGCCACCTCCCAGCCGGGCCGCAGCGCTCCGGGAGAGGACAGCCGGGCTCTGGGAAGTCCACAGGGGTGCGCCAGGCAGGCCGGGGCTGGGGCGCTAGAGTCCCAGTCGGCCGTCCCGCCCTCCCGGGTCAGCGAAACCAATGGACGCCTGGGCCCACGCGGCAGCGACAGCGGCGATTGGAGAGCTGGGCATGAAAGGGGCGCCGCCTTTTTATAGGGCTCTGAGGGCGGGGGCGCAGTGGAGCCCCCGGCAGTGTCGCGGCGCGTTGGCCCCACGTCGCGCCTGCTGAGCCCCGCCAGCCCCGCGCCCGCCGGCCAGCGCATGGCCCCGGCGTCGCTCGGCATGAACCCTGTTGGGCTCAGGACGTGCAGCAGGGACCGTGCGGGGTCCGGCCCGTTGCCCTTCAGCGTCAAGTCGCTGCTGCAGGCAGAGCACTGGCTGGGCGCGGAGCCCGCGGAGCCCCGGGAGGAGAGGCCGCGGGGCGCCGCGGAACCCCGGTCCTGGGTCCCGGCGGCCGCCCCCTTGTCCTCCCCACGTAAGTGCCCTGTCGCACGGTTCTGGGCTGCGAGAGGAGCCCGCCCGGCCCGGGCTCGGAGGACTAGGGCGGGAAGGACGCTGTCTCTCGTAACTTTGGAAAGTAACTAGCCACTAACGCGCCGGCCCGGGCGCAGAGAAGGAAACTAGCCCACGCGAGCCCACGCGACCCCTCCCGCGCGCGCGCGAACCCCACGGCAGCTCCCCGGCCCCACGCCAAACAGGCTTCTGCTCTACCCTGGGGCGGAGCCCGCAACCCAAGACCCGGGGCTTCTTGTCTCGGAGTCTCTCTGGCCGAGCACCCCTTTTGCTGCCGTCACTCCCCGCGATGGTTGACTTCTGCTTGGCCTCTGCGCTTCCCGCCCAAGTTTTTCGCTTTTCCAAGTGGGCAGAGTTCCCCTCCTCCCGAGGGACGCAAGGCCACCGATCTGGGGAGCAGAACCCGAGTCCACAACGGCCCCCGTCTCCGCGCGCCGTCTCCCCGGTGCCTCGCTTCTATTACCCCGGAGGTTTGGGGGTATCTTGTCTCAACTGAGGTCCGCGGTCTCGGCCGGGACACGCATCCGGAACCGTCCTTGGCGCGCACTGCTGGCGTTTGAGCGTCCGCTTTGTGCTCTCTTTCCCCCTAGGCGCCCCCAGCCCTCCACCCTGCACCCTCAGGAAACACAAGAACAACCGCAAGCCGCGGACGCCCTTCACCACCGCGCAGCTGCTGGCGCTGGAGGGCAAGTTCCGCCAGAAGCAGTACCTGTCCATCGCGGAGCGCGCCGAGTTCTCCAGCAGCCTGAGCCTCTCCGAGACGCAGGTCAAGATCTGGTTTCAGAACCGCCGGGCCAAGGCCAAGCGACTGCAGGAGGCCGAGCTGGAGAAGCTGAAGCTGGCGGCCAAGCCGCTGCTGCCTTCGTTCGCCCTGCCCTTCCCGCTGGGCGTCCACCTTCACGGCTCCCCGGCCGTGTACGGCAGCGCGGCGGGCTCCCTGCCGCAGGTGCCGGGACTCCTCGCCGCGCCCGTGGCCGCCTACGGCATGTATTACCTGTCCTAGGGCTGCAAGGCCGTGGGCCCTGGGGGCCCGCTGGGGAGGAAGGGCACGCGCGCAGGGGGTGTAGGGGGCGGGGTGTTGTCTTCCGCCACCGGGGCCACCCCTTCCCAGGTCCGGAGACGGGTCCCCGCGGGCGAGCGGCGCCCCGGCCGGTTCCTTGCTCCTGGTGCGCAGCGGGCGTCTCGGGGTTCTCTTCTTGTCTCGTTTTTCAGGTTTTTGTTTTTGTTGTTGTTAATACTGTGTTAAACTGGATGCCGCAAGACTATCTGTGGGTATCTTACGGTTATTTTAAAAAAATGTTTTTATAAAGTTATGTTAGTGCAAACTTTCCTGAAAGACAGTGAAGATAGTTTTATATTGTCCTCGAAATGGACAAAATAGGACTTTCCAATGTATACAAAGCAGCCAATAAAGTATTCTGAGGTTTCCTCTGTGGACCTGTCTCGGTAACCGCGGCGGCTCGGAAGAACTTAGTAGATTGTTTCTGGCTGCAGCGGCAGGAAACTGATTCGGAACAAAGAAACGACAGGAACAGTTTGGTGCCGGAATTGCTAAAGAGAAACTTACCAACTACTTTCGCTAACTAGGTTTCTCAGCGTTGTGTGCGAGTGGAGACTTTCACGCTTATTTTAGGGAATTTTTCCCGCGTTCATTTATGTATTTATGTATTTTACTAGAGAACGTCCGGGAGCCTGAGGCGAAGTGCTGTCTCTGTGGGATCATGTGCGTGAGGGTGCATGCGGTGAGTGTGCGCGGGGCATCCACGCGTGGGCCCGGCGGCCTCGGAACCTCGGACTCGTGGAGCGCGGACCGCACCGCGGGCTGGCGCGGTCGCTTGGCTTCCGCGGGGACGGAGCTGGAGCGGGACAGCGGTCGGCGTTGTCCGGCGGAAAGAGAAGGAATGGCCTCGCGCCCGCAGCGGGACCGGCGGCGCCAGCGGCCAGCTGCGTCCTGCCGACTCGCCAGGGTGGCCGGTGGCCGGGGACCTGCTGCGCATCCTTCTGCTGCCTCTTGACAACGTGCTGACATAACTTAGGAACCGGGCGCCCAGGCGCCAAGCAAGAGGACGGTCCAACCCTCTCCCCTGTCCGAGCGTCTGCCCTGCCGCCCGCAATGCTCCGACTCAGGGCTGGGGCCGTGGCGGGCGATCTTGGGGTTAGCTCACCTCCCCTCCCTCACCCGCCGGGCCGGAGGGGGCACCTGGGCGGCAGACCGCCTCTGCCGCGTGGGCGTAGGGACACGCAGTGACCACGCGAGAGGCCAATTCCAGGCCCGTCTCTCCCTGTAATGACTGCAGGGCTGGGGTCCTGCCGCCTGCGAAGGCGAAGCACTGACTTTTACTGGGCAGGCAGCGGAGGTGCCGCTCCACGGGAAGCAAGGATAATACTGCATTAATTTACATGTCGTAGCCATCATTCTCCCTCGGTTTCCTGGAAAAATGCAAACTCAGGATGAATTTGAAAGAGAAACTAACGCAGTTCTTGAAGTGCAGCTGCTAAGAATGAAGGCCTGGTGATGGGAAGGGGGAGGAGGCCAGATGCGTCCAGTCCCTCCTGGGGTGTGGGCCAGCGAATCCTGAACCTGTGCTGCTTAAGCTCAGAACCCAGCTCCAGTCACGATTTGCGAGGGGCCAGACCCGTCCGTGGTCTGGAAAGTGCCAGAGAAGGCAGGTGGGGGCCGCTGCACCAAGGGAGCTGGACGAGGGGCCCAGGGGCCCTGAGAGCGACCACCCGCCTTCTGTGTGCCCAGGCACCTGCAGGACCACATCTGCGGCTTTTTAAGGCCCGTCAATACTTTGATCCTCTTCTCCACACCCCAGAGCGCTGGGCAGCCTGGGGCTGGCAGAGGGATCGGCTGCATCAATTTGCTATGGGTCTGCATGACCGGTTCTGACCAAGACACCTCCCCAGGGAGCCTCTCCTCTCAGGACCCCACGGAGCAGCTCGACCATCCTTTGTCTGACTCAGGGCTTGGCACCCAGACCACTGGAGGGTGAGCAAGGCTCTGTGGAGGCCCAGAGCCCACCAGCTGGGTGCCCTTGCTGGGAAAGGCTGAAGCAAACTTATCAAGACCAAGACTTTCCCATTGTTTTAGACCAGGCTCCCGCCCAGGGCAGAGCACTGTGGACTTCTACTGCCTGTCCACCGTCTCATGGACAACTCGGGCCCCTGAATGCCCTGGGCCAGGTCCTGGGGCCAGGGGACACTGCCGGCCGTCTCCTCAGCCACTGTGTCTCCAAGGCCTTGAGGCTGCCCAGCTGGCCGGAGCCAACGTGGGAGGACTTGCCCAGCTGGCCGGAGCCAACGCGGGAGGACTCACCCATCAGGACCCTGCACGGAGGGGTCCGAGCTCCAGAGTCCGGCTTCCCCCCCAGCCCCGCTGGTTCCCAGTCACCTGCCTCATGCCCGGCTGCTGGATTTGGAGACAGCAGCCCTGCCCTTGGGAGACCACCTGGACAGGGGGACAGGAGAGCAGTTCAGGGCAGAGCACGCCTCTCTGGAGGTGCAGGGGCCACCTGATCTGGGGACAAGGAGTGGGCCAAGTTACGCAAAGGTGTGGACTGCGGTGACCCCGGTAGTGCCAGAGTGGGGAAGATGGGACTAGGGAGGACGCTAAACAGTGACCCACCCAGCATGCCTGGGTCTCAGGGTCTCAGGAAGACTGCCCTGAGGCTCCCACGTCAGGGTCGCCTCTGGTTCCTGGGTGGGGACCAGGGTCCCTTCCTGGCATCCAGTCAGCTCTATGGTCCCTGCTGGCCCCCGAGCCAACCTGGCCTACTCTGTGCCAGGTGTGGACCCCAGGCCGCAGGTCTTGCGCCTGTGGACCACTCAGAGGGTTGGGCCAGGTCAGTTCTGCTTCAGTACTTCTGGGGGAGGGACTCCCGCAATCTGACCATAGGTCTTGAACGATCTTAAAGAAGCAGTGCCGGGAGGGTAGAGGCCCTCTCATGGGACTCCTAAAAGTAAACACTGGGTACTTCTTAAGCTGGGTTGTGGGGCTGTGGTATCTACTGTCCTTGCCAGGACGTGTGATTTTATTTTTTATTTTTATAAATGTATGTATTTATTTATTTATTATTTTTGGCTGCATTGGGTCCTCGTTGCTGCGCGTGGCTTTCTCTAGTTGTGGCGAGCAGGGGCTACTCTTCGTTGCAGTGCACAGGCTTCTTATTGCGGTGGCTTCTCTTGTTGTGGAGCACGGGCTCTAGGCGCGCAGGCTTCAGTAGTTGTGGCTCGCGGGCTCAGTAGTTGTGGCTTGCGGGCTCTAGAGCACAGGCTCTGTAGTTGTGGCGCACGGGCTTAGTTGCTCCGCGGCATATGGGATCTTCCCGGACCAGGGCTCGAACCCGTGTCCCCTGCATTGGCAGGCGGATTCTTAACCACTGCGCCACCAGGGAAGCCCAGACGTGTGATTTTACATTTGCTTTTGTGCGTTTAAAACATTTCATAACAAGAAAACACTACTTAGGCAGTACTTCCTCCCAACAGACTGTAAAGACCTTGCCATGACTGGCATGTTAAGAAAAATGCCATTTCTGCATCGCCAGAGATGCCATGCTTCATGGACACAGCCAGGGGCAGGCGAAGGGCAGGGTTCTCTGCTGGCCTCGCTGGTCCCAAATCTGTGCACGCCCTCAGGAAGTATTTCTGAATCACTGTACTTCACCGTGTTTCCCTGGTGTGATAACGCATAATGCTATCCAGATGGCCTAAAGCTCTGGTACTTTCATTTGACTTTTAAAAAAGTGTTGCCTCATTAGCTAAACATACACAGTTCTTGCTATTTCTGATATTCCATACATTATGCTGTGTTTCCATTGATTAGACCATTAAGAAAAATACCCATATAGCAAATTAACCAACATGGCCATGATGATAAGATGCTAAATTTCAGAGGCAGTAAAATGTGGGCAGGAAATGTCTCAGCATGTTAAGAAGCACGTGTTTTTAAAAACCACACCAAACAGCTGCATTGTTCCTGTACGCATCCGAGGGGTGTTACCGTTCTTCCAGGTTGACTTTGAAAATCTGTAGAACGAGGAACCATGTACTCACCCCTACCCTCGGCGAGCCCGTTTCCACAACTTGGGGTGGTGAATGCTGCGCTCAGAGGCCCAGAGGCAGCGCCCCTGGACCCTGCAGGAGGCTGGGGAGGCCTCAGGGGCCAGAGAGGATTGCGTTCCTACCCGTGTAAGCAATTGTTTGGGTTTTCTGTTAAATGGAACTGAAACAAAGCACAGTGGTACCCATCTCTTACCTCTTTCTCCTGTCTTACTGGGCCGGCTAGAGCCTGCAGTATGAGTGTGGCTAGAAGTTTCCAGAAGGGGCATTTTGTCTTATTCTTGCTTTTTAAAGGAAATACTTTTAACATTTCACCATAAGCATGATATGTGCAGGGGGGGTTTCAAAATACCTTTTCCAGGTGACCTACATTTCCTTCTGCAACTAGTTAATAGGACGTTTTATCATCAGTGAGTGTTGTACTTTATCAAATGCTTTTTCTGCATATATTGAGATGATCAGTTGATTCCCCCATTCAATCTGTTAATGTGGTAAATTATAGTGGAAAGTTCGATTTCTCCATATTCTTTCCAACACTTGCTATTATCTGGTATTTTGATTCCAGCCAGCCTAGTGGGTGTGAAGTCTCAGGCTTTAATCTGTGTTTCCCCGATGGCTAGAGATACTGACTGTCTTCTCATGTGCTCATTGGCTATTTATGTATCTTCTTCAGAGAAACATCTATTTAAGTCCTTTGCCCATTTTTTAGCTGGGTTGTCTTTTGTGTTGAGTTGTAGGAGTTCTTTATACATTCAGGATATTAAATCCTCATCAGATACAGGATTTGCAAATATTTTCTTCCATTATGTGGGTTGTCTTTCCACTTTCTTGATTGTGTCATTTGAAGCACAAACTATTTTAATTTTGATGAAATACAATTTATCTATTTTCAATTTTGTTGCTCATGCTTTTGGTGTCATACCTAAGAATCCTTTGCCAAATCCAAGATCATTAAGATTGACTCTGTGCTTTTTACCAAAGTGTTTTATAGTTTCGTCTCGTACATTTAGGTCTTTGATGCATTTTGAGATAATTTTTGAATATTTTGTGAGGTAAGGATCCAACTTGATTCTTTCCCGCGTGGTTATCCAGTTATCCCACACCATTTGTTGAAAAGACTACTCTTTCCCCATTGGATGGTCTTTGTATGCTGTCAAATATCACTTGACCATAGGGGCATGGGTTTATTTCTGGACCCTCAGTTCTATTCCATTGGCCAATATATCTATCCTCCTGCCAGTACCACAGTGTCTTGACTACTGTTGCTTTGTAGTAAGTTTTGAAACCTTCTTTTGTTCTTCTTTCAAGAATCTTCTGGGTTCCTTGCAGTTCCATATTAGAATTAGGTTGTCAGTTTCCACAAAGACGTCCACTGGGATTCTGACAGAGATTTTGCATCGAATCTGTAGATTAGGGACTGTTTCGGGAAATATTGACATTTTAACAATGTTAAGTCTTCCAGTCACGAGCGTGAGATGTTTTTCCAATTATTTAGATCCTCTTTAATTTCTTTGAACAATGTTCTGTAGCTTTCAGGGTATAAGTTTTGCATTTTTTTGGTTAAATTTATTCCTAAGCATTTTATTCTTTTTGATACTGTTGCAATTGGAATTGTTTTCTTAAGTGCATTTTTGGATTGTTCATTGCAAGGGTATAGAGAGATAACTGATTTTGTACACTGATCTTCTATCCCGCCACCCTGCTGAGTTCTTTTATCCGTTCTCATCATTTTTCAGTGAGCTCCTTAGGATTGTCTACATACAACATCATGTCATCTGTGAATAGAACTAGTTTTACTTCTTCCTTTACAATCTGGATGCTCTTCCTTCCTTCCTTTCTTTCTTTCCTTTCTTTCATTCTTTTCTTTTTCTTTTTTGCCTAATTGCTCTGGCCAGAACCTCCAGTACAAGGTTGGATAGAAGTGACCAGACAGGTATCCTTGCCTTGTTCCTGAAAGCATCCAGTCTTTCACCATTGAGTATGATGTGAGCTGTGGGGTTACCGTAGATGCCATTATCAGATTAAAGAAGTTCCCTTTTATCCTTAGTTGGATTTTGTCAAATGACTTTTCTGCATCAATTGAGATGATCGTGTGGTTTTTGTTTTTGCGGTACGCGGGCCTCTCACTGCCGTGGCCTCTCCCGCCGCGGAGCACAGGCTCCGGACGCGTAGGCTCAGCGGCCACGGCTAACGGACGCAGCCGCTCCGCGGCACGTGGGATCCTCCCGGACCGGGGCACAAACCCGTGCCCCCCGCATCGGCAGGCAGACCCCCAACCACTGTGCCACCAGGGAAGCCCTGTTTTTTATTCTATTGATATGATGTATTACACTAAATGTTTTTCTGATGTTAAACCAACCTAGCATTCCTGGGATAAATCCCACTTAGTCATGGTGTATAATTCTTTTCTTTTTTTAATATTTATTTATTTATTTGGTTGCACCGGGTCTTAGTTGCAGCAGGTGGGCTCCTCTTAGTTGCGGCTCACAGGCTCCTTAGTTTCGGCAAGTGGGCTCCTTAGTTGTGGCATGTGAACTCTTAGTTGCGGCATGTGGGATCTAGTTCCCTGACCAGGGATCGAACCTGGGCTCCCGCATTGGGAGCATGGAGTCTTAACCACTGCACCACCAGGGAAGTCCCATGGTGTATAATTCTTTTTATATGTTGCTGGATTTGGTTTGTGAAAGTTTGTTGAGGATTTTTGCATCATAGTCACAAGAGATATTGGACTATGCCCTCCTTGTGATGTCTTTGGTTCTGGTAACATACTAATCCTGGACTATAAAAGGAGTTGGAAAGTGTTCCCTCCTCTTCTGTTTTTAGGAAGTTTTTGAAAATTTTGTATTAATTCTTCTTTAACTATTTGGTAGAACTCGTGAAACTATCTGGTCCTAAACTTTTCTTTAGGGGTAGTTTTGTGTGCGTGTGTGCGTGCGTGTGTGCGTGCGTGTGTGTGTGTGTGTGTTTTAACTAATTTAATGTTTTCAGCTGTTATAGGTCTATTCAGATTGTCTGTTTCTTCTCGAGTCAGTTTTATGCCTCTGTGTCTTTCTAGAAATGTGCCCATTTCATCTAAGTTGTCTAACTTGTTGGATGCAGTTGTTTCGTAATATTGCTTCACAGTCTTTTTTATGTCTGTGTGGTGCGTGGTGATGCCTCCACTTCCATTCTGATTTTACTGGATGTGGGATTCTTGACAAGTTTTTTTTTTGGCTGCGCCTGAAGGCACGTGGGACCTTAGTTCCCCCACCAGGGGTGACCCATGCTCCCTGCATTGGAAGTGTGGAGTCTTAACCACAGAACTGCCAGGGAAGTCCCCTTGACAGTTTTTTAATAGCATAAGAGCACTTTGAATATGTTATCTCACTTCTTTCTGGCGTTTGTTATTTCTGATGAGAAGTCAGCTGCTACTTTTATTGTCTCTGGACTCCCTTTGCATTTATCCTACTTGGAATTCATTGAGATTCCTGGATGTATAGGTTATTTGTTTTTCAATAAATTTGGGAAGCTTTCAGCCATTATTTCTTCAAGTTTTTTTGCTCTTTTCTCTGTCTTCTCCCCCTGGTACTCCCAGCACATGCATGTTGGTGTTCTTAATGGTATCTCAAGTTTCACTGAGGCTCTCTTCATTATTTTTTCTCGATGTTTTTTGGCTTACATAATCTCAATCAATCTTCAAGCTCATTATTCTTTCTTCTGCTAGTTCAGCTCTACTGTTGGGTCCCTCTAGTGAGTTTTTAGAATTTTTCAGTGTTTGTACTTTTCAACTCCAGAATTTCCATTTTGTTCTCTTTAAAAAAATAATTTCTGTCTCTTTATCGATAGTCTCTATTAGATGAGACATTGTCATCGACCCTTCTTTTCATTCTTTAATCATAGTTTCCTTTAGTCCTGTGAACATGTTTATAACATGCTTATAATGGCTACCTTGGAGTCTTTTCTGATAGATCTGGCGTCCTGTAATGCTCACAGGCAGCCTCTGTTGCTTTGCTTTTGCAGATATAAGGGTTATACATTCCTGTCTCTTTGCATGCCTCATAGTTTTTTGTTGGAGATTGGGCATTACAGATAGCATGCTGTAGCAACTCTGGGTACTGGTCCCTCTCCTCTGGGGCTTATATTATTGGCTTGTGCGTTGTTTTTGTGGCGGGCTGGGTTATTGGTTATTTCTGTGAAGAGTATCTGCCGCCCCACGCCCACACCGAGTGTTAAGCCTCTGATGTCCTGAGGGAGATGCGCCTCTGGGTACATGCACAGTCACCCGGGACCACACCCAGCTGTTAAACTCCAGTAATTGCCTGATGATTGCTCTACAGTTTTCAACAAGCCCCTGGGCATAAATTCCTCTACAAAGCAATCCAGTCAAGGTCTCTGACAGTCTTTTCCAAGTCGGGCCTTTCCTGTTTGTTTCCACCCCAGTTTTCTTATCACTTGTTTCCCTCCTGTGAACCAGCTTCCAACTTAGCCTGTACTCGACACTCCTCCTGAGTGCCCCCCACCACCTCACTGCCTGAGAACTTGGGCTCCAACTTCTCCACAGTCTGTTGCAAACAGAGTCAGCTCCTTTGGGAAGAAATTAGGAGAGATCTGTCTTCCCGACTTGCTCATCACCCCCCATCCCCCCAATCTCTGAGCCATGGCTCTGGAACTGGGGTGAGGACAAGGGCAGACTTCCCTCTGTGTGACGCCCTGCTCCAGGAGCTCCACGGGAGGGGCACTAGCCTGGTGTCCTCTCAGCCGCCTCTCCTGGTGAGAACCACTGCCCCACAGCCAGGGAAGGTGCCCAGGGCCTCAGCACCCTCAGTGGTGCCAAGGTAGAGCCTCCACTCCAAGAGCTGGGCTGGGCAGGAGGGAGGCCCTGCTCTCCACCGGCCTCACCCACACTTAGCCTCAGCAGCAGGCACTGGGCAGGTACGAACACCTAGGCCTGCAGCTCAGGGAAGGAAGCCCTTCCACGCGGAGCCGGGGGACAGGAAGCCTTCTGTTCTCAACTGCAGCCTCTGGCGCAGGGCCCCTGCGTCCCCGAGCTGAGTGGTCTTGGGTCAGATACCCCACTCTCCTTTCTTACCAAATTTTCCTAGATTTTCTTGGATAGATGCTTCTCTATTTGCTGCTTGCCTGTAGGACCATTCCCAGAGGTTGTAGGTATTGTTGTCTTTTTGTTTCTGCTGCTATAGTTCCCACCAGTTTCACTGGGAATGGGCTGTGGAGCGCCTCACACTGCCTTCATGTAAGTTACCCCGCAGGTAGTCTTGGTTTTTTCAGTTTGTTTATTTGAACCTGGATCTCACTAAGGTCCACACACTGCCGTCGACGGGTGTGTGTCTTAGGGATTTGGTGTCTGGGTCTTGCTCCCTGCGTCCTGGGTGTGGTTCACGTGTTCTGTGTCTGGAAGCTTGACCAGGGCCCCGGTGCCTCTGTGCCCGCCTCACATCTCTCAGGCCACCTGAGAGATGAGCAGCAACTCCTCCCAAGATGCCTGGGCCTGCCGACAGCATCTCCCACCGGCCGCTCCGAGGCTCCCCGCCCCGCGGCTTCTCTGACCACACTGACCCTTCACACCGCAGACTTGGAAGCGTGAGGGAGTGAGTTCATGCCCGTGGGGACGCCGGTGGACAAATCCTCTGCTCTCGGGTCTCCAGTGGGACGGAGCCTCAATTGCCCACAGTGGGAACCACTCCAATGATGCCCCCCTAGGGTGGGCTTTCCCTCTTCCCTTGTTTCACCCTCCCAGCCCCCCACTCCTGTCCCTTAGGGTCATCTCTCAAAATAAACCACCTCCATGCAACCCCTTACCTCAGGCTCTGCCTTGATGTTTCGGCAAGACTATGTAATAGGTTGTGTGGTGAACGTCTAGCAGGAAACAGCCAGTGTCTGGTTCACCCTTTTTCTCATGTCTGCAGACGCTGACATCAACACCTCGTTACCCAGAGGTGTAGTTCTTTCAGGAAAGGTAGGAGAAGTCCTTGACTTCCCCTTGATTTACCAGTTTTCAGAAGATGTCAATTCCTGATATCCTCCCAACGGTAGTCAATGAGGTTTTATTTTTAAAGAATGCTATGAGCTCATGGATTTAAGTGTATTTCATGCGCTTCATTCATTATAGTTCTTGTTCTCGGTGCCACTCAAGCGGTCCTGTTCTTGGCCAGCAGGACCTTCTTAAGGTGGCTCGTGACTCCCAGCTTGGCATTCCTCAGTAACTTCCTTGATTTCAAAAAACTAGTCCAGGCTTTCAGTAAAGTTATTGATTTAATAAATATGGTATGTACATTATGGGTTTATAGCAATACTTCTAATTCAAATTCAGGACTATGGGGTTTTAATTAACTTCAGTGATCCGAAACCTGTATCTTCTTTTTCCCAAGCCAAAAATTTTCAGTTCTCAACACTACTCAGATCATTTGGTACTTGGGACATTTGAGCTGTTCTCAGTAATTGGCTATTAAAAATTTCACTGAATAGTGAAATACCTTTAGGGTATTTTGAATTTTTGCCAATGTGAGTTCAGGATATATCCCCAGAAGTAGGACTGCTAGGTCAAAGGGTAACTGCAGAAGTGATCTTGTTAGGCATTGGTAAACTCCACTTCGTAGGTGGCTGCAGCGTTCAGCACCCCACTTACAACGTGTGAGAGTGTAAGCTGCGTGTCCCCCACCCCCTGCAACAGGCTGTGCCGTCAAACCTTTGGGCTTTTGTCAACTGCATGTGTAAGAAAGGGTCTGTGTTTTTTTTTTTTTTTTTTTTTTTTTGCGGTACGCGGGCCTCTCACTGTTGTGGCCTCTCCCGTTGCGGAGCACAGGCTCCGGACGCACAGGCTCAGCGGCCATGGCTCACAGGCCCAGCCGCTCCGCGGCATGTGGGATCTTCCCGGACCGGGGCACGAACCTGTGTCCCCTGCATCGGCAGACGGACTCTTAACCACTGCGCCACCAGGGAAGCCGGGTCTGTGTATATTTATTTCTACTTGAGAGGCTATAAGTGAAATGAGGGGTCTGTTTCTGTTACTCAGATGTTCTGCTTTGGCTAAGGTTGTGTCAAGGCTACACAGAAAAGACATTTGCGGAAAAGTGAACTGGGGGTGAAAATTCATACCTAATAATTTTTTATTTTTATAAATTTATTTTACTTATTTTTGGCTGCATTGGGTCTTCATTGTTGTGCGTGGGTTTCCTCTAGTTGCAGTGAGTGGGGGCTACTGTATGTTGCGGTGCACGGGCTTCTCACTGCGGTGGCTTCTCTTGTTGCGGAGCACAGGCTCTAGGCATGTGGGCTTCAGTAGTTGTGGCACACAGGCTCAGTAGCTGTGGCTCCCGGGCTCTAGAGCGCAGGCTCAGTAGTTGTGGCGCATGGGCTTAGCTGCACCGTGGCATGTGGGATCTTCCCAGGCCAGGGCTTGAACCCGTGTCCCCTGCATTGGCAGGCAGATTCTTAACCACTGCGCCACCAGGGAAGCCCATTTTTTTATTTTAACTTTTATTTTATTTTTTGGCCGTGTCGGGTCTTAGCTGCGGCATTTGGGGTCTTCACTGAGGCACGTGGGACCTTTCCGTTGAGGTGCAGAGGCTCTTCGTTGTGATGTGCAGGCTTTTCTCCGGTTGTAGTGTGGGGGGTTTTTTTCCTCTCTACTTAAGGCACATGGGCTCCAGGGCGTGTGGGCTCCGTAATTTGTGGTGCACAAGCTCAGTAGTTGTGGCATGTGGGCTTAGTTGCCCCGCAGCATGTGGGATCCTAGTTCCCCGACCAGGGATTGAACCCACATCCCCTGCATTGGAAGGCGGATTCTTTACCACTGGACCACTAGGGAAGTCCCTCTTTTTTTCCTAATAATTTATTTTAAAGTTAAAGTGGTCCTAGATCATAGCTCCCCAGTCACATGGCAGAAGCAAATACTAATTTTTTCAGGAAGAACCCAGACATGTCAGAGAAACTCCAGAGGTAAAATTCCAAGAAATACAAACTCACAGCCAAAAATCACAGAATTCATCAGGAAACAAGGCACCATGAGTGAGTCAACAGAAAAAATTGACAGAAAAATCAGACCCACAGAGTCTTCAAACATTGATATTAACAATCAGAGAATGTACAATAAGTTTAACATGTTAAAAAAGAAAAGAATGAGTTGAAAATGTGATAAACAAAAGTTATAAAGTCCAGCAAATTAGAAAAACAACATAGAACTTAAAGAATTGAAAATTGTAACTATGGAAATTAAACACTGAATGAGTTCAACAGCACATTTGATACAGCTGATCAGAAAATTAGTGAACTGAAAAGTGGATCTTAAGAAATTATCCAGAATGTAGCAAAGACAGATAAGGAACGGGAAATACGGAAGGGCTGTTAGAAGACGGAGGGCGTCTGACGTACATTTGGTTGCGGTTTTAGAAGGAGAAGGAACAGAGATTGGAGTAAAGACAATATTTGAAAAGATAAAATCCAGATTCAAAACATTCAACAATGAGCAGGTAGGGTGATGAGTACCTTCCCCTGACATCTTAGTGGAACCACAACAGACAAAGAGGAGACAAGTAATCTTCCAAAGAACAACTTCAAACTGACACCCACCAGCCCCAACCCGTGTCTGCAGAGCTGTGCACAGGGCTTGGCGGGGGCGGTCGCAGGCCGGCAACCGCTGCCGCCACCAGACTGGAGCCCAGAGTGGGAGCAGCCGGGCGAGATGGGCCGAGCGGGGCCTCGGGCGGGCACGGCAGCACCGGGCACCGCAGGGGGACAGCTGACTGGTGCGTCCCCACTCCCCAGGTCCAGCCTGGGGGGCCCTGATGTCATCAAATCGGAGCCAAGCCAGCTGCCGGCCTAGGTCTGTGCTCCGCCCTCCCCGGCCCGGGTCCCTCCCAGCTCCCCAGCCCCACCCGAGGCTTCTGCTCACCTTGCCAAGCGCAGGAGCGAGGACCACAGGCATCCCTCTTGAAGCCCTGATGAGCTGCGCAAGCCCGTCACCCCCTCTGAGAAGCGGCCGCTGGAAACAAAGTCCTCACCAGTAACTGCTGCTATCTCCCTCCCCCCAACACAGAACGTCGACCAGAGACCGTTAATGATAACCATTTACTCCACGTGTTTCACAAGGACGTTGGGGGGCGGGGGCTGCTCCCCACACCCCAGTCACCGCACGAGGGGGCCCTTCCCGGAATCCGCGGCTCCCCCACAGCTTCCCACATAGGCACCAGCCTCGTTCAGTCACAGGCCCGCGACATGGAGGGTGGCACGGGCCAGGGTCCTGGGGCCCCCGCGGCGGGGAGGAAAAGCCCGGCAACACCGCCACAGGGCCGCAGAGGAACCGCCGTTACTGGTGCTTATTTCTCTTCTTGGCCCTTTTAAATCCTCGTGAGGCACCTTGACCAAAACAGATGGTAGATGGTATCCTGAAATGAAAGACACCTTCACGCTAAACTGCTACGCTTTTGCTCACAAACAACCCAATTCATGCTGGCAGTCTCGTGGGCTCGCGGGGGTCTGATTCTTGCTCTGGACACTCCCTCTTCCCCCGCGAACCATGCAGGGTGTCCGCTGGCTCTCACCCGGACTCTCCCCTCCCCGGCTGCAGCAGGCCAGCTGCTCCAAACCTGCTTCCGGTGGGAGACGCTCCCCGCCACTGACTACCTGCCGCCGACCACCTGCTGCCAACCACCCACCCCGGAGAATGTGTCCGGGCTCCAGCTCAGGCTCCCTGTGACCCGCCCTCCAGGTGGCACCTGGGACTCACTCTCAGGCCAAATTCTGGGCAACTGTGCGAGGGCAGCTGAAGGACACGAGTTCATCTCCCTGTCGGTTTGAATTTATGGGCGATTTCTTCCATTTCTCCAACATTTACCCCCAAATTAGATTTGAAATCAACTCTATCCCCTACAAAAGCACAGTTAACACTAGAAACACAGCCTCGTAGGTTGTAACTCGAGCAATCACACCCTGGGTCTCTCCATCCCAGCTTAGGCCGTGGTCAAAGGGGCCAGTGCTTTGCAGTCCTGTGCTGCTGGGGCCCCAGGTCGTCCGAGGGCAGCAGGATGGTTGGCTTTCACCTCCCGCTGAAGCCAACACTCCAACCCAGGGGCGGTTTCTCTCAGCGGGAACTGGGCCGGCCCAGAGTCAAACCCAGAATTCTCCAGGAGAAGCGCAGATTCAGAACCTGCTTCAGAAAGGTGCCCGGGTACTGACCTGTGGCTGTAGGCCCGCCTCTCTCCCGCGGGTGCTGGTGGGGGCTCCACGTGTTCAGAGCAGACTTCCATGGCGTCGCCTTCCGACGGCATCCCGTCATCCCCCAGGGCTTCTGCCAACACCTGCTCAGCGGCACCGGGCATGACTGGGCTGGGGAAGACAGGTGGTGAGGACGCTCCCGGGTGTCAGTGCCTGCAGCCCCCGCTTCCCCCAGGACTGAATTCGCAAAGCTATTTTATGACTGTTTTATCAGAGAGTAATTTTCAGGCTACCGGAATGTGGAGAAGTGAATGTTCATATGACGTAAGCCATATTCTATGAATTTAGGTATGATGGTCACACTCCGTCTTTTAAAAATAGTATTTTTATGGTGTCACACGGTAAATGACTACCAACGGTACCAAACGTCTCTCCATTACAATTACTGAGAAATTTACTAAAAGCAACCATACAATACGGAGCGTCTCCTTCTTAACACCAGTGTCTCAATCCAGCATCGTAGGGTTTTTCTCCTTCAAACGATTCCTTGGAAAGGAAGGAGCTACCTTGTACTCAAGGCCTTATAAAAATCTCCCATATTGAAGTCAGTTCTCCAGATTATTCTACTGTCAACAGTAAAGTTCTGTCTGGGGACAACAATTTAGTCTGAAACGACTTCAATCAATGCAACTTTTAAATGGTGATGAAGCTTCACCTGAGGAAATCAGTTAATGAAAAGGCAAAGTAACGTAACACGCACTTACGGGCTACTCCCAGAGGTACTTCCCACAGTGCATTCTGAACAGTCACATGTAACACGTGGCTGTGCCGTCAAGTTTGTAAACACATACTGACGGGAAAAGGGAAAAACCGACGGCCCCACGTGAGGTGAGGGGCTCACGGCCTGGGACAAATTCCCCAAGGCCCACATGAGGATGGAAGGGAGGTGATGAGCGGGGTGGAGATGAAACGTGAATGTAGAGGGGCGTGGTGGTGTTCCTGCACGCCCAGCAGACCCCCAAGATGGTACCCCAGCCACTCCCAGCACAGGCCCGGGGAAGGCAGGCTCTCCCCTTCCCGTCCTCCCTGCAGCCGGCGGGGCCACACACAGAACCACCCCATCTGCTTAACCCCTCTCCGTTAAGGACTCCCGATTTGTCAGGGCTTCTGTAACCTGCAGCTAAATGTAACGTTAGCGGCAGGGATGCTGAACGAGGGCATCTGCACCCTCAAAGTCTATGCACGCAAAGGCTTTCTAGGCTCGGGAGGCGGCTCCGCGGCGCACCGCCACGCACCCTCTGCTTTTCCTTGGTTTATCGAAGCGGAAGTCCGCAGGGTAGAGATGACGCATCACCAGGTGCTCCTTCCGGTCTCTGCTGGTTCTGAACTTCTCTGTGCAGCCCTCCACCAGGCACTGATACTAAAATGGAAACAGCATCACCCCACCCTGACCCCAGGGCTGCCCATCTCACCGCGTTCTGACCCCAGGCTCTGGCACCACGAGGCACACGGCTCAGGGACGAGCCCCCGTGATGCCTGCCCTTGGCCTCAGCGGGCGAGCCATCACCCACCATGTCCTGCCGCTCGGCCAGAATCTGGAAGAGGGAGTCGTGCCACTCCAGGATGTGGGTGTCCAGCAGGTGTCCAGAAGGGAAGGCCCGCTTGCAGAAGGAGCAGACGTTTCTGTGCAGAGTGTGGTAGTGGTGCTCGTAATCCTCCAGGGCGTCGAACACCTGGCAGCAGCCGGCCACCTGACACGTGAACTCGGGTACCCTGGCAGAGGAACGCCTGGTGGGGATGCCATTCCACAGCGGACAGAACGTCGGGCTCCCTGTCACCACTCCCCTTTAAGTGGACTGATAAAGCTTCGGATTTTCTCTTGCAAGCCCAAATCCTACTTTCACAACAATTACATTTTTACAGACAAGCTAGGCGGTGGTGAGGCCAGACACGCAGGCTTCCGTGGTGGTACAGGCAGAGTAGCGGGGCGGGCACCAGGGGCGGGGCGGGCAGAGGGAGGGGCCCGGAGAGGGCAAGAAGGGCCCCTTGCTGGGCCACAGCACTAACCTGGGCCTCTCGGGCGCCCCGCCCACCTGCGTGAGCACATCCTGGAGGTAGAGGTGCCGCTGCACGTCCCCTTCCTGCGGGAGACAGCGTCCTGGGTTCTGACCCGGCTCCACCCCGGGCCCCGCCCCTAGGACCCCGGCCCCCCAGAGCCTCAGCCCCGCCCACCGGGAGTCTGCCCCCGCCCCACCCAGGCCCGGCCCACCCAGGCCCCGCCCCAAGCATTTCCCCCGCCCCATCCAAGCCCGGCCCCCAGGGCGCCGGCTCCGCCCCCACCCACAACCGCTCTCTCCTTCCTCGGGTCACGCACCTCAAAGAAGTCGTGCTCCCGTGGGAAGCGCACCGGGCGCGGCGCGAAGCGGAAGGGCGCGGTCCTGGCCGCGGGGTCCCGCTCCACGGGTAGAGGCTCGGCCGACCCGGGTGCCCCCGCCAGGCGTGCGTGCAGCGCGGGTGGCAGCTGCATCGCCCTGAGCGCCAGCGGCGCCACGGCCTGTCGGCCACCGTCCGCCAGCCGGCCGGGGCGGGGCCGGACGTGACGTAGAGCGCCACTTCCGCCGCCGGCGGGGCTGCCCTGCGGGCTTGACGGGCTTGGCGGGCTCGGGCCGGGCGCGCCCCTGCGGTGAGTCCCGGGGCGGCTTCTATGCGGAGCTGGCCTCGCGCGTCCAGCCGATGGTTCGGGTCCCTCTCCCGGCCCCGAGCAGCACAGGCTCCTGGCTGTAGAGGCTCCCTCCCTCCCTCCTCCCTCCCGTCCTCGTTGCGATCACCCTCGGCCCCCCTCCCACACCCCCCCGCCTTGTCTCCCACCTGAAGGGCTACCGCGGCCTCTGGACCATCCTTGTCTCCAGACCAGTTCGCAGACTGGAGCCCGAGTGGTCTTTGGGAAATTCGCGATTTGTTGTGCCGGTCCCGCGGCCCCACGGCAGCTCACCCTCAATCACCGGGGTCTGTGGGCCCGTTGGTGGCGACCAGTAGGGTGAAGCCCAAGGGAGCATTAAAAAGATCACCTGCAGGTGAGAGCCACAGATCTTGCAGGAATGGTTCCCCACATCCGCGTGGAACAGCAGGCTCCTTGTAGTATTAATACTTGTGATGTGGAATGTCTGCGCTTGTTTCTACCACAGATGTCAAGGTTCACGAAGATAGTTTCTAAATAAGCATTTACTTAAATGATCTTTTTTCTGAAGAGCCCTGTCCACCCACTTGTGACTGGTGGAGAGATGGCAAATGCAGTGTCCATGCCGCCTAGGTGGCCAAAGTGGTCCTCAGTCCAGCTGTTAGAGAACACCCCGCGGTCCTTGGAAACCTCGTAGAATGTGGGTAAAAGCAGTTGCCCTTGGAATGGAAGAGGCCATCAGTGGGAGAGCTCCGTGCTGTCTTTTCTGTTTGTAGTTCGCAGTGCCTCATTCAGCCGCTCCGTGACTAATTAGAAGGTGATAGTTGAGGATGCTGGCAGTGGTTCAGTTCCAGTTTTCCATTTCTCGGGTAACAGCGGGTGTTTCCAGGTGGTTGGCCACGTGTAGCAATAGCAAAGTTTGTTTCTGCTTTTCTGATAACAACAGTGCAGGCCCTCAGGTGCTATATTTAATCTCCACAGCAGCTTCGTGGGCAGGGTCTAGTACTCGCCCCTTTTCAGAGAAAGCTTACAGAGGACAGGCTCCTTGTCCAGGGCCCTACAGCCTGGAAGCACCAAGTCAGGGCTCAGGCTGCCTGGGATCCCGCAGCCCAGGCCCTGTGCCCATGACTGTGGTCACCGTGAGCGCCTCCTGGTGTAAAATGTGTGCATGCTGGCGAGTTCCACACCAGCTCACACCTAACTGTTCTGCTTTCGTGTTTGGAGACACCCTGCCTCTGGCCGCTATTTGACGTTTACGTAGCTGACTGTGATATTTGTATGTGGGGAACTTGTTTTCCATCACTCAGGATTAGAGTCTCTGGATGTAGAGGTACAAATTAATATCCACGTTGTGGGCGTGTGTGTCGAGCCTTCCCCACCTGCTGTTAACTCATGGCTTGTCTTCACTGGAGCTGTTGACACAGCCGTTCTAACCTTTTTAGGGTCACAGCCTTTGAGAATCTGTTGAAAGACCCTTTCCTCAGAAAAATCACATACAGAAATGACTTTGCCTGTAATTTCCAAGTCTTTTGTTGTTCATGATCCCAAATTATGAACCCTGCGTAGCCGCGTTGAAACGTTTATGTGAAGCGTGTAAAGTTTGCTCGTGTTTATTTGTTGAATCTATGACTAATTGCCCGTGTTTGTCTGTCTTACTCTTAATAATAATGGCTAATTGGACCAGTCATCAGTGGGAGAACAGAAGTCCCCCTGCAGGCCACTACTGTCCCTTTGGGGACATCTGCATAGAGGTCCCCTTGCAGGCTACCACTGTCTTCTTGATGGGATCTCATTTATGGTTTTGACCATAAATGAGATCCAGTGGGGAGACCCTAGAACATCTGATGGACAGGGCAGATTGAGCTGAAGGGGAAGCCCACCCAGCTCAAGTACATAGGAGATGTGTAGCAGTCTTAGCAAAGCCCAGCCTGGGCGAGAAAAGGCAGCATCCTGGTTACCAGAGTGCACAGAGAACACACAGCTGGAGGCAGCTGGAGCTGTAGGTGTGGGCCTCACAGGGGGAGCCGCGAGGGGCGGTGGCTTAGGCCTGTGCAGAGCTCCCTGTATAGATCAGGGTCCCTGGAGGGCTGGGATCACTGTATCTGCACAGCTGGGACTAGAAAGTGCTGTCTGCCACCTGAGGGGAGCAGCTCCCTGCTGGCCCAGGGCCACGTGTGGTTGGGGTCACCCAGGAGGAATGGGGGCCCGGGCCTTAGGGCCACGTCCACTCTGTGTGCACGTGCCAGCCCCCCCGAGCTGAGGAGTAAGCCTGGAACCTGGCTGGAGCTGCTGGGGCTCAGCACTGATTCCCGTGGGAGCTGCCCACTGAGACAGCGCCCAGTGAGAATGACAGACCCCAGCAGCGGGCGAGGAGGGCGAGTCTCCCCAGGAAGGGGCCCCACATGCTGGTCGGAGCAGGCTGCGGTGGTGTCTTCGTGGGGAACCTTCAGGCCAGGATGGGCTCTGTGACGATTTGGCTTCTCAGAGACCTGACACTGGCCAATTCAGTTGCTTTAACACTTTCTAATTTATAGCCTCTTGGTTTATAAGGGCTCTCCTCTTACCTTTAGGAGAACACAGAGCCAGAATCATGAGTGAATTTCGAATTCACCACGACGTCAATGAGCTGCTCAGCCTGCTGCGAGTGCACGGAGGGGACGGGGCCGAGGTCTACATCGACCTGCTGCAGAAGAATAGGACCCCGTATGTCACAACCACTGTGTCTGCACACAGCGCCAAAGTGAGTGCCTGTCCCCGGTGCTGCACTGGGCGCAAAGTTCACCTTCTGACGAGCAGCCACAGCGGTGCCGGTGCGCTGGCAGACAGTGCTGTCAGATGCTTTTCATGGGCCACGTTCTCTGCTCCGCTCTGCTTCCGTTGGTTTCTCCCCATCACCCGTTGCACAGATGAGTAAATGAAGGCTCGGGGAGAGTGTTGGACTGGCAGCCTGACCTGGGAACCCAGACTCCCAGCCACGCCCTCCCTGTGCCCCATAAGGAGGGAGGCCCAGATGGTCCTGATTTCTGTTCACATCGTGACACAGATTCTCCTATGGGTGAAAAAGGAAGCTCCTGGCGTTAGCCACAGTGAAATCCCTTCAAATTGGATTTTTTAAAATTCAAATAATGTAAAATTCAAAGTTATAGGTTTTCAGTAAAAGACAATTTAGAAGTCTATTTTAAAAACACATTATGAGGCTTCATTTATTTTAACAGCTTAATGATGGCACAAGGATAATTCAGAAAACTTACTGAGCAGAATAGAGAGTTTAGGATACGTAGTTATGTCCAATTTATTTTAAGGGGAGCATTTTAATCAGTGAGAAAACGTAGCCCCGGAACGTGTGTGTAATAATGATTCCAGAGGGAAAAGAGTTAAGTGCATGGAAAGAATGCATATACACTATTAGGAAAAACATAGGTGGTTATGGTCTGACCTAAGGCTTAGGAAGTATAACGTGGAAGAAACCACAGAAGAGAATATGGGTGAGTTTAACAAAGAATCCTGATGAGTTTTCTTCGTTTTAGTTTAGAGACACGTGACTATTCCATCTGCCTAACTTCACTCTTCTTTTGGGTTTAGTTTTTGCAAGGCTTTTTAAAGTTCCTAGTTATCGTCTCTAAATCATTCTGTCTGTGCTTTTGAGGTTAAAATAGCAGAATTTTCTCGTACTCCTGAGGACTTTCTGAAGAAATATGATGAGCTGAAATCTAAGAACACGAGGAACCTTGACCCCCTGGTGTACCTGCTGTCGAAGCTCACAGAGGACAGGGAGGTGGGTGCTGGGCTCGGGGGTGGCTGTGTGAGGAGGAGAGCCTCTCTGCGTCTGCGGGGATGATGGACGGCTGTCCCGCCTGGCAGCCCCCCGTTAACCGCCCCGGCCTCACACCTGTAGCACTGAGGTGCGCGCCCCCGAACGGAAGCAACATGGTGGAGATGAGCACAGCGCTAGCAGCGGCCTCTGGGGCAGAGGGCCTTTGACCTTCGTTGTCCAGGCCGTGCTCTTGTCTGTGCTAAACTGAGCCTGTGTTACCTGTGATACTGAGGGAAGTGCGTGCCATCTGAGGAGCCCCGGCCCAGGGCATCCAGGGCTGGTTGGCGCTTCCTTTCGCATCACGAGGCCCAGGGTCCGTTCAGCGGGGAAGCATGTGGCCGGGCGCGTGGTAGCCACCGCGCCGGGACAGATAAAGGGGCGTGGTCTCGAGCAGCAAGGGAGGCCGGTCTCACGGAGAAAAGGCTGAGCCACTGGGAACAGGGTCTGGGATCCCGACCTGCCGTGATCTGGGGGCATGGCGCCTCGTGGCAGGCAGCGTCGGGAGAGCAGGCTGCCGCTCCAGGACGAGCGGGGCCCCTGCTCTCGGCTTCCGCGTGGAGGCTGCAGCTGGGGTCAGTGGGGCGGGGCGGCAGTGCCCGGCGGAGGGCCCGAGCGTGAGGCCCGCGTGACGCCAGGGCCGTGTGCTTCCAGACCCTGCAGTATTTACAGCAGAACGCCAAGGACAGAGCGGAGCTCGTGGCCGGCGCCCCCGCCGCAGCCTCCAGGATCTCCGTGCAGGAGCTGGAGGAGCTGAGGAAGCAGCTGGGCAGCGTGGCCACGGGCCCCACGTGGCAGCAGGTACCGTGTGGCAGAGGCGTCTGGGTGTGGATTCTGGCCCGGCAGGGGCCTGGCTCTGGGACACGAGCTCCAGGTGCCGGGCGGGGGGTTCTGACTCACCTGGGGTCAGCTCCTGCTGCCCGCCCATTCTGTAGGCTTGGCCAGTGCAAGTCCCGGCTCCCCTCATCGACGCTGGGCAATTGGTTTGAGGCGATACTTTATCTCCCTCACCTGCCGCTCTTCTTGCCTTTGACTTTGTGTCCAGCCCTGGTCTCCTGCTGTCCTTCTCTGTTCCCACAGTCTTGCCTCTGGCTCTCGAGCCACTCAGAGCTGCCTCCTGAGGTCTGAGCTGCAGGCCGGTGTGGGTTGGGCATGTCCTGTGTCCCCACCTCATGTGGTCCTCCCACCACTGCCCCCTCCTCGACGCCCCCTCGCCCCCTGCCAGTGCTCTGAAAGCTGGGCACCCGTGGGGACCACGGCTCCCTGCCCGAGCCAGAGTGGCCATCTCCCTCTGTCCCTCAGCCCCGAGGGGCTCGGGTAGGGGCGCCCCTTATCCGGCCAACTCTCACTGGGCCTTCCTTTCACCTGGCAGCTTGGGCCTAGACCTCGTGCCACCGGGAAAAGCGGTGAGCTGTGCCCGGAGGTCCCGAGAGTGGGCCTGCTCCGTGCGAAAGCGCCAGCTTTACCTGTGGGCCCCGTGCAGTCCAGACCCTGATGAGGGGCTGGGCCCCGTCTGCCTTGTCCCCGGCCCCTTGCACTGCGATGGGCTCAGACACGTGTGTTTCCGTTCACACGTGTGCTCAGGGATCTGCTTTTTCGTACTGCAGATGTGTCGGTTTTAAGTGTTTGTACTGAAGGCGTATCTTTCTTTTTTGTTTCTAAAAACCTCCCCACCAGTCTCTGGAACTCACGAGAAAGATGCTTCGAGACAAGCAGAACAAAAAAAACTTGGGCCAGCGCCTCCCTGTCTTCCCAGCGTGGGTGTACGAGAGGCCCATGCTGCTCGGGGACTTCCTGACGGGCTCAGGCGCGAGCATGGACGCGGCTGTGCCCATCGGTAGGTGACGCACCGACTTCTGACCGCAGGGGCCTCGCCGCGGCAGGGGGGGCTGAGCCCTGTGGAGACGGCGGGCCGGTGTTGTGCCATCACCCGGGCCCTCTGCTGCCCTTGGCCACGCGGCAAGGAGCAGTGCCCGCCGGACACCATCCTTCATGTTCCCATCCCCGGTCAGCAGTGGGTGGTGGTGTGCCAATGTCTGGGCTGGCTCTTGCCCGGCTTTCAGGAGCGCCTGCGTCCCGGGGCTCGGGCAGCCCTGGGACGGCAGGATCACCGGGTCGGCCTTCCCAACAGTGAGTCATGCCGCTGTAGATTCTGCTACACGGGTGACACGGCCTTGGCCACACCGGCCTATGTGTGTCGCATTCAGATGGACTGTGGGGCATCTGGGGACGTGGGTTTGACCACCGTCTTGCCTTCTGGCTCCCGGGGCACACGGGAAGCAGGGGCAGCAGGGAACACTCGGTGCTCACAGAGAGGCACCCGCAGAGCCCGCCTGGGGAGGGGAGTGTGGCCACGCCCGCTCTGTGGCCATCAGAGGAGCTTGGGCCCCGGGGCCACGTCCAAGGGCGAGAAGCAGGGCAGGCGGGGGCCCCGGTGCTGCAGGCCTGGGGCCTGGCATTCCCAGTGTCTGGCTGGGCAGGCAGATGAGACACCTTGGGCTCCACTGCACATGCGGCAGAATCTGGAGGACTTCGGAGTCTGTTCCCCGCGGTCGTGGCGTCTCCGTGTTGCGCGTGCAGGCTTGGACCAGTTAGAAGCCACGGAGGCTCCAGGCCCGCATGAGGCGCCTTCGGGAGAGGCTCGGCCAGAGCGGAGGCGGCCAGGCGCTGGCTCTCCAGGGCAGGACGCACTTACGGTTTGGATGTGCAAGGTTTCCCGTGTAGGTGTCCTGTGTGGCTGCTCGCACACAGCAGCCACGTCGGGCGGGCCTCGCATGGGGGTGGCTCCGAGGCTGCCTTGAGTGACACCATTCCTGGGGAGAACTCTGTACGGATGGGCAGCCTGACCCATGTCCCTTCTGCAGCCGCACCCCGTGGGCTCCGGAGGCGGGATTGACGCCCATCCCACAGGCCTCTTGTCACCCTACTGCCCTCTGTCACCCCCTGGCCCAGTGCCTCAGGCCCTGATGCAGCCTCCACGGCCCCCTGGCCCCGTCTATGCTCACGTGCCTTGGCCTCCCCCTGGCAGAGCCTCACCCAGGAGGGACCTGCCTCCTCAGGTGATGTGCAGCGGCCCTGTGGGACACCCCCACCACCCGCGCGGTGTCCCCCCCACCAGCCGTCCCTAGTCGTCTTGCTGTCTGAGTCCCTGTTGAGGCAGGTCCCCCCCAACCCACTTGCCCGCCACCCACCCACAGCCGGGCTGACCCTCCTCGCGCCGGCCTGCAGCTCCATGTGCCCGCCTGGGCCAGCCCATCCACGGCCACACGGCGTGGCGCCTCCCGCCCTCACGGGTCCTGCCCTGACCCAGGGCCTCGTCCCCAAGGTCACGAGCGTGGGCGTCTTCTAACCGCGCGTGCAGCTCCCGTGCAGCAGCCTCTGATGGGGCCCCGAGCCTCGGGCTCAGGTCTTGCGGACGCAGTCTCTTTTCTGGACGTTTGGGCAGCACAGGTGCTGTCCTGAGCCACAGACCCCCGGCCCCCAGGGACCCCTCCCCCCACTTTGTCTCGCATCCTTAGGCCGTGCTCCTGGCTCTCGCCAAATGTCCCCTTCCCGGGTGACCACATCAGTTTGAAGGAATCCAGCGTCCCCAGTGTGACCCCAGCTCTGTCCCTGGCGCCGCTCTCCTGAAGTCCGGGAGAATCTGTGTTCTGAGCGTGTCTACAACGGGCTCTGACCTTCCCCAGCGTCTCTTGCTCGCTGTGTGGTGTTTGCGTCCCTCCCGCTGCGCCAGCCTGGCCCCAGCCCCACCTCCACCTGCCCTTTCAGCCCGAGGGCATTTGTCCATTCCCAACAGCTGGGGTCTCAGCACGTCCCACAGAACTTTCTGTCTCGTCCAGTGCATGTACCGGCCACATGCAGCTGGTGGGCATTGGATGGCTGGCGTGGCTGAGAATTGGATTTTTGGTTTTCTTTAACTTGACCTTGGTGGCCAGTGGCCCTACACGAGGGTACAGACCTGAGCCTTGCCCTGCCCGGCCCCAGTGCTCGTCTCCGTCGTCCCAGAGCCGGCTTTGCGTGTCCGGCCTGTGCCCTGCACCCAGTGAGTTGCGGAGACCCTGGCGGCTTGTGCAGCCTCCCATCCCAGCCCCTGCACTGTGTCCCTCAGAGCTAGGCCTCAAGCTGGCCGTGCCTCCCGAAGGTCCTGTACATAGTCTCTTGGTCCGGCTCACAATAACGCAGCCTGCAACACTCTGCTCTACCCGCTGTCGGGGAAAGGGGTTGGGGCCTGGGTGGCGTCTGCCCCGGGGCCTGCAGCCCGAGAGCCTCAGCCGGGCCTTGGCCAGGGAGATGCCAAGGTTGGCGGTAAGCAGTGCAGAGATCAGCAAACCTGCACTTGGGGGTCAGGCAGCCGGACCTGCCTCCCTCAGGGGTCCTGAGGTCGTAGTCGGACCTGCCAGAGCCGTGGAGGAAAACCACCTGAAGTTCAGGGGCGGCTCTGAGTCCAGAGTGATCCGTGTGCCTGGACAGGGGGCCACTGGCTCAGACCCGTCCTGCTTCCACCGGCAGGTGTGCACCCGTGGATGTGCAAGGCCAGCAGGGCTTCTGTAAGCGTGGGCGTGTGGTGCGCCCCATCCCAAGCTGCCAGGCCCCGGTTCTGGGTGCCCTGGGGCTGACACAGGCGCCCAGAGGGCGCCAGCGATCTCTTGGACGCCTCTCTCCCGGTTCTGCCTCTGGCCTAGCAGTGTCGGGAGGGTGCCGAGGGCCATCTGGGCTGAGAACCAAGAAGTGGGGAGCCGCTGGGGCTGTGAGGCATTTGGGGGACAGCCCTGGTCCGTGGCCTGTGACTGTCCTGAGTCCATCGGGGTCAAAGGGAACCATCTCGCACTGTGAGAGAGAAATCATCAGCGTTTTAGAGCTTCAGAGGAGACCTTTTTCTCCCTGAGTGGCGCAGGCTCACCCGGCTGTAGTGAGTGTCACGAGCGCGACGCGTGTCAGAAGCTCTGCCGTTCCCGACTTCATCCTTGTGAGCGCACGTGGGTTATGTCCGTGTGGAGGGTTTTACTTGCTTTAAGGCTCCAATAGGCCGCTCCGGGCTGTGTAATCTCAGCCTGTGGTGCCCCGGCGGGATCAGCTAAGCCGAGGGATCGCCTTGGCTTTCAGGTCCACCAGCGCTGGGCGGCGGAGGGGGGTCTGGGGGAGGCGAGGCCAGCTGGCGTCTGTGCCCACAGGCACACTGCCCCTGGCCGCCCAGGAGGCAGCCGTCGTGGAGGACCTGCTGTATGTGCTGGTGGGTGTGGACGGCAGGTACGTCACTGCCCAGCCCCTCACAGGGAGGCAGAGCCGCACCTTCCTCGTGGACCCCAGCCTGGACCTGTCCATCCGGGAGCTGGTGAGCAGGGTCCTCCCGGCAGCCTCCAGCTACTCCACCGTGACCAGGTAGGCACCCGGCAAAGCGCACTCAGCCCCTTGCGGGGACAGTTGCAGCCTCACTCCTGGGCCTGGAAGAGGGAGGGAGGCGTTGCCCACGGTGCCCTCTGGGGTTGGGGAAGAGGCTCCGACCATCCCTTCTGAGACACAGCTCTCACCCACCCGGTGCTCTGGGCTGCTTTCCTTGCAGGTTCGTCGAGGAAAAGTCCTCCTTCGAGTACGGGCAGGTGAACCACGCCTTGGCGGCCGCCATGAGAACACTGGTAAAAGAGTACCTGATCCTGGTCACGCAGCTGGAGCAGCTGCAGAGGCAGGGCCTCCTGTCCCTGCAGAAGCTCTGGTTCCACATCCAGCCGGCCATGCGTACCGTGGACATCCTGGCTTCCCTGGGTGCGCGGGCCTGGCGGGAGGGACACCCTGGGCCAGGGCACTCGTCCTCCGATTCTTACTTTGTGAGGTGAAAGCCGCACAGCTTTGTGTTTTATTAGTTTGTGGGAGGAAGACTCCGGGAACTTCCAAAAACCACAGCTTTATAGTTGGAGTTTATCCCAAAAGGAAGGCCTGTCCCCTGAGGAGGGGCTCTAGCCCGTGGTGGCCCAGTGGCCCTCTCAGCACTGAGCGCCGTCCTCTCCCCTGGCAGCCACCTCGGTGGACAAAGGCGAGTGTGTCGGGGGGTCGACCCTGAGCCTCCTGCATGACCGCAGCTTCAGCTACACGGGCGACAGCCAGGCTCAGGAGCTGTGTCTGTACCTCACCACGGCCGCCAGCGTGCCCTACTTCGAGATCCTGGAGAAGTGGATCTACAGGGGCATCATCGACGACCCATACAGGTAGGGGCCGCGGAGGCAGCGGGGTGAGGTGGGGGCCTGCGGGCCCGTCTCAGCTGGCGCCACGCTCAGCGCACAACGTGAAGCGCGTCAGCTCACGGAGAGTTCTATGCTGACGTGTATCTGTTGTACACGTCGGAACATTAAAAAAATGAACCTGTTGTCTAGACATAATTTACTAACGACCCAGATGACAAAATCTAGCATGAGGGCCTGGCAAGGAAGCCCTTCCACGGTAAGCGTAGGTGGCGTCAGGGTGTCTGGCTCTGCTGGTGATAGGAACATGGGCCCCGATGGGAGTGTCGTCTTGTTGCCCGTGTTCGAGATGGAAGAACACGCGAGGTTCCTGTAGGGGGGTGCGGGTGGAGTAAAGTGGAGTCAGCGTCCTGTCCAGCTCTGCAGACCTCAGTCCCCTCTGCGCCCGGTAATGCCCCATGGGCGTCGGTGGGTGTATCTTCACTCGCGGCTGAGAATGAAGGGCGGCGAGGCTGTCCGTGGCCCCCGTGGACTCCCGTTGTTTGCGGCGGCCTGTGTGGCAAGATCTGCCCGTCACCGGCGCCCATGCCTTTCAGCGAGTTCATGGTGGAGGAGCGAGAGCTGCGCAAGGAGAAGATCCAGGAGGACTACAACGACAGGTACTGGGAGCAGCGCTACACCGTGGTGCAGCGGCAGATCCCGTCCTTCCTGCAGAAGATGGCGGGCAAGGTGCTCAGCACAGGTGACCGTGGGGGCGGGGCCTGGCGGGCTGTCTCATGTCCCCACCTGCCCAGGTTAGGCGCCCGCAGTGCCGGCGGCGCCCGGTGGACTCACTCTGTCCCCCACCCGAGCTGGACTTGCCGTCCTTTTGTGATTCTTAAAGCTCTGTGGCCACTGAAAGGAAGACTGTTTTCTGCTCCCAGCACTTCTGACTGCAGGTGTGCGGGTTTCCGCACAACAGCCAGTTCTCCGCTCCCCGTGGACACCAGCTGGGTGTTCCCCCATTTAACTCAGTTCTGGCACTATGTGCCATGGTCAGTGCAGGCCCCACAGGGTCAGGGCTCCGTCCCTCGAGACTGCCCCCACCAGGCGCCGGTCACAAGTGTCGGGTCCCCAGGCCACCGCACTCCATGCACTGTGGCCATGAATCGGGTTCCCACCACCCCCTCCTCAGGTTCGATGTTTGCCATGACAGCTCCCAGACTCAGGAAAACGCTTGACTTAACTAGATCGCTGGTCTGTTACAGAGGATGTCGTAAAGGATGCAGATGAGCAGCCCGATGAGGGGGTCCATGGGGCAGGTGTGGAAGGGTCCCGAGCACGGGAGAGTCTGTCCCCGTGGAGCTGGGGTGTGTCGGGCACCACCCTCCTGGCAGGTGGACACGTTCACCAGCCCAGAAGCTCTCCAAACCCCTTCCCGCAGGGTTTCCCTGCAGGTTCTGGGACAGGGCACGGCTGATCGGCTCGCGGGCTGTTGGGAATTAACTCAGCCTCCAGCCCCTCCCCCCCCCCAGATGTCGGGACAGGGCTGAGGGTTTCACTCTCCCATCACGTGGTTGGTTCCTCCGGCTGCCAGCCCCCATCCTGAAGCTCTGTAGGGATGGCCAGGAGTCACCTTGCGAGTGTAAACTCAGGTGTGGGTGAAAGGGGCTTGTGAACCACAAAATCCCAAGGGTTGTAGGAGCTCAGTGCCAGGAACCAAGAACAAAGACCAGAGGTATGTGTCTTATTTCTCAGTATCACAGGCTAGCACGGGAAAAGCAGTAAAGGACACGTGCCCCGCTGGGCTGGCAGGGTTTTTAGTCATCTCCTTGCGGTCAGGAACGTGACTGAGAGACACATGTGGGATGAGTTACCTGGAGACACGCTCCAGCCAGGGCCTCACACTTTGGTTCTGAGATCGGGGATGGGAGGTGGTGTAGCGTCTGGTTCCCGTGAGGCTCTCTGAGGTTATTCCTGTGCCCTTGATGAGGCAAGTGCAGGTATGAAGTCACAGGAGGTTGCAGCCCTTTGTGGCGACAGCTGTGCTGCTCTGCTCTGGGCGAGGGGGTAGGGACTGTGCTCAGCTGGTTGGTTCTCTTGCCTGCCTCTGGCCGGCACTGGGGCTGCGATGTCTGGGGTTCAGGCCTGTGAGTTATCACGTATACAGCAAGCATGGTAATCTGACTGTTTCCATCCCTTTCCAGGAAAATATCTGAATGTGGTCAGAGAGTGTGGCCGTGACGTCACCTGCCCTGTGGCCAAAGAGGTCATCTACACGCTGAAGGAACGCGCGTACGTGGAGCAGATCGAGAAGGCCTTCAGCTACGCCAGCAAGGTGCTGCTGGACTTCCTCACGGAGGAGAAGGAGCTCGTGGCCCGCCTGAGGTGCGCCCGCCCCCAGGGGCCGACAGAGGGCCGTGTGTGCCCACGTCCCCTCGTCTGCGGTGGCACAGCTCCCTCCTTGCGGCCGCCAGCCCCCTCCTTGGCCCCCTGCCCTCCCAGGGACCTGTCTGCGGTCCCCAGTGCCTTTCTGGCAGCATGTCCTGCACAGTGCTGTGACCCCACTGTTCATTTCAGCACATTTGGAGCTGACCCCTGCTCCCCTCATAAATGTATTTCTTGGCGTGGGCACCCGTGGACTCGGGGCACCTGTGGGCATGGGAACCTCCTCCCAGTCTCCGCCCAGCTCCCACCATCACCCCTCGTAGGGAGCACTCTGCGGGTCTGGGCCATCCTCGTGTCCACGGCCTCTCACCTCTCCTGCCCGCAGGTCCATCAAGCGCTACTTCCTGATGGACCAGGGCGACTTTTTTGTGCACTTCATGGACCTCACGGAGGAGGAGCTGAAGAAGCCGGTGGACGACATCACGCCCACCCGTCTGGAGGCACTGCTGGAACTGGCCCTGCGCATGAGCACCGCCAACACCGACCCCTTCAAAGACGACCTCAAGGTGAGCAGGCACCCCCCAGGTACCTTGGAGAGAGAAACAGCAGAAGCCAGCCCTTGAGGAGTGCTTTTCCTGCCTCGGTTGAAATGCTCACAGGGTTTTCCTTGGCTCTGTTAGGGACACGTCTCGGGGTCGTGGTATGTGAGCCTCTCCATGGGCTGCTGAACTGGGGGGTCGGGGTCTCTGGGGGACTCTGCATCCGTTTCTGGCAGGGATGTTGGCTTTAGTCTTCTGTAGCATCTCTGGCCTCGTACACTGATCTGGAAGGGTTCCCTCTTCCGGATTTCTGGAAGAGTTTCGAGAGGGTTGGTATCAGCTCTTCCTGGAGTGTTTGGTAGAATTCACCAGTGAAGCTTTCTTTGTTGTGAAGGTTCGTTGTTTCTTCCATCTCCTCTCCGGTTACAGGTCTGTTCCAATTTTCTGTTTCTTCTTGAGTCAGTTTTGGTAGTTTGTGTGTGCTTAGGAATTTGTGTAGGAATTAGTTCTCATAATCCTGTTTACTTCTGTAAGGTTGACGGTAATGTCCCCACTTCCATTTGTGATTTTAGTAATATGAGTCTTCTCTCTTTTTTTTAGTTAAACATAACTAAAAGCTTATCAAGTTTGCTGATCTTTCAGAGAGCTAACTTGGTTTCATCCATTTTCTCTGTTGTTTCTCTGTTCTGTGTTTTGTTTATTTCTTCTCTAATCTTCATTATCTTCCTCTTTCTGCTGACTTCGGGTTTAGTTTTCTGTTTTTCTAGTTTCTTAAGTTGTAAAGTTAGGTTGTTGACTTGAGATTGTTCTTTTTTTTTTGCGGTGCGCGGGCCTCCCACTGCTGCGGCCTCTCTCGTTGCGGAGCACAGGCTCCGGACGCGCAGGCTCAGCGGCCATGGCTCACGGGCCCAGCCGCTCTGCGGCATGTGGGATCTTCCCGGACCGGGGCACGAACCCGTGTCCCCTGCATCGGCAGGCGGACTCTCAACCACTGCGCCACCAGGGAAGCCCTAGATTGTTCTTTTTTAACGTGGGCATCTGCTGCTGTGAGTTTCTCTCTGAGCTCTGCTTTTACTGCATCCCATCAGTTTTGGTTATAGTGTTTTCATTTCCCTTGGTATCAAGATGTTTTTGAATTTCTCTTGTGATTCTTCCTTGACCCATTTGTTTTTAAGAGCATATTTTATTTTCACTATTTGTGAATTTTCTCACTTTATCCTCTTACTGATTTCTAACTTCATCCTGTTGTAATCAGAGGGCGTGTCATGATATC